>NW_006399791.1:10525106-10537039 GCF_000299155.1 Elephantulus edwardii | reverse complement strand
AATGACAATGAAAACACCACTTGCCAAAACCTCTGGGAAACAGCCAAAGCAGTAATAAAAAAAAAAAAGAAAGAAAGAAAGAAAGAAAAGCTAAGGCATCTCCCACTAACAGAAAACGGGAGGTCAGGACCCCTCACAGGAGGTCACTGCTCACTGAATATAGTCGTTCTCCATGGGCTCCTGGGATATAAGCCTGCTGGTGAGTCCTGAGGGGAGGCCTCATGGTGTTCAGGAAAGAGGTTGTGTCCACTGCCATCCTGGACTGCCATTCCCAGGCTCCGACATTGTTGGCAAGAAAACAGTAAGTCAGGAATCAAAACCCTCCAAGGACTACAGCCTTGTACCTTCACCTGTGAGATGGGGGGTGAATGGCGGAGAGCAGAAGTTCTACTTACCGATTACCTGAGCTATTTGTATGGAAGCTTGTAAACAAGCCTTGGGAAATGTCAGTTTGTATTTTGTGTTTTCCATATGATCAATATTTTATCAGAATAGGAATCAAGGGCCAAGTCAGGAGTCTCTAGCTGACGGATGACAGAGAATCCACAGCCCAGTGCAGGCCAGAGTACCAAAGAGGACAGACAGGGGAGGGACTGCTTTGGGAAGAGCATCCCTGTGTGTCCAGAATGCCTTCTCCAGTCCACCCTCCCTGGTCACTGGAATGTTGATGTTGTTGATGTTGTGTGCTGTCCAGTTGGAACCAACTCATAGCTAACCCTCCAGCAGGTCTTCAGAGGCAGTAAATCACACAGAAGGAGACGGTCATCTTTCTTCCTGGGAGCAACTGGTAGATTCAAACTCAGAGCCTTCAGGCTGACAACTTCTTATCCCTAGACCCCCAGATTTCCTCGGAACAAGACAGTGGTTCTCACAGCGCATGCAGATCCCCTGGAGGGTTTGTGGCATCAAGCTCTTGCTCTCCTTCCACAAGTCCAAGTTGGAGCCTGGGAATTTTCATTCTTAGGAAATCCCAGTCATGGCTGTTCCAGAAGTACACTGTGAGAGCCAGGAGAACAGCACTACACTACAGAGTGAGGAATAGCCAGCTGAAGACAGAGGTTTGCCTTCACAGTTGGCCTCAACAAGAAACATGCCAGTCTTGGGCCAGACACACACTGCAAATCACTTCTGTGAAGGCATCTTCATGGACCAACAAGACTTAAACCAATATGTGCCCCAAGCCAACTAGGTGAGTCTCACAATACTGGGATAAAAGTGTTATTGTGCCTTTTTCACAGATGAAAAAACTGAGGCAGGGCGATTTGCCTAAGCTTTTACAGCCAAGAAGCCGCCAAAGAACTCTCTTGTTTATGGGTCCCAAGCTGTTTTCTTTACATTACACTAAATTGCTTTTATTCTGTCCTCCCTGATATTATTATCACCAAGTTGATCTTCCTCAATCCTCTAATCCTGCCTGCCTTTCCATTGTTGTTAAGTGCTGTTGAGTCATAGACAACTCATAGTGACCCTATGAACAGAAGTCCTGAACATTTGTATAACCTTCATCATTTCTCCAAGTTCACAGAATTTCTGGAGGCAAGCTATTTTGGAAGTGGATGCCACCCCTACTTCCAACCTTGTTTTAATCGGGGAGTTCCACCAAACACTGTCCACCATGGGTAACAATTATCGCTTTTGACACACCAGTGACACAGTGTTTGGCATCACAGCAACCACGAGTTACCTCCGTACAGCAAATGTGCACAAATGCACAGCAAATGCTATACCACTTAGAAGAATATCCTATTCATTACTGCAGTATTTTTCCAAGTGAAAGGACAGGGGTACCCCAGTGGAGACCCTCAGAGCAGACACAGCCCTGAGGCGGAGAATGGGATGGGAGAAGACTCTGGCAGGAGCAGGCCTCACTGAAGCCCTGGGAAATGGCTGGAGTGAGCCAGTTCCATTTCTGACATCCATGCAACTAATTGGGTCCCTGTTTGTGCTTATTTTTAGCTAACACAGTGCTGTCGAGGCCTGCCTCTGCTCAAGCCAGACCAACATGCCAAAGAGTGACGAATTTTCCTGGGAGGAGAGGGCATCAATCTCCTTTCACTGCCTGGCTGGCTGGCCCGGCAGAGTCTGGGTCACAAGGTTCAGAATACTGAAAGGGGAGGACAGAAGGATGCACAGCCAGGCTGCAGAAAGACCTCCCAGTCTCTAGCAATGAGGGGCTGCTGTTGAGAGCAGGAACTGGTATTAAACTGGGGAATGCTTGGTGGAATGAGAATCTTCTGGCCTGGCTCTTTCCTAACTCCTTTTTTTTTGGCGAGAAACCACCAGAGAAAGCCACCTGAAGATCTTCTCATGCCGTTCCCATAGGTCAGCTGGTTTATCAAACACAAATTTTTAAAAAATGAGGATTTCTGCATCTCAGTTACTGCTCCAAGAATTCTCCCTCTGTGCTAGGGACCAAGATAGCTATTCCATATGTCTGAGCTTCGCTCCTGGGAGGTCTTCCAGGCTGCAAGAGCCTGACTTCCAGCAGATTCCCTGAGGCTAGGAGATGAGCCGGCACCCAAGTGCATCTGAAGCCTTCGGAATCCCAAGAAGTCAGCGGACTGACTGTACAGTCCTGAGAGAGAGACCCACTGGACAAACAGACCACGGAGACAGAAATGACAAAGACTCTCAGGTTCACCTCTATGGTTTAGGAACCCTTGTGGCAGAATAGGTTAAACACAGGGTTACTAATTGAGAGGTTAACAGTTTGAACACACTAGCTGCTTCATGGGAGAAAAATGAGCCTTCTCCCTCAGCTAAGATTTATTACCTCAGAAACCCAACAGAAATGCCACCAGAAGCAACTTGGGGCAGTATACTGTGGTTTTGTTTGTTTGTGTGTTTGTTTATGTTTGAGGTGCTGTGGGGGTGCCTAAAGTGCTTCCCCTTGCACAAAATATACAAAATGGTAATGCTGACAGATAAAGACCTGGGGGAAACAGAACATTTCTCTGTTTGGATCCTGGCCCTGCCAGTAGCTAATGGTGCCTTATTCTGACTAGGTCTTCTCCGGAGAATGGGAAGTGAACACCTAATTAGCAGTTAAAAGCACTGATTTACAATTTTGAGATAATCTAGATACTAGAAACTACCTGAAGCAGCTCAACATCGCTCAATGCCAGCGAGCCAGCACCTACTCCGAGCTGACCCTCCATGGGGTTGCACATGGGAGAGACTGCCCTTTGTCTCTTCCATGGAGTCACTGGTGGATTTGAACCTCCAAAGAGATGTTGTCTTTGGATTAGCAGTACAGCTCCCTATAGAGTTGTTGTTTTTTTTTTTTTTAAAAGTCATATTGGACATTTAACAGAAGACTGCTTCCATTCTGCAAGCTTTTTCCTTTAACTTGGGGCTCAACCTACTTGCTAAAGAGATAGATGCTCGGAAAGGAACTTGAGAGAGGACAGTGTGTCTGTCCTGAAACAGAGTGGTGTGAAGCTACTCAGGGGTGATCTGGCTCTGACTCGGGGTCACCTGAAGCCTGTCCAGGTCTGCCACCACAACGTCTGACCCCCTCTACCTTCAGAGTCAAAAAGAATCCAAACATCTAGAGGAGGTTGGTCAGACAATGAAATAAAGACATCAGGAGGCCGAGACAGTCACCTATTAAAGATTGGTATTGATCAGTGGAGAGAAACCAGATTTCCCAGGGTCTGTGGTTATAAATAACAGTGATCTGGACTCTGTACTACATCAAGCAGCAAGCTTAGTCCCCAGAAGAGTCCCCGAGGGTCAGACCCAGAAAGCCTAACAGAAATTCATTTGCCACCTCAACGCTTTGGCTCATTATTGCTCCCAGAGGCCGTGCATGTGGGCAGTGCTGTGACTGTCCTCCACCAAAGGCTGGGGCTCAGGAGGCGCAGAAGGAGCAACCCCCCACCCACCCCCTGGCACCTCAGGAGCTGGCCAGCTGCCTTCTCAGCCGACCTATAGTGAGTCCTCCCTCCCTTCTCAGTCCATTTTAATATTCAGCCTGACTAGTCTCTGACCTCCATGCTGAGCCCTCACAGTCCTTTGCCTATGGTCTCTGCAGCACACTCTGCACTTGTCTCTTTTAGCTTATTGCTGTCCCCTTGTGTTCTCATTAATGACACAAATAAGTGCCATTGAAGGGACACTTATCTGAGGCGGCACTGGGTTAAGTAATCTCATGGCAGGCATTGTGTCAGCCATCTTCACAATCTTATATACGGGAAAGCTGCTGTCACACACTACACACACCCCACCCCTGTGCAACAGAGGAGGGTGCTGCAACCCAAGGGGATAAAGACCCCTGCCCAAAATGACCCCACTGTGAGGGACAAGGCCAGCATCAAACTCTCAGCCCCTATGACTTTAACGACCACTATGACAAAACTTAACCGACCTTCCGTTAAGGCGGCCTCCTTTGCCTCTGGAGCCCCAAGGTGACACTGCTCTCACAACTTGCCACGGTGCTTGTCTGGAGTTGTCTGGTGGCATAAACCATTAAATACTCTACTACTAGCAAAGAGGTTGCTGGTTCAAACTCATGCATGGCTCCTCAGAAGCCTGGATGTGTCTGAAAGGTCACACCCTCGACAGCTTCATGGAATGTAATTCTACTCCACACATGGAGTGGTCGCGAGTCAGAACAGACTAGATGGCAAGTAGCAACATGGTGCTGGCTGGAAACCAGAGGCATCTGCAAAGACAGAGTCACCTATGGTCTTTGTCACCTGAGCACAACACGAGCACTGGAAGTTCCCTCTGGAGAAAAGGCAGAACTGCAGGACTTCAGTACCACACAGATGAGCAGGGGTCTCGCAGTCTTGGGGGTTCTTACATTATGGAGTCTTGTGAGCAACTGTCTGTGGAGGCTGAAGATTCTTGGCAGGGAGGGAGGAAGGAGCAGGGAGAGGACGGGAGGATCTCGGAGAAGCGTGTGTTTTCTTTGCACTAGCCAGACCCTAGGGTCTCAGGCTGCCAAAAATGCTCTGAAGAAAACATTAATTCAATACCACACATTTAATTACACATGAAACGGAATGTCTTTAAATGGAGAACAATAACATTCCCAGAGCTCCAACTGGGCTTGGGTTTTGGGTTTGTTGTTTTTTGTTTTTTTTTAAGTGGCAGGAAGGAGATAGAGAGCCAGCACTGAATCTTTGTGAGAGAAGGACACTGAGAGAGGGCAGGACCCCTCCTTTCCTGCTGGTAGGAATTCCTGCCTGCCTTGATACACCCCACAGATCTGCCTCTCTGCTTCCTGTGGCCCCACTGTCTGTGACTCACCACACGCACATGAGAGGCAGGACACCTTATACTAATGGCCCCCTCTGGTGAACATAGGCGCATGACCAGGTGAGTACATCTGGACAGCTACAGACCCACTGTCATGTTCTATAGTCCATTTTACACTCAGGACAGGAGGCATAGTCTGGCCAGACTGTTAACTAGCCCCTGACTGCTTGCAAAGCAATCCAAGGATGGTTTGAGGATTCAGGAAAGAAAGTCTGCTTGGTTCACGGTAGGAGCCCCAGGGTGGAGCAGATGGTTGAGCGCTGACTATTAAGAGGCAGGTTGGTGTTTCCAGGTCCCTTAGAAGCACCTGAGGTCTGTTTCCAAAAGGTCAGAGCCAGAAGATTCTATAGAGCAGCATAGACTGTGAGCACATGGAGTTGCAGTAGGTTGCAATCTAGTATAGTTTTGGCTCTGTGTTCATGCTTCTTTCTCTGAGAAGACTTTTCAAAGGCTTATGAGTTGATGGAAAAGAGCCTTGCAGAATGTTTCTTGGAAGCTAAGATTTAAAATGAAACGGGTCCCTGGGTATCAACCAAATGTGATAACAATGACATGGGAAAGGGTTTTAGAATGCATGAACCACAGAGCCGTCTGCCTCTACCGCTGCCCTGCAGTGAGGCTGATGCCCAACTGTTGATCTGAAATCCCCAGTCTCTGTCGGTCAGCACATGGCCCGGCCTGTGACCTCACACCAGACTGGACCTTCCCTCCCACAGTCTCTTCGAAGTTAGGTGGCTTTACTAATGTTCTGGAGGCGGCTCCAGTCAAAAGGTTCAAGCCATGAGTTAAATTTGAGTTGTGGGCTAAGCCTAACATGTTGTTGTTGTTTAGTGCCGTTGAGTCGCAGGCGACTCATAGCGACCCTATGAAGGAGAGTCCTCGATGCTTGGGTGCCTTTCTTCCACTCTCCAGGTTCATAGGGTTTCCGGAGGCAAGCTATTATGGAAGTGGATGCCACTCCTCCTTCCAAGCCTAACATAGAGCCCAATATACAGGAAACAGGAGTCAAGCCAGATCCCGCTGGCAGCCTTGTATTTTTTCAGACTGAGGCTGTTCTTTGCAGTGTTTCTGATGCCTGTGACCTTTGAAAACTTGCCTCCAGAGTCCTTCTTCTAAGGTTGTTTGAGTGGAGTTGAACCACTAATCTTTCAACTAGTAGCCGAGCATCCTACTATCCATACCACTCAAGGCCTCCTAATAACTACTCGAGAAATATTTGGTGCATGAATGAATGAAAACATCCTCTAGAGTCTTTAGCTAGGAGATCACTCCAAGGAGGAAGGAAGGAGAAAAGTTGGGGGAATAGGAAAAAAGAAAGGAAAGATGAGTACGAGTGGGAAAGGATCCAGACAATTTCAAGGAACAGGCTTATGAATAGCCAGGATCCAACACCGGCCTGAGGAACCAGGATCCTACTGAACCAGGACAGTTATGAGACCCACATTTGAACCGTCAGCCTCTAGCACCTCAGATTTCCAAACAAAGTATCCCAGTGCCTTCGTTTGATGAAGCTAGAAGACACCAGGGCTCCACTCTGGGCTATGTGTGCAACCTGAGGCTAGAGGGAGCTGTCTAGGATGTCAAAAGGAGGCAGAGACGCAGTGTTCCCACCAAGATAAATAAATAAGAAACCCTGCTGTTTCTGGAAGCAGCGAAGAGACAGGATTCACATAGGACTGTCTGTTCTGGGGCGATTTCCAGCTCACGTTTCCTGACATAAGGAGTTCAGGGAGTGAGGCTAAAGTTCAGATGTCTTCCTGCCCCCACATGGAACTCCTCTGAGCTTGACCATGAGCTCAGATAAGCACAGGGCTCCTGACATTAGCCTCCTAAGCCACACCTGCCTCCATGCCCACTTCTTTCACCTCCATGTCACGCTGGCCCTTCCCATGGCAGGAAGACCTCTCTGGCTCTCATTAAGCATGGGCTCCCCGAGCCAAGAGTGCAGAGCAAAAGACCTCCCCAAGGAAAGCCATCTGGAATTGAGAAGCTAGGTGCTGAAAGATGAATCTCAGGCTCTGGCTGAGAATCTGTCCCCCCAACTTTCCTTGCTCCCCCTTCCTCCCTTCTTCTAGCCTAAATGTTTCCCATCCAACTTGACAATGACAAGCACTCACTCAACATGCCCATACCAGAGGCTCAATCTATGTCTTAGTTTCCCCAGAGGCCCTTCTCCTCCATTTTTGTCCACACGCTATTCATGGTTTCTCATCCTGGGAACTCTATCCTTTAAGATCTTCCTGTGATGCCATGGTGTCTGTCCAACAAAAAGCAGAATGTGTTAAAGATTGTTCCTTCCAACCCTGGAACTCTGGACTAAGATCTCCACTTCTGGGTCAGCTGGAGTTGTTGGGGTGCAGCTTTACATGGAAAATCCTGAGGCCCATTGGATGAACCCCGTGAGGACCAGAGGTAATCCACAGGAAGCCAAGACTAAAGTCTCCAATGGTCTATTTGCTGAACTGACTTTACAACTACCAACCACCTTGATGTCAGTCAAAAATGGAACCTTTTCAGTGGAAGAGAAAGGAAATGGCATTATGAGACCTGTACAGACAAAGAAAACAATATACTCAAATATACTGAAACAAATGCCAAAAAGAAAGTAAAGTGTTGGAAAGGGATTCATGTAAACAAACACCATGATTACAAGCTAAGTGAAGAAGATCATGACTTTGGAGAACAGGGTATAGAAAGTCACATTCAACCATATACAATAGAAGGTGACAATGGTAATTCACTAAGGCAGTCTCAAATCTTCATGTCCTCATGAACAAAGTCAGGAAAGTATCACTATTACTGAAACTCCATGAGGATTTAATAAAATTACACATGTAAAGTGATAAATTTGAAGTATGTGTGAATAAAATTGTGACTACATAAAGTTCCTTCCCATGCCAGATGCAATATGCAACCTACTCGAACTTTCAATGAGCTTCCCCGATTACTTAATCTCTCTTTGCCTCAATTTCCTCATTTGTACAATGAGATGATTTTAAAAGTGGGTGGTTGTTGTTATGTGCCGTCGAGTTGTTTGCGACTCATAGCGACCCTGTGCACAACAGCCCTAAACCCTGCTCTGTCCTGCGCCAACTACACTGCCTCTGATACACCCATCCCGATTACCCCAGTCACCGAATCAATCCATCTCATAGAGGGTCTTCCCCTCCTGCGCTCTCCCTCCACCCTCCCAAGCATGATGTCCCTCTCCAAGGACCCGTCCCTCCTGGCAACATGTCCAAAGTATGTCAGATGAAGCCCCAGAATCCTTGCCTCCAAGGAGTAGCTTGGTTTAATCCTCTCCAGGATGAATCTGTTTGTTTTCCTGGCAGTCCATGGTACATTCAGTACTCTTCTCCAGCACCACAGCTATGGAAAATCAAAACCAAACCAATGGCTCTGAGTCTCTTCCAATGCACGAGGTCCTCCCACTGGGTTCCCAAGAGAGTAATAAATCTTCATAGATTCTTCATAGACTGGCAATCTTTCTCCCCTGGAGAAGCTGATGAATTAGAACAGTTGACTTATGTTTATCAGCCCAATATTTAACACACTACACCCAAGCATGGAATTGTGGGATATTCAAGTAAGATAAGACCTTCTAAAGGAGGTACGGTGGTGCAGTCCATAGGGAGTTGTGTATCTCTCTCTCTATTGGTTTGAATCCAGCAGCAAAACGAGACGACTCCTCTCATTAAGATTTACTCTCAGTGGAAGTTCACTATGAGTCAGATTTGACCCAATGCCAATGATCTTGCGTTTTGAGCTGAAGTGTTGTCCTAAGAAGAAAAGAGACTACTCAAAGAGATGTACTGAGACAGGGAAGGAAGCCATGATGATGAAGGCAGAGATTAGGACGGTACCTTTATAAGGCCAAGAAATTTCACCATTTCTGGGAGCTCCCAGAAGACAGGAGAGAAACATAAGACAAATTACCTCGCAGAATTTCCAGAAAGAAACAACCTTGCCAGTATCTTGATTTTGGACTTCTGGCCTCTAGAACTATGAGTATCATTTCCTGGTGTTTCGGGCCCACAGTTTGTGGTATTTTGTTATGGCAGCCAAGAAACAGCTAGTGAGCTCAACATACATTAGCTTGTAATAACAATGCCTTCAGGCGTCTTTGGTCTCTCGCTTGATGGTTAGCACGCTAATGGCCTGGCTCACTCTCCAGATATCATTCTCATAGATTCTCTGCACAAACAGAATAAATAGGTCCAGCATACTGACAAGCAGACTGTTTGCTGTCATTTGGGCATATTCTGTGGGTGTGTGCCAGTCCCTCTGTACGCAGACCACTCCTCCACGTGGACTGCCCTCCACTCAAGTCCACTAGTGGAAATAATCCCAGGGCTAGAGCAGGACTCAGATCCTTTGTTCTCCAGAGTAGATTCTCCTGAACTTGCTTTCTTTTTTTAAAATCTCTTCCTCACGTCCTGGGAATGTCTATTCCCAAAGCAAACAGAGGTGTCCTTGGTCCACCTCTGCTGACTTGGCTGTCCCTCTACACAAGCTCAACTCATCATGGGAAACTCAGAAAAAATAAGCTCAAGAAATAAACAGAAGTCATTCTCTAGTGGACATTTATAGTATCCATAGCCATGTATGAAAAATTTTACATACATACATAATTTCTCAAGAATACATTTTAACACTAATGGCCAAAGACCATATGAGTCATCAGATAACATCAAGGACACCATGCATGAAGAAAACAAAAGGTCATTATAAAAACACAGGAAGGAAGGAAAGAAAAGATCAGAATGGAATATTGGAAGAGACTCTAAAGTTTTTTCTGAAACACAGACCAGCTAAAGGAAGCAGAAGAAATGATGAAGTTAAAGAGCTGGACAGATTTCAAAGGGTGAATCAAAAACACAAAGTAAAGTACAAATGAAATGTGCAAAGACCTGGAGTTAGAAAAGCAAGAGAAAAGACCACATTGGCACATCTTCAACAGAAAGAACTGAGTAAAAAACACTCAAGTGGTGAGTTAGAATGTTGTTATGCGTTTGATCGCCATCGAATGGATCACGCACAACTCATAGTGACTCTATGAAGAAAAGACATAATGCCTTTCTATAACTACTGTCATTTCTCCAAGTTCATAGAGTTTCCACAGGCATATGAATTAGGAAGTGGATGCCACACTGTCTTAAATTGGGAGCTGCATCAAACATTGTCCACCTTGGGCAACCATTATGGCATTTGACACCCTCAATGGCACAAGGTTCAGCATCAGAGCAAACCCAGATTACCTCAGTAAAGCATATTAACAGAAGAGTAATGTACAACTTAGAAGAATGTTCCTCCAAAATATAACAATAGTCTCACTCAGCAATGGTTAAGTGCTGTCAAGTTAAACTGGCAAAACATTAACTGATGCAGGAAATATTAAACCAAATGGGAGAAATGCAGACTCACTGTAGCAAAAAGAGTTAGTCACTGTTTCACCATTTAAGGAGGTAACATATAATAAAAAATGGATGATATACTAAAGAACTGGTAGTGCTGAAGAAGTCCAAGGTGACATAGGTACAGGTGAAAAACAAGGCTTCAGGAAGCAACGGAATAGCAGTTGAGATATTTCAACAAATACGCTCACTTGTCTGTGCCAAGACATTTGGAACAGAACTATGTTTGTTCCCATTCCAAAGAAAGGGGAGTCAACAGAATGTGGACCTTATCACACAATATTATTACTCTAACGTGAAAGTTACTATTGCCAGAGGTAATTCAGCAATGCTCTTGGCAGAACATCAACAGAGATTGAGGCACTAATAGAAACTCAAGACAGATTCAGAGAGGTGTGTGGAATGGGTAATATCATTGTAAAGTCAGACGGATCTAGGCTGAGGTTAGGAAACACCAGGCAGATAGGTATCTGTGGTTAACTAGGAAAACAAATTGGATTTGGATCATAAAAAAGTATGGTTAATATTGCGAACAATTACTTATTTGTGCTCAAGAAGAACCTGTGCATAAACCGAGAAGCAGGCCTTCAAAAGAACAAAGCAATTCTGAATGGTTTAAAATTAACTAAGTAGTGCATCAAGGTTATATACTCTTTTACCATACCCTTTTAATCGTTGTGGTTGTTGTTCTTATGTGCCATTCAACCACGTATGATTCTTAACAACCCTATGTACAATAGCTCTGAACCTTGCCCTATTCTGAGCCAATCTCACTGTCTCAGACACACCTACCCCCACTATCCCAGTTATTGTGCCAATCCATCTCATCTGGGGTCTTCCTCTCCTGTGCTGACCATCCACCCTTCCAATAATGATGTCCTTCTCCAGTGACATATCCCTCCTGGCCACATGCCCAAAGTATGTGAGAAGAAGCCTCAAAATCCTTGCCTCCAAAGATGATCCTGGTTTTACCTTCTTCAGGATAATAAGTTTGTTCTCTTGGCAGCTCATGGTATGTTCAACACTCTTCTCCAGCACCACAATTCAAAGGCATCGATTTTTCTTATGCAAAGGCATTTGACTGTGTGGATCATAACAGACTGTGGCTGACTCTGAGAAGAATGGGAATCCCAGAACACTTAATTGTTCTAATGTGAAACCTATACTTGGACCAAAAGGCAGTTGTCAGAACAGAGCAAGGAAACACTGCATGGTTCAAAATTGGGAAAGGTGTACACCAGGGATGTGTCCTAT
>NW_006399791.1:10451891-10524356 GCF_000299155.1 Elephantulus edwardii | reverse complement strand
TCTATGAGATGGACTGATTCAGTGACTCGGGTAATCGGGATGGGTGTGTTAGAGGCAGTGAGATTGGCACAGGATAGAGCAGGGTTTAGGGCTGTTGTACATAGGTCCGCTATGATTCGCAAGCGACTTGACGGCACGTAATAACAACAACATCCTTAGTCATCTTCTAGCTCTCTGATGCATTGGCGTGTAATTACAAAGACCATGGCCTGAATCAGGCGTGCCTTAGTCTCCAGATTGACAATGCTGCTCTTTAGCACTTTGGAGAGGTGCCTGACAGAAGTCTTCCACAGAGCAATTTGTCTTTTGATTTTTTGACTGCTGGTGCCAAAAGTGTTGATTGTGGAGCCAAGCAAGCTGAAATTGTTAACAACCTCAATCTCTTATCCATCCAACATGGTGTTGCCAATTGGCCCAGAGGGGAGAATCTTTGTCTTCTTGATGTTGTGCTTTGGTACATATTGAAGACTACAGCCCTCGACCTCCTTCAGCCAATGCTTCAGGTCCTGCTCAGTTCCAACGAGCCAGGTTGTGTCATATGTATAATGTAGGTTGTTGATGAGTCTTCTTCCAATCCTGATGCCATATTTCTCATACTGAGCAAATAATCTGAAAATCTGTATTATAAGGAAAAAAAAACAGGGCAACAGGACTAGAGGAAGCCCCTCTAACAATTTTCAGTAAAAGAACACACGTTTACTCACTCAAAGTGAAGAGGACATACTTACTGAAGAAGATCAAAGACTGTAGCCTTCAGTATGGATTATGTATAAACATAAAGAAAAGAAAAATCCTCATAACTGGATGAATGAGCAACATCAAGATAAAGAAAGAAAGAGATGGAACTGGACAAAGACTGCATTTTACATAGGTCTCCAATCAATGTCATTCCACAGCAGCAGTTAAGAAATCAAAGGCTTTATTGCCTTGTGGAAATGTGCTGCAGAAACCCTATTTAAGCAAAGTCCAGCTCATAGAAAGCCATCAGGTTGCAGCAATCAACCCTAGCTCACAGCATGGACCATCTTCGCTTCATCTGGCTGGGTTCTGGTCAACTCATTCCATGCCATCTGTGGCTAGGTTTAAATGGGCATCCTTTGCAAACTCAGAAATCCACACTTTTCCCTGCACTCCAGATCTGTGGGTCTCCTCACCCAGCCCTAACCCCTACATGGGGCCAAGTCAAGTCAACAAGCCAGGGGTCCTCACGATTTTCTGCTCCTCATGCCAACAACCCTTCCTGCTCATCCATGCATCTGCGCCTGCTAGATGGGCAGCACTGAAGGAAGAGAGGACCTTACAGCAAAAGGGACGTGCTTGTTTCCTCAGAATACTGGTTTGATTGTTGTTGTTGTTGTTGTTGATTGCTTTCGAGCTGAGCATGACTCATGAATACCCCATGAGCAAAAGGCCCGAAGCCCTTCCACATTTATCGCCATTTACCAAAGTTCAGAGTTTCCAGAGGCATACTATACCACTAAGGATGGGTAAATTAACAACTGGCTATGTGAAAGGGAGATATTAGGGCATGAGGCATGAAGTAGCTGGCTTACATACTTTCACGAAAGTAGTTGTTGGTGGGATGATTGTAAGGGAGGAAACAAACTCACAATATAAATGAATTTTATCTATCTCTATATATCTCATAATGTACATGCATGAAACAATGTCTATGAATGATAAAAAATATTAGTAATAAAAAATTTAAGTTAAAAAATTAAATTATATTTTAAGCATTAAAAAACAAAGATGTAATTATGAAGACTAAGGTGTCAAATGCAATAATGGTTACCCATGGTGGACGGTATTGGGTGGAGCTCCCCAATTAAAACAAGCTTGGAAGCCGGAGTAGCATCCACTTCCATAATAGCTTGCCTCTGGAAACCCTATGAACCTGGAGAAAGGATGAAAGTCACACAAGTGTTGAAGACTTTCTTTCATAGGGTTGCTGTGAGTAGCCTATGACTCGACGACACTTAACAACAACAAGTGTATCTGCTCAAGCTATGGTATTCTCAGCCACCTCATGTGCACATGGAAAAGCTGAAATGTGAACAAGGAAGAACAAACAAGAATTGATGCATTGGAATCATTGCGTTGAATTATTATGGATGTCCCACAAACTACCAAAAGAACAAATAAACCTGTCCTGGGAAAAGCAGTCAGAATATTCCTTAAAAATAAGGATGGTGAGACTGTCTGATGTGTTTTGGCCACGTTACCAATTGAGATCAGTCCCTAGGAAAGGACTTCATAATTGGTAGAGGGTCAGCAGAGAAGAGGACATTAGCAAGATGCACTGTTACCATAGACGTAACAATGAGCTGAAACATAGCAATAACATGACGGAGGTGCAGGGTTAGACAGGGCCTCTTTCTGTTACACGAGCTGGGTCAGTATGAGTCAAGAACAACTCAAAAGCACCTAATGACAACAACAACAACAACAACAACAACACATAGTACTAACTTCTAACAGTCTAAAATGACCTTCGTATGTAACTACAAAAACTACTAAAGTTATCAAAAGCCCTATTCAACTGTCGTTGTCTTCTAAGAGATTACACATATGTCAGTCTTTCGTATTGTGGTGGTTTGGGTGTGCTGCAGTGCAGGACTTTATGCCACTTGTATTTCAAATATCAACAGGCTCACTCATGGGCGAAAGGTTTCAGCAGCGTTTCCACGCTATGATGGACCGAGAAGCAGGATTGGCCATTCACTTCTAAGGCCACTGGAAACCTTATGAATAGCAGCAGGCCATTTTCTGAGGTAGAGCTGAAATGTGAGGCCTTCAGGAAGGCACTCAGAATATGACTGGGGATGAGCTTCCTCCTCCACATGGTCTACCTTACTGACAGAAAGCTTTCTGTCCATAAAGGATTTCATTTTAATGATGTTGCTGTTGTTGTTGTGTACTATAGAGTTGGAACCGACCCATAGTTGACCCTCTGGTGGATTTTTAGAGGCAGTTAATTACATGGGAGGAAACTGCCCATCTTTCTTCCACGGAGCAACTGGTGGCCTTGAACCACGTGCTTTTGGGATTGCAGTGCAGCTTCTTGCCACTAGGCCACCAGAGCATGTAATAAGACTCAAAAGAAGAAGGGGGGGATGGAACCCAGTTGCAAATAATCCATTAGGGATAAAAATGAGGAATGTACAAAGTACGAACCTAGGAAAATTGGAAGTTGTCAAAAAATGAAATTAAAACTGTATCTGAAGCAATGGATCATTGGATTGATGAAAAGGATTAATAGTGACCATTTATAATTGGGTGATCATATGGTCTACTATTATGGAAATGACAAATTGTATAGAGGAATGGCATCACATTCACTGCCAGAAAGATCATTTCAAGATCTATTCTGAAGTGCAATGCTTCCAGTGACAGGATAGTATCTATATGCACACAAGGAAGACCTGTCAATGGATTTATTACTCAAATTGAAGCACCAACCACTAAAACTAAAGATGAAGACAGTGAGGATTTCCACTAACTTTTGCAATCCTAAATTGGTCAAACACACAATCACAATGCATTCAAGATAGCTGGTGATGGAATGCAAAAGTCAGAAACAAAGAAGATTTGTGGTTGGAAACATTGCCTTAGAGAAATGAAGTCAAAGATGACAAAGAGAATTTTGGAAGACCAAATCTAGATTCATTGCAAATACTTAAAAATCCAAACAAACAAACATAAATGGCCAACTATTCATGCAGACTTGGCCAGATGGAATCCACAAGAATCAAATTTGGAGAAGCTCAAAATAATCAGTTAGCAAAAGCCCAGAGGCTGATTACTGAAGAGACCATCAATTGCTCACATACAAGTTATTCTGAAGCTCAGGAAAAGTAAAACAAATGTAAGAGAGCCAAAAATATAACCCTGAGAACATCCCACCTGAATTTAGAGAACTTCTCAAGAGTAAACTTGATGAATTGAGTGCTAATTCATGAAAGCCTGATGACTGATGGGATGACATCTAGGACATTGTATGTGATGAAAGCAAAATGTCATTAAAAGAAGAGAAGAAAGGGGGAAAAAATCAAAACAAATGTCATAATAGACTCTGAAACTTGCTCCAGAACATAGAAAAGCTAAAGTAAATGGAAGAGAGAGTCGATCAAAAAAATTTCTAAGGGAGCCTGGATAAAGTAAAGCATTATAATGAAACATGCAAAAAGCTGAAGTTACAAAACCAAATAGAAGAATGCATTTAGTACTTCTTACGCTGAGAGATCTGAAGGACAAATTTAAGCCTTGAGTTGTCATATGTAAGATTCTGTGAACAAAGTTTTAAATGATGCAGGAGGCATCAAAAGAAGATGGAAGGAATACATATAGCCACTCTACCAAAAAGAACTAGCAATGCTGAATCATTTCAGGAGGTGACATATAATAAAAAACCAGTGGCACTAATGGACTAAATTGAACTGCATTGAAGACTTTGGTGAAAAACAATGCTCTGGGAATTGATGGAATACCAACTGAGATGCTACAACAAGCAGATGCAGCACTGAATATGCTCACTCATCTAGGCTAAGGAATTTGGCAGTTACCTGGCCCCCTGACCAGAGGATATCTGTATTTGTGCCCATTCCAAAGAAAGAGGATACAAGAGAATGCAGAAGTTATAGAACAGCGGTATTACTATCGCATACAAGCAATATATTTCTGAAGACAATTTGATTTGTTGTAATCTAATTGGGCTTATTAAGGTACAGGATTCTAGTCCATTTGGCTCCAGCCTTTAGACCTCCTCCACTCACCAGCTTCTAGGAAACAAATTAAGATTGCTAGAAACAGTTGTTGCTGTCTTACGACCTCCAGACAGTTGATTCTCAATCTTTGCCCAGTAATGAACTTAATGGTGACGAAGATTGTAGTTCAGTCAGCAAGAACCTAGCAAGTGAACAGGTAACAGAATGAGGCCACCAAACCCCTATCAAACCCTTTGCAGACTTAGACATTTAACTTATCCCTGCCTTAAACAGGGGTAGGATATAAATCCTGAGATGGTTCATTCTGTGTCAAAAGAGAAGAAAAAGCAGTGTACAAAAATTTAGAAAGTAATATCTTCCAGTGTAGTTTCTTAACCCTGAAGGATTTCCTTCAAAAAGACTCATTTTTCCTCTTCTTGCTACAATCTTAAACTCGGGCTACGAGCAAGAACTCCGACAGTGCACATGCCTTCAGTTAACCAAGAGCTGCATCAATTTTGCCAGCTGATTTCATGGTCAAGAGAATGTGCAGGTCAGAACACAACTATAATTCACCTTGTATTATTTTTTTTTTTAATGGCTGGTTTTTCAGAAGTGGAATGCCAGGCCTTTCTTCCAAGGTGCCTCCGGATGAATTTGAACCTCTGACTCTTTGCTTAGCAACTGATGACCTTTCCATTAGCAATTGAACACATTCACCAATTGCACTCGTGGGGCCCTTAGGAAGGACTGGTTTCCACAGGGCAGGGCAGAGACTTGCACAGAGGTTCTGGTCACCTCCGCGAAGCTTCCTGCTTTCCCCACAGCTGTGTGTAGGGGTGGCTTCGATAAAGCTAACCGCTAATCCCCACATCCTCTCCCTACCCCAGGGGCCCATGGCTCCTTCCCTCTTCCCAACTCAACGTGCACCTGCCACCTTTTAGTTCTATCTGCACAACATGCTCACTGCTGCCAGCCAGCCCTGTGTCACCGCAGTCCTCCCTTCATCTGACTGGTGTTTGAACCTCAGGTCTATCAGCGACCAGCTGCAGGTCCAGAGATACCCCGACGAAGGTGAACACATGACAAACCGCGGGGCTGTTGTGGAGTCGGGAATAAGAGGCTGGGCCCCTTCCAAGGGAGATGTTTCCACATCCAGCTCCCACTCCTCAAACTCGAGCTCCTGCCAGGCAGCCTTTGCCTCCCCAATCCCCCACCCTCCTCTCTTAGATCCCTCGCTGGAGCCATCTCTGGACAAGGTCCGAGGCCAGAAGCCCCGGACCCGCCGCATGGCCCTCTGCGTGGGCAGCCGGCACGCACTGCAGCCAGGACATTCGTTCCGCTCGGCATCCGTGCTTCCCCTGCCGAAGCCCACTCACTCTGCCAGGTGTTTTCCCACCACATCCTCCAAGCGACGTCCAAGCGATCCCCCACACCAGATGTTCAACTCACCAGCCGGTGGTTTTCTGGCCTGTCTCCTGAACCTCCCCCTACCCCACAACTCTTGGAAAACAAAGAAAAGTTGGAACCTCTGGAATTTAGGGTGCTCCCACCGGACCCCGGTGGGCTGTGTGATTCAGATCAGGTCTATTCAAAGTCCCCAAGTTCCAAGGTTGTCTCACAGACACCAGATAAAGCCATCAGCAAACACTTCCACAATGCTTTGCACCACAAAGTGGTTCTTTATCTTCTCCCAGAGACACAAGAAGGGTGGGTATTCAGTCACATTTCCTTAGGAATCTGATTTTAAGGGTCTAGCAGTGGGGGTTCAGTGGGGGGTGGGAGCCAAGGTCAGTGAGTGTAAAACTAAGTGTGAGGAGATCTTATTAGTAAGTTATGTAGGGATTGACTCACAGCCGACCCTCCAACTGGTTTTCAGAGGCAAAAAAATCTCAAGGCAGAAGACTGGCCATCTCCCTCTTCAGGAGAAGACTGTGGATTGACACTGCCTGCCTTTTGGTTGACAGCATGTAGCCCACTGCTAAGCTGCCAGAGTTTACCAAGATGCAATCCCTCTTTGAGGAGCCCTGGTGATGGAGGGGTTAGTTATTCCTCACGTAACTGAAGGGTCAGAAGTTTGAACTCATTGGTTGCTAGAAGGGAGAAAGACGTAGCAAGCGCTCCTTTAATGATTATTGTTATTGTGTACCCATGAGTTGGAACCGACCCATAGTTGACTCTTCAGCAAGCTTTCAAAGACAGTAAATCATATGGGATTATAGCCTTAGAAAGTCCATGGGGCATTGTTGTATAGGGTTGCTGTGAACAAAATTTACTTACCAGGGAGCCTTTGTAGCTTAGTGGTAGGGAACTGCTTTGTTAACCCAAAGGTATGTGGTTCGAATGCACTAACTGCTCTGCGGAGAAAGATGAACAACCTCTTCTACGTAATTTGCTGCCTCTCTAAGCCCGCTGACTAGCTGTGAATTGGCTCTGACTCACAGTGTGCAACAATAATAACGTGGTTCTGATGCCCCAAAACTGCCCTTGTGAGTCAAGATAAGGTCTAAGGCAACAGCCTCAGGGCTCACAGGGGAGAGACCATGATCCCTGAGAGAAACGGTCTTCTCTAACCCTGCAGGCAAGTCCCAAACTCTCCTCCCTGCCAGCCTGGAGATTTCTCCTATTTCATGTCTCTTTTGCTTCTGTCATTGGGTCATTTTCCCCGGAGTCATGGGAACCCCATGTGCCATGAACTGGGTCCCGCACCTTCATCGTGATGGCCATGGATTAGCCCACTGTGATCCATAAGGCTTAGGTTTCCAGAGCTGCTGCCTCAGCTGACTGCCAGGCTTTTCTTCCTGCTCCACTTTAGTCTGGAAGTTCTCCTGAAACCGGTTTAGCTTCATAACAATATGGCACCACTGACAGAGGAGTGGTGGCTGCATAAGGGGCACGCTGATTGGGAACCGAACGCCAGTTTTGTGTCGGGAAGATAATAATTGCACCCCTGTCCCACCATGGCCCTCCTCTTCACCACAGACCACTGCAGGTCCCTCCCCTTTTGCTGATACTCACCATCAGTTTTTTCTATTCTTTCTCTGAGAACAAGCTGTTTCCAAATATCTTTCTCAACCTGCTCTTTCTGCTTGTGAGATTTCGGTCTCCGCTACTGGTCTGCCCTGTGCCACTTTATGCGGCTGTTCTGCTCCTATCAAACCTTTTCGGCATGTGCACACACGTGTGTGCCTACTGTGCATGCACCTGCCTCCTATAAGTGTGCATGTATGCACAAGCATGCGTGGGCATGGGGGGCATGCTTTTTCTTTTTCCCTTCAAGTCTTGAACTGTCGGTTCTTCAGGTGAAGGCCCCCCGCAACACCCTTTTTCAGGCACACCCTCAGCTCTAGGCTGCTGCCCCATCCTGTCAGCTTGGGAAAGGCCAGCCTCTGAGCACAGCTCCATCAGCATCATGCCTGTGGCCCCAAAGACCGCCGCTAGCAGAGCTTCATGAGATGAGACACCTCCCATCCTGATTTGTTTGCCTGTAGGCTGGCCCCGCCCTCTGTGTGTCTTCTCGGGAAATACACTCATTTCCTCCCTTTCAGAACACCATCACGTGAAGTTGGTGAGCCCTGGCTGCCCGCGTGTCTTGTGCCAAATGTGCATGGTTGCCTCCCTGTAGACCTTTCCCAGTTCTGAACGATTTGAGATGAAACATTCATCACTCTCCAGTTACTCCAAGCTACGACTTAGGCACAATGGAAAAGCCAAATTATAAAACCAGGAAGGAATTAACTATCTGGATGGATGACTAGTCTGTATCAGAGTAAAAGCACTCAAAATGTCTCACTGGAATAAGGAGACCTAAACAAAGTTCCTGGCAGACGAAATTTTTGCTACCTGTTGATGTTTTTATCCGCGTGTCCATGACTGCGATTGCTAATTTATCATGTGTAATAAATCCTGCCATCCACTCCCTTCACCTGGTGTTCTATCTGTGCTCCTTTTCTTGAGTGACTGTTAGAAATACATTCATTAGTAAAACCACCCAAAAGTATATTCATATGTCTGGCAGTTATAGTTATCTTCAGGGACCTGTTACGGAGTGAATTTTGCCCTCCAGAAAGACATGCTGAAGCCCAGGGCCCAGCACCAATAAAGTCAACCCTGTTTGAAGCAGGGCTTCTTTTTGTAGACGTCATCTGTTACCTAAGTCATCTGGGGGTAAGGTGGATCCTAAACCCACACCCTTTTTAGTGTTGTTTTCTAAAAGAGGACAGACACAGAAGTAGAGCGATATACACAGGGAGGGGTAAGAGAACACACATGTATCCACACACACATCAAGAAACATCAGGAGCTAGCAGAAAGCATCTTTCCTACGAGGTGACAGAGAGAAAGCCAGCTAACGGGCCTGCCATCACCTTGGAGTCAGACTTTTAGCCTCCAGAACCAGGGACAACAAATAGGTGCTCTGTAAAGCCTCTGGGTGGGAGATTTTTGTTAGGGCAGCTCTAGGGAACTAAGGTGGGGTCTGATTTTTTCAAAAGAAATCCTTTGATTTCTCATGCATCTTTGTTTGCCCACGGATTTCCGTGGAGTGGAGTGAGGTGGAGAAGGGTATTGAAATGCATGGTGGTTCAGTACTCCGTGTCCCATGGGAGAGAAGAGGACGGGGTGCAGGGGATCACCTTGACGAGGCATCAAACCCCCCCAGCTCTGCCTCTGCCACTAACCAGCTGTGTGACACTGGGCTGTTTAACTCTGACACGATGTCTTGTCTGGTAAATACAGTCTGACCTCAGATATGTCCAAACAAACGTATTATTCCTCTTAGGCTGTAATTAGTTTAGCCAAGTAGCCATCACGGGGTGAGTGCTTACATTCAGATCCATTTCTATGCTAGGACCCAACATGCCTCAGTCTGAGTGGCCATACAAATGCTCACTCTCTTCCCCAACCATGAAGCCAGAAAGAAGCTTAGATCCAAAGGGCCTCCCTCCTCTAAGTGTAGACCTACCTACCTGATCTACTGCACACAAGAGGTCATCTACAGCAACCTCAACCTGTCCGCTTTGAGCAGATAATTCTTACTGCTTCAAGCCACAGATGCTCAAACAGGCCCTTAAGGTTGGCTTACACAGGCTATTTGTCACTGGCTGTGTACACTACAGGAAGTGAAGAGGCCAGCCCAGAGGAGCTGGCAGGTAGCAGACAAGAGACGATAAACCCAAGAGCAGGGGAAGTCACCTTGTCAAGCAGCTTTTACATCAGCATGTGGAGCCCAGCACTTTGAGTGTAGGGACTGGCGAGACAGTAGACGTTGATAAGTGAGTGGTTCTGTGGCTGGATTAAGAGAAGAGGGGATGAAGTGTAGAGAGACAGTGTGATTGATTGCCTCTGAAAATCCACTGGAAGGTCAGCTACGAGTTGGTTTTAGCCCAACGGTACATAGAAACACAGCAGAGCATTGTTATGAGATCCTAAAGCAGCTAGGACGGTGCTACAACAACATGTGCCCTCCATAAACAGCGGCATAGGAGCCCTGGTGGCACAGAGTAACACTTCTCACTGCTGAGAGGTCTGCAGTTCAAATCCACCACTTGCTCCAAGAGAGAAAGATGAGAAGTCTCTTCTAGTAACTATTTACAGCCTCAGAAACTCCATGGATGGAGGCATCATCTTGATGGCAATGGGTGGCCTAGTGGTAAAAAAGCTGCACTGCAATCCCAGGGGCATTAGGTTCAAATCTACCAGCTGTTCTGTGGGAAAAGGATGGGCAATCTCCTCGTCATTAAGTGCTTCTGAAAACCTGCTGGAGGGTCAGCTATGGATCTGACTGTAGGGTAAACTACAACAATAGTATTACTAAGTCAATATGTTGTTATTTTTGTTGCTGTTAAGTGTTGTTGAGTCAAAAACGACTCATAGTGACCCTGTAAACAAAAGACCGGAACCCTGTTATATAACTATTGTCATTTCTATAAGTTCATAGAGTTTCCAGAAACATGTTGTTCAGGAAGTGGATGCCACTCCTACTTCCAAGTCTGTCTTAATCTGGGAGCTCCACCAAATACCACCCACCATGGGTAACCATTATGGCATTTGACAAACCAGTGGCACAGTGTTCAGTATCACTGCAACCCCAAGTTACTTCAATACAGCAAATTGACATAACAGTGCTCTTCCATTAGAAGAATGTTAGTCCCAAACACAATTAACACAAGGCCCAAGGATCCAACCAACTTTTAAATACCAAGGCTTTCCACCAGGTCCTATTGACTTTAAACAAGCAGTTTAGTCTCCAGTGCAGAGGCTGATGCGAATATTCAACTTCTATTCCTATTGTTTAATTGACTTTGCAAAGGTATTTGACTGTGTGGATCACAACAAATTGTAGTTAACCTTGAGAATGGGAATCCCAGAACACCTGATTGTGTTTATGCAAAACCTATGCTTAGATCAGGAAGCAGTCCTCAGAACAGAACAAGAAAATATTGCATGTTTCAAAATTAGGAAGGAAGTGTATCATGGATGAATCATATCTCCATATCTTTTCAATCTATATGCAGAACAGATCATGAGGGAGACTGGGCTTTATGAGAAGTAATGTGGCTTCAGGACTGAAGGAAAATTCATCAACAACCTATGCTATGCAGATGACATAGTACCTTGCTTGCTGAAACTGAGGGGGACCTGAAGCGCTTGCTGAAGAAGGTCAAGGACTATAGTCTTCAATATGGATTGAAGCTCAACATCAAGAAGACAGATTCTCACCACTGGGCCAGCTGGCAGTACCATGATAGATGGAGAAGAGACAAAAGCTGTTGCCAGTTACAGCTAGCTTGATTCCACAATCAACACTGTTGGCACCAACAGGAAATCACAAGACTAACTGTATTAGAAAAAACTGCTGTCAGGGTCCTCTCCAGAGTACTGAGAATCAATAATGTCAGTCTAGAGAATAAGGTGAAACTGATCCAGACCATGGTCTTTGCCATTACTTGCTTTGCATCAGAGAGCTGGACAATGACTAAGGATGACAGAGGAAGATTGGTGCCTCTGAGTTGTGGGGCTGGAGAAGTTTTGAACATATCATAGACTGCCAAGAAAATAAATAGATCTGTCTTGGAGAGGGTGAAATCAAGTTTCTCCTTGGAGGCTAGAATTTTGAAGCTCTGTCTGACGTACTTTGGGCATGTGGCCTGGAGGGATCAGTCCTTGGAGAAGGACATCATGCTTGGAAAGTTAGAAGGGTGTGTTGGAGTCAGACTGGCTCAGGACAGGGTATGCTTCAGAGCTGTTGTGCATAGGGTCGCTATGAATCGCAGGCAAATCGACAGGACATACCAACAGTAACATTCCAACGTAGTTATTTCTGTTCCTTAAGAGCCTGAGGATGACATTATTCATATGAATGGCAAATAAACCTTCCTTTTGCTCCCCTGGCCTCTCAGAAACTGTATAAGAAAACTGATTTTTTTTTCCCCAGCATCTAAGTTTTTATTAAAGTTTTTAAAAAGGAGCGTCCATGCCAGTGAGGATAGTGGTGGGGAAAATGGAAGGGTAAGAGAAGAAGGAATTCTTCCTTATTGGTAATATAGCTCCAGGTTCATCCCATCATAGATTTCACAGTCGCCCAAGCACACGTGGTCCTTGAAAATGGTGTACCACTTCTTAAGGACAATTTTGTTCCAGCGGGTGCCGGTTTGGGCTGCGATGAGCTTCTTAAGATCTCCAATGGTGTCATCAGTGTTGCATTTAATGCGGACCTTCTTCCCCAGACGGTCGTTGCAAACCACCTCGATCATCCTGGCTGCGGCTCGAACCTGCTCGCAACCAGCTCGCCACAAGCTTCGAGCTTCAACACTAAACCGGACTAGTAGCGACCCCCACTGCACCGGAAGCGGAAGTACATGATCAGAGATCCCGCCCCACACCTTGTCTCAGCCAATCGGGCTCTTGCTGTTAAAACAAATTTTTAAAGTCTCCTGTTGGCTCTTCCTGAGACTGGAAGGAAGTAATTCCTGAAATGCCATATTATTTAGCAAGGACATAAATTTATCTTTCTGAATGCAAAAGTAGAGTCTGTGTTGAGTTAGGAAAAAACAAAATTGGTCATAACAGTTAAATGTGGTGACTATCTTTCCCTGAGAGAAGATGAATAAGGAGAATCTTGACAGAGAAAAAAAGAGGTACCTGTCATCATGGCAGGTGTCTCTGGAGAGTGGAACCAGTACTGTGCTCACAGATAAAAAGTTAGCAGTTCGACTCCACTCTGAGACACAAAGGAAAGAAATCTGGTGATACACTTCTAAAAAGTCAGCCACTGAACAAAACCTACATAGTTCTTCTTATCTTTCACATCTTTGTAGTTCTCTCATTCCAGGCTCCCCCAGCTTTCAGGAAGACCCCAACAGAGCCTCAGATGGTGGGCCACACATGCCTGAGTGGGTTTCCAGCACTGGTCCATTGTCCCTGGCAGATAGCAAAGGACCAGCACCCAGGGATCCTGGAATGCACATGGCATCTTGGCAGCCACCTCTGACAGATGACCAAGGAACAGCTTGCCTGGGCTGTAGGAAGTGACACAAACCTAATTGTACGTGTTGGTTTCCATGTCTATGCTCCTCCCAAGTTCAGATCATCTCTCTTTCCTGTTGGTGCCCTGATTTTCATAGCCCACCTTTATGTTTGTCTGTAACCCCACTGGTTTCACCTCTTCCTACATCACTGGCTGTGCTGCTCGCCGCTTCCTTCAGACCCCCTCTCCCACGGTTAAAAGTCCTAGAGCCTGGACAAGAAGAGGCTAAACCTCTCCTCCCTGGTCACCACTGTCCCGTGCCCAGCCCCAGGATGACACTCAGGGCCCTTTTAGAGGAAGAGGAGGAGACAGGTTGGAACCACAGCAGGAGATTTGCTGTCACCACTGTGAGCTGCTAGAGAGAAAACCACGCTATCATTTGGCCTTATAACCTGCGGATTTAGATAATCTCATGATCAATCTCTCCGCCCTTCCATCTTTCCTGTTGCTAGTTCCTTGGATTCACTCCAGTTGGTTGACTTCTGTCCAACAGGCTGACTCAGGGGCCCCCTGCTCTGTGTCCAGATTACTAAGTTGGCTGGGAAAACCTCACTTGGAATTGGCTGTGGCCTTTATACAGCCGGCTTCAGTCTCTACTGCCATACCTCACCCAACGCACTCCCAGGGGCCACCTGCGTAAAGGCCAGGGCAGGAGGTCAGGCTACGTGGTACTGCCTCCCAGCCCTCACACTTGACCTTGAGAAAGTCACGGCGCCATGCTTGGTTAGCCATCTGTATGACATATGACATTAGAAGCTGGAGGCAGAATCCCATTAACATTTTCTGGGCTGTGCGGTTCTGAATCCCTACTCTGAAAAGGTAGTGAGCTGTGGCTGGAAGAACCGTGTGGGAATCAGCGTTATGTGAATGTTGGCAGCACTTTGAAACCACCTTGAGAAGGTAAATGACCCCCTACATTCACAGAATTTGCATCCTGGACTCCAAAGTCATAATGCTCTAAAAAAGATTATTTTCCCTAACTCAGCTCTGTGCCTCTAGAAGGTAGTTAGATGCTAGGGGAGTCCACTGTCTACCCACCCCGGGACTCCTAAATACCCAAGGATGACGGGAATGGACCACCAGGCGGAGAGGCAGAACACACAGGGCCTTGGTTGGGGCTATACAGGACCCTGCCCTTTAGTTCAGCTTAGCTATCAAAAGAATCTAAATATGAACTCTGTTATTCATATTAGCTGGAAAATAAAACAAAACAATCGACATTTCCAATCACAGGGGACTTATAAAGTAAATATGGTACATTCACACACTGGGCCATTATCCAGCCATTTAAAATCATGTTGTATGTTCATGGATTGGAAGGCTTATTGTTAATATGTCGGTACCCAGAGTGCAGATTCTACATAATCTTAATCAAAATACCCACAGCCTTCTTCACAGAAATAGAAAAAGCAGTCTTCTACTTTATATGGAATGTTAAGAGATAGATAAGGTAATATTGAAAGGAAAGAACAAAGTAAAGACTCTTGCTTGTGATTTTAAGACATATTACACAGCTACAGTAATCAAAACACCCTGGTATTGATATAAAATAGACACACAGATCAATGGAATGGAATGGAGACTCCAGCAAAAAACCCACACGTTTTTGGGCAATTGCTTTTTGATAAGGGTTCTAAGTCTATTTGATGAGAAAAGAAGAATCTTTTCAATTAATGGTACTGACAAATATGGACTTCCAACAATCAGAAAATTTCATTCAAGATAATAGCACCCCTTTAAGAATTAAGAGCCTAAATATGCAAATTATGCAAACTAAATATGCAAACTAAAATAGTAAAATTATTAAAAGAAAAAGAAGGTGCAACATTTTCAGGTCTTGCTTTTAATAATGGATTATCTAATACAAAAACAAAAGCAAAACCAGTTAAAGAGAAAATAAATCAGACCTTGTCAAACTTTTTGTTCATTAAAAGACTCCACTAAAAAGTGAATACAATCCATTGTCTAAGATTATATCTCCAGGAGTCATACATCCAGCAAGAATCTAATAACCCAAATACAAATAAACCTTTCACAACTTGCACAACCAGGAAAGGATAAAATTGATGAATGAAACCTTCTAAAGATTAAATCCCTGTGTGCATCAAAAACTTTTTCTAAAAGGGTAAAAAGAAAACCTACTGACTTGGGAAAAAGCATTTGGCAGTATCATTCTCACACAGGGTCTCATAATAGAAGTTTATAGAATCCTATAGGGCCTCCACAAGAAGAAGGCTGATAACCCAATTTAAAAAATGGACAAAAGACATGGAAAGACTTTACACAGAGGAAGACATTTAGATAACCAACAGATACATGAAGAAATGCTCAAAATCATTGGCAATAAGAGAGATGCAAATCAAAACCACAATGAGATACTAGCTAGCCCCAGTAGCAGTGGCAAAGTTTAACAGCAAGAAATAAATGGTGGAAAGGATGTGGAAAGATTGGAACTGTCATGCAATGCTAGTAAGATTTTAAAATGGTACAACCAATCTGGAAGGCAGTTTGGTATTTCCTTAAAATATGAACATAGAAATTCCTTGTGACCCTGCTAATTCCACTGCTAGGAATATATTTCAACGAAATTAGAACTGATACATAAAAGAGATTTATATAGCCATGTTCATAGCAGCATTATTCACAATTACAATACCATGGAAACAGCCCAAGTGTCCAAGAACAAACGCATGGATTGAGAAATTGTGATACATTCACACATAGCACTACATGAAACATTCAGGAGTAACAATTTTAAAAAAATACTGCATAACATAGTTCATTATGTTGAATGAACTAACTCAATCTCATTATTGAATAAGACCATTACTGTAAAAATAGAAGGATAAGTAGTAAAATATGTATGAAGGCCCAAGGGGTTAAGAGGAGAAAGCAGGGGGGCTGAAGGTGGGCAGGGGAGGAAATCACAGGGTTGAAGAATTTCGTGGGCAAAGAGAGGGGGCCGTGTGAAGGAAATAGGAAAGATCCAGCAGGGATTGGTACAGACAGGGTGGTGATGAGCATAGATCAATGGTGATTAATTTTATAAAACACAGTGTATGGGAATAATTGTATGAAACACAATGTGAATCTAGGAAAATGTGAAACACAATGGAGACCAATTTGTATGGAACCAATATCAAATTTAAAGAACATGTATTTGTATTAGCCACTTAAATAAAGTTCATACATAAAAAAGACCCGCCATAACTTAAAAAAGGACAACCCAATTATGAAGTGAACAAAGGATTTGAATACACATTTCACCAATGGCCACCAGTGATCAACAAACACAAGAAAAATACCCAAGATCATTCATTGACAGAGAGATGTAAATCAAAATCATAATGAGATGCCATTTCACTCCCACTAGGATAGCTAAGATAAAAAATAAACAGAAAACAACAAATGTTAGGGAGCATGTGGGGAACCCTCCTCTCTACTGATGTGAATGCAAAATAATACAGTCATTGTGGAAACAGTGTGGCAGTTTTTCAAAAAACTAAAAATATAACTACCATATGACCCAGGAATTTAAGTCCTTAGCATATACCCAGAAGACTTGAAAGCAGAAATTCAGAAATTTGTATATCAATATTCATTGCAGCAGAATGTACAATATTAAAAAGTCAGAAACTACCTAAATTCCCATCAACAGATCAACGGTTAAACAAAATGTGGTGCATAAATATAATGAAATATCACTCAGTGAGCAAAGAAATGAAGGTTTGATAGATTCCACAATATAGATATATCTGGAAGATATGCTGAATTAAATAAGTTAATCACAAAAAGATCAGTATCATAGGATCTTAACGAAATAAAAATACAAGAAAAGGCAGTTAGTTGGGGCAGAAGTGGTAAATAGGGTCTAACACTGTTGAAAATATCGTGTTGATTGAGGTAGGTTTGTGCAATTATGATAATTGCTGTTATTAGTTATATACTTGAAACCCTTGACTGATAATAAATATAACAATGAGAAAATAAAACCAAAACCACCAAAAAGTAGTTGCTGGAGCTGCTTATGTACACCCAAAACCTTGTGGAATTCCATTTCTTGTTTTGGAGATTTAGGGACATGGTTTTATGAAATGTCACAGTTAATCAGCTTAATAACGTGTTTATTGCTTCTGTTCTATCTCCAACTTTGACCAGTAGTGCTTGATTCTCAAAAGCTTGCAAGTGGTCACCTAAGGCCCAGCATCTGGTCTCTGTTCACTTGGAACAACAAATATGAAGGAATATCGAGAACAGGAATGAAATAGGAAAGGTGCCTCTATGAACAACTGTCTCCTTTGTCATGAGACCAGAAGAACTAGACAGTGCCCAGCTATCATTACACAACATTCTGACCAAAGATTCCTGTTCAAAAAGGGAAAAATGCACAAGAGAATTTAAACACTCACAAAACTCAGACTTCTTTGTCATGGAGTTTTAGATGAACCCTTGAGAATGTTACCTTGAGATAACCTTTAAATCAGAAAATAAAAATATTCCCTGAAATCTCCAAAAAGCCAAGTAATTGTTTAGCTTTCTTGGTAAAATATGTCTGCGTGGAAACATGTTCTTTTAAGATATATTTGGGATCAAATAGACAACAGCAGCTTGAAAGATTAGATAGGATCCTCAGGGGATGGCAGAGAAACCACTCAGAAGAGAAGGTTGAGTATAAGTACACAGGTGTAAGACTGTAATCAGGGTTAGTAAACAGTGCATGTGAAAACTGTGGAATGAATATGTTTTTGTAAGTATATTCTCAACAACAGTTGTTGTGTACCATAAAGTGGGTACCGACCCATAGCTGAATCTCTGGTGGGTTTTCAGAGTCAGTAATTGCACAGGAGGAGACTGCCTATTGGGATTGCAGCACAGCATCTACGTACGAGGCCACAGCTACAACAGTAATAACAAAATAAAATTATTTTTAAAAAATCATCCTGTGACCTGTAGTTGTTGAATCAATGGGGATTCTCATTCTTATGTATTGTTATTTGGAGTATGTTGTTGTTGTTGTTATGTGCCATCGAGTCGTTTGCGACTCATAGCGACCCTGTGTACAACAGCCCTAAACTCTGCTCTGTCCTGTGCCAATCGCATTGCCTCTGACACACCCATCCCGATTACCCCAGTCACTGAATCAATCATAGAGGGTCTTCTATGGTTTATATGTACAAAATGTTATGTTGTTTATCATCAAGTCAGAATTGGCTCATGGCTGACCCTCCAGCTGGTTTTCAGTGACAGTTAATCATATGGGAGGAGATTGTCCATCTTTCTCTTGAGCAGTTGGTAGACTCAAATCGTAACTCCCTATCACTGAGCCACCAGGTCTTGTGTTCTGTCGAGCTGGTACCAACTCACAGCTGACAGCATGGGAGGTTTTCAGAGGCCGTTGATCACACAGTAGAGTTTGCCCATCCTTCTCCTTTTTTTTTTTTTACCAAATATATTTTGAGAGTTATTTGACCCTGTAGTTCTATATCATTTAGGCTCAACCATACAATATGTATTTTGCTGTAGTAACTCAAATTCTTGAAATTTGTCTAATAAGGATACTCTCACATGTACAAAATGACTTCAAAATAAGGATAACCAGTGCAGAGATATTTGTAACAGCAAAATGCTTCAAAGAAGGTAAAGAAATGATAATATATCAATATATCAATATAATGAAGTATTGCATAGACCTAAAAAATGAATAAGGAATTTCTCAAGTTCATTATGAGGGAAATATTTAAAAAGTGAAGAGTAGGATGTATGATACAGGCTCATTAATGCAAAATGGAGAGAAAATAAGACTACATATTAGTATTTATACTTTTAGATATAATTTGTAAGGAAACACAGTAATAGTGATTACTTCTGTGGTGATGGTTCTACTAGCAGATACTTCTAAATGTCTTATAAAGGAAGAAGGACAGGATGAAGAATTCCCATATTTAATAAAAGTAGATACAGAGTTAGTCAGTTCTCATTATTCTGGGTTTGTATGAACTGTACAGTGTCCAACACTTTATTAGCAAACTTCAAATCAGCCTTGTCCAGCTGCACGTGGGATGGGCTGAGTTCTGCACAAGAGCACGTCTATGAGTGCTGTGAAGCCACCACAAATACTGACTTTCCCATTACAGATAAATCTAGGCAAGTCAGTGAACTCATAAATACGGAACCCATGAATATTGAGAGTCAGCTGTATGTATGTAGATAGTAGATACAAAGACAAAAACATAGATGATAGATACGTAGATAAGAGATGATGATAGATAATAGATGATAGATATAGATAGATAGATAGATAGATAGATAGATAGATAGATAGATAGATGATAGATAGATGATAGATAGATAGATAGATAGATAGATAGATAGATAGATGATAGAAGACAGAGAGCCAGGCTCCATGGCATGATGGGTTACTAATTGAAAGGCTGGTGGTTTGAACTCTTCAGAGGTACCTAGGAAGACAGCTGTAGATATTTGCTTCCAAAGATCATAGTCCTTCTGTTATTAGATCAGAGATACCTCAGGGACCACCACAATCAATAAAATCTTCAATAAAATGAAGTCAGTCATAGGCGTTTTTGTTGTTTCCCAGTGCATATAAAAATTATATTTTTACTATACTATAGTCTACTAGGTGAGCAATAACATGGAACAAATTTTTAAATGTGAGAACTACTAAAATGTGACCCAGAGACCCAATGTCAGCACATGCTGATGGAAAAAGAGCACTGGACACACAGTTGCCACAAACTTTCATTTTGTAAAGAAGGAAAGATGCACTGTCTGGGAAACTTGGCACAGCTAAGTGTAGCACCACACCCCGTGATATGCTTGTATATGCGCACTCACCCACAAACTTACTTTATGACAGTATTATTTTTATGTCATTAAATTCACCAGTTTTAGCATTAAGTTCAACGATGTTTCATAAATGTATGAAGTTACGCAACCATCACTATAATCCAATTTCAGAACAGTGCCCTCATTCTAATCATATCTCATGGATTTACTTGCAGTCCGTTCCCATTTCCAAGCCCAGCCAAAGGAAACCACTAATCGACTTCCTGTCTCTATAGATTTGCAACTTATGAACATCTCTTATAACAGCATCGTATAATATGGTCATCATATGATACAGGGACATCATATGATACAGGTACTTCATATGCTAGGTGGTGGTGGTGGTTGTTGATTGCTGTTGAGTTAAGTATGACTCATAGCGACCCTATGAATAAAAAGCCGGACGCCTTTCTATAACTATAGTCATTTATCAAAGTTAAGAGTTTCCAGAGGCACGTTGGTTTAGGAAGTGGATGCCACGCCTGCTTCCAATCATGATATGGAATCCTTTATATTGCTTATTTTCACCTTGTTGTTGTTGTTATGTGCCATTGAGTTGCTTGTGACTCATAGCGACCCTATGTACAAGAGCCCTAAACACTGCTCTATCCTGTGCCAACCTCACCATCTCAGATACACTCATTTCCATCACTCCACTCACAGAACTGATCCATCTCATCGAAGCTCTTCCTCTCCTTCGTTGCCCCTCCACTCTGCCAAACATGATGTCCCTCTCCAAGGACCAGTCCCTCCATGCAACATGCCCAAAGTATGTCAGACGAAGCTTCAGAATCCTTGACTCCAAGGAGCATTCTGGCTTCACATTCTCATAAGAGACTGACAGCAGCATGATATGGACAGAATCAGAGAAATCCTTACTGCTTGAGATTTAGGCCATCACATCAGGGGCTGGTCAAGGGGAGACGGGTGTTGAATGTTGTAGGCAAAGTATTTCCACCTATCATAATATTTTTAAAGGTCATTCATGCACCAGTACTTGTTCCTTTTTTATTGTTGAGTAGTATTCCACTGCATCTATAGATATACCATATGCTTATTCATTTAGTGGTTGAGAATATTTGGGTTGTTTCCATTCTTTTGGCTGTTAAAAGCATATACTTCCTGAACACTCATGAACAAGGCTTGGTGGGTGTGAATTTTTGGAGCCATATTTATACAAATGTTGTAAAAGATTAGCTAAAACTCACATATCTTATAAAAAAGGAAGTAACAAGACACTGTGCACATATATGCACATCACATGATTTGAATCTGTTAAATAATTAAATAAGTACATAAAAGAGATTAGAAAGGAAAAGCTGAAATGTTAACAGTGTTGTCTCTGGGATATGAGACGAAAGATAATTTATGTGTTTGTGTGCTTTTCTGCATTTCACCAAATTTTCTACTGTGAATATAAATTACTTTTGTAATCAGAAGAAAGCACTCTGTTATTAAAGGGGGGGGGATCCTTTGCATTCAATTTCTCCAGAGCCTTTACCTTTCTGTTACAGAAGATTGCCTCACAACAGCCCACAGATGCAGGAGGTGAGGGGGCAGCCCCTCTCCCTCCTGTCGAATGCGGGTCACAGCAGACAGAATGCTGCAGAGCCCCGATGAGTATGAATCAATGGTGGAGACCTCACGATCCGTCTCCATGGCAACCTGGCAAGGACATAACACAGCATGAGCACTGCCAGGCGTGGAGACGGTCCAGCAGGAAGAACAGGCACCTCGGACAGCCCGAGTTTCCAAAGACATGTGGCAATGGGATCAACCTTCCCAAGGCTCGAAGATGTTGACATCTCTCTAAATGACAGAATGTTTAAATCTAAACTGATCATCTTGATTGTGGGGTTTCCCTCAAGTGCCATTCCTATCTATGCAGTTGCAAACAGATTTCATAAGTCAGTATTTTCAAGACAGAATTTAAGAACTAGATGTCCTTTCTCTAAGCTTAGCCCTCACAGACTTGCAGCAGTATTTCCTCACACTTCTCCCTTGCCTGCTCCAGTCTATCCCTTACATTTGTAGGAGTTGGGACAAGAGTACTACTTAGCTGCTCTAATCTCACATGACCCCAAAATTGAAAAGTTCTAAATCAAAGTATTGATACTGCTGCTTAGTACAGGCCTCCTCACAGGGACCCCCACCCCCACCCCTGGGTGTCCACTTCTAAAGGGTTTCAAGGCCAGCTCATCGGGATGTCTCCTGAGATACCTCTGTGGGTGGATGTAGACCACCAACCTTTGCACTAGTAGTACATTGTCTAACCACCTGCAGAACCCAAGGACACCTATTAATCAACCTTGACGTTGTTGTGTATCATCAAGTTAGAACTGATCCACACCTGACCCTCCAGTGGGTTCTCAGAGGTAATAAATCACACAGGAGAAGAATGCCCAACTTTCTTCCATGGAGGAGCTGATGGATTTGAACCACATACCTTTGAATTGGCAGCTATATAGAAATGCATACTTCTCTCCTGATGGGTTAAGTATCTTCCCAATGGCCAGAAAAGCCAGGTTTGAATTCGGGCTTCTCACGTTCCTTGACAGGAGTAGGGATGCTGCTCACAGGTTCACTCTTTTTGTCTTTAATCCTGGATCCATCCCCCACTGGAAGGAGCCTCACGTCCACACACACGCATACTCAGTCACATTTCCCGACCTACTCCAATCTTCATTTGGTCCACTTCCCAGCCCTGAACATCTGTCCCTGACCCTCCATTCGGTCTGGTGCCTCACACATCTGCCGTGCAGCTCAATGCTGAAGGGGAAGGTCCAGTCAAGAAGCCTGCACCACCATGGAGATGAGCTCAGGGCCACTCTAGCAGGGATTTCTTATTTGAGCACAGAGGTATATGGTCTAGAAAGGGAGTGAGATACAAGTGCCAGGAGGTCCTGTCCATGGCCCTTGGACTCCTGGAAGCCGAAGGAGGGTCAAACAAAGCAGATCCTTGGGAAATGGTGGATCCCGCCTGTCCAAGTCGTGGAGGGTCTGAATGGATGTTGAGGGCTACGAAGTGGATCAAATGAAGGTTAGAGTAGCTCAGGAATGTGGCTGAGTGTGCACATGTGTGGACGTGAGGCTCCTTTCACTGTGGGATGGATCCAGGATTGTAGACAAAAAAGACCGAACCTGTAAGCAGCATTCCTGACACTAGTTCATTCCAACTCGTATCAAGGACCTGAAAATCCTGTCTGCAGTCTCAGCAGTTGTAGGGTTTTCAACCCACCAATACTGACAGTTTGGGCTGAATAATTCTTTATTTCAAGAGGCCTTCAGTAGCAACGGCCCCCTAGAAGAACAACCTAAATGGTCCCACACATTGACAAACGTGCCTCGGAAGGGGGCAGGATCGTTCCCGGTTGAGACCCGGACTAGGAAGCTCTGGAGGCTGTACAGCTGGAGGACGCTTACAGCAGAGAGCAGGGTGCGGAGCAGAGACTGTCAGAACCTGAAAGCGGAATCAAGGAACTACCTCCCCTCGGCATCTCACAGGCATTCAGACCCTATTCTCCTGGCAAAGAGTTTGACGTTGTCAGTGGCAAAAACTGCTCCTCAGAATCAGAGTTGTTCATTCCTCCTGCTCTCACTTGGTAGATTTTCAAACCATGTTCAAGCTCAGTCTTTTTAATTATCCAATGTTAACAGCTCCATTAAGCTTATGTTCCTCTTCCAGAGCAGGCAACATCCACTGTTTAACCTTCCCTCTGAGAGATAAGTACTTCTTATATTCTTGGCCGCTAAGCACACAATATTGCACCTTCTTTGGCTTGAGCTGTTACCCACTGGTCATAATGGCAGGAGCACATAGGATTTGGACACCTTTAAACTTGGAGCTAAGAACACATCAGGTGGAATCACCTGCATCTGGGGCAATTCAAACTTGGTTTCGGAATCTTCTGGTGCCTCAGTTTTCCTGAGAGCAATAAACCCAGGAAACCCTGAGACCCTCTCAGGGGATCTAGATATCAAAATTGTTTTCTTAATAAAAGTAAGAGGGTACATGTGTGGATTCCCTCTTGTCCTGTCCAGGCAGATACAGAGTTTTCCAGGGGCCTCAAAACATGTGCTGATATTCTTTCTCTGATGGCTAATGACATATCTGTGATGCTACCCACCCCTATTTCTGTCAGTCTTAATTTCAAAAACAAGACAGATATAGCACATATGAACTCGAACTCCTTGGATACTCAGTCATTTTTAAGGGATCCTAAAGGCAAAGTTTCCGAATCAGTGCCCTAGAACAATGATGCTGTTCACACCTTGACATCACAGAAAGTGGAGAGTGTAGGGGGGAAACACTTGAAAGATCTTTCTGAGAGGTGGAATAAATTCCTGAGTGTAAAAATAAGTACATTTTCAGAGTTTTATAACAGGAGTGTCACTGTGACATTTTCACTGCAAAATGTTCTCCATATTCTTTAAGGTGGGGAGATAAACAGGTCTAGGGGAGAAAAAGTAAAAGTATTAATATTTTCAACAAAAGCAGTATATCCTGAATTCAGTATTGATTTGCTGGAGTTGCACTGATGCTCTGATTTGCACTTTGACCAGTCTCTCCTCACCCACTCCAAACAAGCCAAACATGGCTTCATTGTTTGCATCTCCTAGAGTGTCAGAGGTGTGTGGAGACAATGCAGAGACTGAGGTCAGGCTGCATTACTTGTACAGATGCAAACATGAGAATCTGAGCCTTTAAATTTTATCTTCTCATCAATTTTGTGATTACCAGTGGATTTCAATTAAGATATAATTATCATCCAGAATTTTATTTTTTTTTTTCACATCTAAATAACATCAGTGATCAAATGAAAGACGCCAATACCATTCCCTCCAGCTTCAGTTCCAGGCTTTTGGTGACTGCTACTCTGTCTTCATTCTGCTTCTCTACTTCACTTCCCCCCTTCATCAGATAGATGCTACTTCTCTCCCAGGGACTGAGAAGCTCTGAAACACAAGGCATGGTCCCTCTGGCAGCCTACCCAACAGACACATGACAATTGCCTCCATGTCTCGGATGGAGCAACTGAATGGTAAAATCCACCTTCCCAAGTCAACATGGCCAGCTGGTAGTGTCTTGCTGTCAAAGGCCAAAACCAAGTTACTTCCTATCCATGGTAACATTACGGTCTCCTGAGGCCTTGTTAGAAGATACAGGGGCTGGAAGCTCATTGGCACGGAAGGACGTGATCAATGACATGTTGGAGACCCTTTAAGAGATGTGTTGACTTGTCCTGTTTGAAATTATTTCTACGAATAGTCCCTTCCCTAAAGCCCTTCTTATCAAAGGATGTGCATTTTCTTAATTAAAATAATAACAAACTCATTGCTATCATATCAGAACCCACTCAGATATGACCTGTCAGGAGTTTTGTGAGGTTGTAATCACACAGGAGGATATGCCCATCTTTCTCAGAATGTGCTGTTTATGGATTCAAACAGCCAGAGAGGCTCAATTTTTAGGTTAGCAGTGCAATACTCTACACCACAACACACCACAAGAGACCCTCAAAAGAATAATAGTAAACATAATAATAACAGTCGCTTAATAGAGGTCAACAGAAAGGCTCCGACAAGGTAAGGGTTGCCAGTTCAAGACGGGGGAAACGAAATAATAGAACATAAACCATCATCGTAAGCTAGCCATTTCTCTTCAGCTTGCTTCCATCTTCTGTGCTATAAATAATTCAATTTTTTCCCCTCTTAAATATCACAAAACCAAGTTAGAATCTTTATGTGAAGGATTCTACCAGGTCCTTCTCTCCCTCCTCCTCTCCCTCCCTAGCCAGCCCGGCAACTCCCAAGGGAACGACCCCTCAAGCTTTAACATTTATTCTTTGACATTTCAGACTATTTGTTAGGCAGAGCTGCCTTCTTGAGATCAAAGTCAGAAAATCTCCCCTAGAACTCCCGCTTGGCCCTGTCCAACTGTGACAGGGGCTCTATTAACCCCTAAGCATCTGCTTTCTTCCTTGTGCTGCAAAATCTACTGACCCCTACCAGAGAGAGCAGCCATCCCTGCCCTCTGACCACCCTGTCCTTGCTTTCAAGACTCCTCACCTTTTGTGAGGGGCGAAGGTCACTGTTTCCACCTGTCACACTAACACAGCTGGCAGAAAGGACTTAATAATCAAAAGGAGACAGGGCATTCAGAGCACCTGTCTGGGATCTTCTATATCAGCATCATCAAGAACTCAAAAGCCATGTGGAACAAGGAAGGGTGGCTTACCCCAAGTCAGTCTGCTAGTGGTAGAGCTGGGACTGAGCCCCAGGTCTCCATTCCTCTGTGTTACTACTAGATGACGTCACTTCCACCAGCCACCTCACAGGCCGGCTGTGTTTAAGGTTGAAGAGTCAAGCTCTTACATGCAATGACTTACCATGTTCTTCTGAGTTATCCCAGTGCAGGTTTTCTGTTCTTCTCAAGAGGGTCTACCCACCAATACCCAGAATCTCTTCCGACTCGTGAAAGCAGAGGGTAAAAGTGAAGGACTGAGCCTACAGCTGGGGAGAGGTACTTGTAGAGTGTGGTTGTTAATCTTGACATACAGAGCTGGGTGGTGCATCACACATCATGATTGGTTCTTAGAAGTTCAAAGCTGTACCATAACCGAGTGTCGTCTAAAGCGTGCACGGTGAATCTGTTAATTGGTATTAAGTGAAGCCTGTTCTATGCCCAAGTAGGTTTGCAAAGTGGTAGGATAAAGAGGTCGATCAGTTTGCAGCAGGACTTCTCTGAGCCTTTAACATCCCAATGACTACTGTGATTCTACTAACATTAATAGTTGCCATCCAGTTGATTCTGACACATGGGGACCTCATATGTGTCAGAATAAGACTGGACTCCGTAAGATTTTCAATGGACGATTTAAAAAAAGAAATACATAAATTGCCAAGGCACTTCTCATTCAAACTACCAAACTTGTTAGGAGCCGAGATTGTTGCCCTATTATAACCCTCAAGCAGCTCAGATTCTACTGCTGTTGTTGTGTGTCATTCAGTCCTAGTGAGTTTCCAGAGGCTGCAAATCGCACAGGAGGAAACTGCCCACCTTTCTCCCATGCAGCAGCTGGTGGATTTGAACTGCATAACTTTGCATTGGCAGTACAATTCCTTACCACTAAGCCACCCGAACTCAAGGTGGCTAAACTAGACAAAATTCCACAAAGGCATTTGATGGACCTTTAATATCTCATGAGAGTAAAAGGAAACACTGCTATACCCAATGAAAAGCAGAGCACTTGATCTTCACAGCACCATTTATTGAATAAAAGTGTAAGAAAAAGATTTTCTTCAAGTTACGGGTTTCAGATTATGTGTGCACCATTTTGCCAAAACGGAAGTTTTGCCCATAAAATTGAACTCCTATGGAACAAGAGCACATGAAGTGGTTGCACCAATACCATTATTAAGATGACCAAAGACACAGTCCTGGGAATGTGCTGTGGGGTTATTCTCGTCTTCTTAAAAAGACCACACTGGCCATTTGGTATTAAAGGCACTACTCAGAGATGGCCCGTTATGGAAGCAAGAAGTGCCAAACTGACAGCTGTAAAGACTGAACGATCCCATGAATCATTTAAACACGGACACAAAATTGAAACCCTCCCAGGGAGAACATTCTCAGGTTATGTTCTATACTGGTTGTGCCTCTCCTTTCTGTGGGAAAGAACAGGCTCGGGCGTTCCCTGGCCAGCTCGACCTCTGCTCCCCCTGAGGGGCTACAGCCAGAGCAGTGGCCCTCAGATGGCAGCACCATGGAGGGCCCCTTGTCCCAGCTGTGACCTCTTGACCAGGCTGAGCTTTCAGAGACTAACGCTCATGACAGAAGTCGCTTGGGGATAGAGTCCTCAGGCGCTCTCTCAGAATTAATAGCAAGGGAGGCTGACAGTATAACCCACAGACCTCACTCAGCATCTCCTGTATTCCTGAATAGTTCTTGAGAAAACTGTTTTCAGGAGCCCCAGGAGAGGCACCTATGTTGACTGGCCCAGGGGGAAAATATTTTAAGACTTGATCGTCTCTTGACCTTGGCAGCAGGAAGGCTGCTTGTCCAGTCAATGCTCAGAGAGATTGGAAATGTGTGGGGTGAAAGGTCGCCTTTTCCACAGAGGTAAAACCTATTCAGCTTTTTTAAGGACTCTATTGTGCTCCTGACACCATCAGGAACCTGGTCGTATGAAGCCAATAGGTCCCTCAGCCTGTGAAGCTGGTTAGGACTGAGTTCCAGATTCTAACAGGACACATCCTGTCCTCCCCTGAGAGATCCATGTGACACTGGAGAGGTCACTGCTTTGCATCAAGCCCTGCAGAGCACAGACCACAGCGATGTGACAGCAAGCAACACCCTAAGTTCCCAAACAGACCAGAACTAGAGTTTCAGCGTAGACGTGTAGGTGGTATTTCAGAGTTCTGTTAGAGCGTCGCTGCGCCATGTCTGCCAGTAGAGATCAAGATGTCACTTCTGAGGTGTGGTCTTTGCTCTTAGCACTGCTGGCTAACCTTGAGAGCAAGGAAGCAAAAGCTAGGTCTTTCTAACAAAAATAGAAACTTTGGTCCTGTGCAATCCCTACAGACAAGACCAGGCTTCATTGCGCTGCCATGGTTACAGCACGTAGGTGGTGGAAACTGTGAGGAAGAGACGCGCCAAGACAAACCGGACATCACTGTTGTCCACCAAGACCATCAGTGTTACTTACCACAGTCGGGTGAATTCTGGAGCTGCCGTGATGATCGATCTGCCCCCACTCTTGGATGAAGTCATACGTGTGAGGTGGCAATCAGCTGGTTACTTACACGTTTGGGCAGCCTCATATCTTGCTCTTCAAACCCTCCCCATAGCGGAGCAGGGAATCCTCATTTCTTAGACACGGAGTAAGAGGTGCTCAGAGTTTCACATCTCTGTCATGAACCATATGCCCTTTCTCCCCCTCAAGCACACCAAATTAGGTTCACCTCCAGCAGACGGGCCTTAGCAGCTCCACATCTCCTCCTTACCCTTCACAGGAAGCACAGGAGGATATGTGCACCCACATGTCTTCTGCCTTTTTCAAGTTCTCATCACACACACACACACACACACACACACACACACACACACACACACCCGCCCAGGAATGCTGGGTCATCTCAGCCCTCCACTCACATCTGCCTGGAAGTCCAGGGAGATGAGAGAAGGTCTAGTGCTCCCAGGAGCAGCCGGGGTGCAAGTGTCCCAGGAAAGCAAGGGAGTAGGAGAAGAGAGTCAGTGGTCCACCTGCATGTATCTCGGTGAATGTGGATTTTACAGTGAGGAAGTCTCCTTAGGGGAAGAGGTCAGTATCTACTATGAGACTCTGTCTCAGGTCAACATAAAGAAAATACCCACAGGTCTCAGGGCTGTTGTAAGAGTAGCTGCACATGGCACCTCATCCTTGCCCAGAAGGGAGGGGAGGATGGTTTCTCTGAGCACATGGTGGTGGCAGTGACTTGGGAACCCTAGGCAGGGGTCCTTTGTTTGAATAGCAATCAGGGAGGTCTCTGACCTCCTTAGAGAAACTCCTAGAATTCATCGGCATCAAGTCTGCATCTACTCATAGCTGACTCTCCAGCAGGTTTTTGGAGGCTGTAAAGTGCATGGGAGAGTGACCATCTTTCATGAAGCCACTGGTGGTTTTGAACCAGCAGAAGCACCACCTTAGAGTTAGCAGCACAACTCCCTACCCGCTAAGCCACCAGAGCTCACTGCTCACATGGAATTGTCTTCCCTGATCAAGCTAACAGGAAGCAGGAGCCCATCTATGCAAGTTGTACCCACGGAGTGGGAGGAACTCTGATTAGAATTCCACCCAAATGGGGCTCAGAATCCTGATGGAACTTCTGCGCCCCTGGAGATAACAAACGAAGAAACCTTTTTTTGCTGGGATGGATTTCTTCCTCAGCTGAACTTTTGCATTCAAAGGAGGTTGGAGCAAGCATCTGCTCAGCCAGTTTCCTCAGATACATCCTCAGCTCAGGGCTGGGCTTTCTTTGCAGGATGGGGAGTTCATTCAGACGGTGGTAGGACTGCGATTTCTAAAACCACAGCTATCCAAGGAAACTAGAGGCAGCAGGCAGCTCGCCCACAGCTACCAGCACCAGAGTGGCAATGTGGTGGGTGGTAGAGCTGTAAGAGGGAGGAGGGGGAACTCCAGGCCGACTCTGGAAAATCCAGATATAAATGAGGCACCCACTCTTCTCTCCCTCTCCCTCCTGCTGCCCCAGTGCCTCCTCCACTGTTGTTCTTAGTTTTCTCTCTGTGCTTTCTGGAGAAGCCAGGCAGTGGTGATGCTCCCCCCTCCCCTCCCCTGCTTGGATGGATGCACACCTCTCTCTCCACTGCCCTCAGTATCCCCAGCTTTCAGCATCAGTGTGGCAGAGCACAGAAGCAGAGGATTCAGAAACCACTGCAGGAACCAAGGCTCCGGCTGGCTCTTTGCCTAATCTGTGCCTGGTGCTTTCCAAAAGCTCAACAAGAGTGAAGTTGTTCTGCATTGATCTCTCCCTCCTGGGCTTTCTCTGGAGCTTCCCACCCTCCTCCTCACTGCTCTGAGCCTCTTGATCCTCTCTTAATACCTGGGATTGACCTGAAGGAGCTGAGCCAGTGCAGGGAAGTGCCTTAGCCTCAAAAACTGAGGGGAGGTCACATCCTGGATACAGAGGTGGAGGTGAGGATGCGGCTGCAGGAGGGAATTTCCAACCAAGCAGAGAGAACCAGGGAGGCCTGAGACCAGTTTCTTGGCTTCTAAACTGCACAGGATTGGCGTCTGTTCTTTGCTTGGGTGAGAACCACATGGCTGAAGCTCCACCTACCAGGAGGTCTGGGAAGTGAGCGCTAAAAGATCAAGTGACAGTGGGGCATTTTGGGAAAGAGCTTCCTGCCGACACGTGCTCGGGCCTTGGGCAGCCTGCACTGCAACCATGAGCACTGAGAGTTAGCCTCATCTATCAAGCCCTCTCTCCTCTACTTGAAAGACGTCCTCCTCAGTCTGTCTGGGAATCTCAAGAATTGCAGAACAGCTGATTTCCCTGAGACCTAAGGCCAGCCACACTTCTCAGGGTCCAAGGCCCTTGTCTGCTAGAGCGGGTGCACGGTTCACGCTCCTATTCTGGAGTCTTCTAAAATCCCCTGGACAGATAAGTCCAGAGGGGAGTGAGTGTCTGGCCTGCCCCCGATGACCTCTCGAAGACTCACTCCTAATATAAGAGGAGTGGGGCTTTGGCTGTAGAATGCTCAGGCTTGCAACCTTCCAGGAACGGAAGATGGACTCTCCCAAGGATAGTGTAGCAGAGATATGAGAGCACTCTGAAGTCAAGTTCACCTGGTGCCAAGCCTGGTCTGCAAGTCCAGAGTGGTGAGCCCTCGAGGTAGTTACAGAATCACTCTGAGGCTTAGCTTCCTGGTGTGCAAAGCACACGTGGCTGAAGGAGGTGCCTCGTACTTGGACCAGATTACTCTTGTCAATGCTCAACAGTGAGCTTCTTGGGCATTCTTTGTGGCTTGGGAACCACCTCCAGGATCTGGCTACCTAACATGAATGGAAGAGCCACTTCTTCTCCAGGGAATATCGCTGGGAAGTGTCTGCCCTGATTTTACCAATGCGTTATGAAACTTAAGAACGCAACTCGTTCCAAAATAGGGTACAGAACCAGCACGCCTCAGTCATCCCTTCAGAATCAGGATCCAACTCATTAGCCCCTGGCAAGTGGCCTGTGTCACTGGGAGCCCCTGCATAAGAATCCCCTATATCCAAAACATAAGCTTCCGTCCAGGGACGTCATTCTAACGTCCTGCCATTGAGATTCAGAATTCAGGTTTTCTGAGAAGGAGCCTGAGCTAGAGTTGCAGGTACAGTTGGTCCCTGAGTCCCCCTAAACCAAAGCCAAGCCAGGCCTACCTCCTTTCAGGGACTGAATGCCCTCCAGGCATGCCCTGTGCTAGCTCTGGCGACCCAGAGGCTCATCACTGGGGTAAATATCCTGGGACTTCAATATCTAGCAGGAAAACAGAGTCCTAAGAACACTAATTTTCATCAGGATCAGCAGGGTCCACACTCCACCAGCCAACTTTGTCAAGCTTCCCTGCCATCTGTCTTTTCTGACATAATCTTAGACCTCAACCCTCTTTACATCCTCTCACTAGAGCATAAGGCCTTGCCTTACACTTTACCAACTAATTAAAAGGCACCAGGCAAGACTTCCCTCACTCTAAACCTCTTCTTGATCCCAAACCTCTAAATTAACTTCATCTCCAATTTTCCCCAGGTCCCCTCAAAAACTCCCTACCATCCACTCACCCATGTCTACGACTAACCAGTCCTTCCGCCGATGTATTTTTTCCCCCATTGTCTCAGGAACCACGTCTACACCACCTCTTCCTCTTGACGCCTTGACAAAAAGCAGCCTTGACTCTGCCTTATTAAACACATAAAGCACTCCCTGGAATCCTTCCACCAATCCCTTCATGGTCCCAAGGATAATTCTAAAGCCGGGACATCCCTGTTCTAATCTTAACGCCCTGGAGCCACTGGGAACAGGTGAACACAGAGCCCTGGAGCCACCAGGAATAGGTGAATGCAGAGTTGGGATATTGCCGCTCAGACTAGGTCATCGTAGAAGAGAGGAGCTATTCTAGGAGAGATGGTGCTCACACTGAACCAGACTTCTATAGGAGATCAAGGAGGGTGAGCATGCCTCTCCTATAAGTGAGTGCAGAAGCCCAGTCTGCTCAGTGCACTTCCAGCTTGAGCTCTCCCAGCTGACTTCACCTATCTCGCTTTACCTCCTGAGCTCCAACAACTCTTCCTGAGGCCCAGTGAAGGTTCATGTCCACCAGAAACCCTTCCTAGCAGCCCTATCCTCCACTGTGGTCCCCTATTTTCCCTTATCGACCCTTGTTCCCCACCACAGTGTCCCATCTTCCTAAAAGGAAGAGATCCCTTCTAACCATGCCCAGGCCTGGAGCCCAGGAAAGACAGGTATGCCCACTCATCTAAGGATTTCACTCTTAGCAGGACCCCAAGACTCTTACTACCATTTTCCAGTAACCATGTGTATATGTATAGATGTCTATGTGTTTGTAAATGCCAGTTTGAAGGTATTTGTGTATAAATGTTCATGTACGATGTGCATGTATGTAAAGTGTGTATGTATACATGAATGTGTTTTACTTGTATATCTTGTGTATATGCATGTGCATGTGGGTGAGGGAGGTTACCTTTGAATATCTTTGAAATGATCTAGCCTAGAAGCTCATAGCCTTCATTTTTCTTTTGGCAAAGTCACTTTTCCATGGCCCACTTGAGAGATACAAAGCCCCTCTGGCTTAGAAAGAGTTCCCTTGGCTTGCTGGTAAACCAAAGAGGACTTAGACATCTTCCCTACATGTGACTGTGAAGACGGGTTCCCCGTGACCTTGGGTGTTTGGACAACTGAACAATCACTTAAGCAACAAAGATGTGATGGTCTCTGGGGCTCAGCTAAAGTCTCCTGGAGTCAGGTTGGAGTCTTGCATCTGCCCTTATGCTGTAGGAACTTGGGAGAGACATTTGCCTCTCTGTGACCCTGAATTTCTGACAGAGCACATCACTTTGTGGAAAGGCCCCATCTGAAGGACTCTTCTATGAAAGCTCCATCCTGGAGCAGATGGTAAGGGCCTTTGCAAACAGGACTGAGCTAAGAAAATAAAGAATTAACAGCAAAATGGGGGTGGAGAGAGAGACGTGGGTAGTTCTGGAGTTTCTTTTAATATTCTTTCCAAAATTTCCAAAAAAGAGGACTGATGCAGCCATTTCATTAGAAAATAAAGTGTTTATTAAGAAACTATACACTGAACACTCCTATAAGTCTCTGTGGAAATACAACGCCCCATTGTCGAAGCACAAGGTGAGGAAAATGGCAGAATAAAAGATGCTGGGATGGATGAAGCCTAGGCGGCTGGAAATGAGGTAATGATTTACAATAATTAGAAAACATCAACCTCACGCTTACTCCTTAAAGCCACGCTCTGGAGCTGGCCCTGGATCCAGAGGGGCAGCAGGGCATGATGGTAATAACCTGACATGAAGTCACGGGGAGTAGGAAGAGGGGGAGCCAGAGGGGCTACATCAACACACACCTGGAGGCCCTGGAGGAAACAGGATTCTCCACAGGAATTCAGGTGCCTAGGAGGCCACCCCAGATACTGGGCAAGAACCGGTATCATTCATGCTTTTAAGTTCCATGGAGGCATCTGCAGAATCGGGCTAGGAACCTGATTCGAAGATACAGCCTCCAAGAAGACCCACAAATCAAATTCCTGCGTGGAAATCTTAACTCCCAGGAAGCTTTTCCAATAGCACACTTTACCTATTGTTGTATAAAAGCATCCCAAGACTCAGTGGGTTAAAACCACCACCATCTCCCCAAGAACTGCCCCACAGGAAGCCCCTTTTCTCTGCTCTCCAGCCTCCAGTGGGCAGCCTATACTTACTTCCCACAGAGGAGTTGCCAGGAGTAGGGAAGGCTGCTCCAAGGAGCCAGCCAGCCACACAGCCAACATGCCAGCAAATCTAGGGAACCCCCAGTCCTGACAACGGGTCCTTTCCTACTGTAGTGGTGGAAGGTCAACCCCTTCCCTCTCCCCAGCAAGTCAAGGTGAAAATGGGGGAAACAAACCCTCTTTGGGAGAGCGTGGCCATGGAGTAAGTCATGAGTCAATGCAAACAAAAGAAACACAGATCTCGACCAGAGAACAGGATGACACGCCCACTGGTGCCATGAGAGGGGCTGGAGGAGGCCAATTTCTCCTTCTCTTCCCCTGTAGTTCATCTTGGTCTTGAAATGGTGATTCCATTGGGTTCCAAAAGTTCTCAGATTCAAGACAAAGTGACAGTGGGGAAAGAGACAATCCTGGGATCACAGACTAGCAGGAAAGGCCTTGGCGCCTCATCGCCTTGGTCTCTTGTGATCCTAGTACGATGGCCAGTTCACTGGCAACATGTCCTGCAGCCAGAGCTTGTCAGAGCTGCATCTAGGGGCCAAAAGGGTAAAAACCCCCTCTCCAAGGAGTTTAGTATCGCACTCAGAGAGGGGGGAAAAAGAGGGGGCAAATGTGTCCAAAAAAAGTAGGATTTTCTCCACCAAAAAAAATATATTTTTATCAAATGATTGGGTTTCCGTCCTTTCCTCTGGGACCTAATCTGACGCCAGCATGTGGGCCTGGCCCCCTCCTCTCTCCGCGCCATGTCTACCTCCACTTAGGTGCTCTCTGTGACGCTTCCCCAGCTGGAGGGTGCAGGGCAACAAAGTCACTAAGAGGATAGCATGGTCTCCTAGGGTCAACTGGGAGAGCCCACGGTTCCAGGCAGGGAAAGTGAGGCTGGAGCACGGCAGGGCTGCAGCAGGCTTTCTGGTGGTGGTGGCTGGGTTGGTTTTAGAAAGCAAGAGAATGGCTAGAGGGTTTAAAAGATGGCTCCTGGTGCACAGGTTTTTAATTTCCTTTATTGGCTCTAAAGATGGTGGCAGGAGCTGCCTCGTAGGTCAGAAAAAACAGGAGCACAGTGATGACTGGAAGGCAAGGGCGACCCTGCCAGTGGTGGAGGAGGAGGACACCCGTCTTGTTGAGTTAAAGGGTGTGAGGGCACCGGAGACTCATGCAGTTTCTACTTAGCGTCCCCGGATCCAAACTGAACCACGCCTAGAGCTTCCAGCCTCTCAGAGGGCCCAGTCTACCAAGGTGACATCAAAACAGGGAGGTTTAAAAGGAGTGTTTAAAAGCCATGACGTCCTTTGCTGAAATAAACATTGACATCCTCAACATAGATGCCATGGTTAAGAGGCTTGGAATGTCCAGGAAGGCTTATTGGATTCAACATAATTTCTCTGAAACCTATAAAAAACAAAAACAAAAAAACAGAAAAAAGCAAAATAAAGTAAAAACCAAAACCCCTCCCCCAAAGAAGATCAAAACTAGGAGGGAAAACAGAGAAGGGGCTGGAAGGGGGACAAACTGGAGATACAGATACAGATATATTGGGAACAGCCAAATGAATTGTCAGCAACAGGGAAGGAGGAAAGGAGGGGACGAACTTAAAACCAAGCGTGGTCAAAGAAACTGGAAACACTCCATTTTGCTGCTGCTAATGAAAGGGAGCCGGCAAAATATCCAGGGGCCGGGCCTTGGGTCATCCCGGAAAAGGAGAGCCAGCCACATCTAAGCGGGTCTCCATCTGTAATCATCTTATTTCTAAGAGGGAGGAGCCTCTGACGATGAGCCAATGACTAGGAGCAAAAGGGGAAGTATAACTAGGGTCACTAACGGGCTAAGGAGCAGGAGAAGAGGGCTCTGCTTTCTCAGAAAGTAACATTCTTTCTGTATGTGACATTCTGATTCTAGGAGGTGTCATTCCATAAACTACTGTGATCACTCCCAGGGTAAGACTCCTAAGCCAGTAAGCTTTTCCTCTAATGATGACTGGTCTTTCAGCCTTCCCATAATGCCAAGTCCTAGATGGAATGGAGGACTTCAGGGACAGCTCACCTCCTTCCTGGTCACCCATGCCAGGACTGAAGTAGGATGTCCCAGCAGTTCCTGCCCAAATCCCCAAAAGGAAATTGCTCCATCAGCTACAGTTTAATGTCTGTAAATAGTATGTGTCTATAGGTGTGTGTGGGGTGTGTGTGTGTGTGTATGTGGCATGAATGTGTGTATACGTGTGTATAGACATATTAATGGCACAAGTCTTATCTTCAGGAGAGCTACATACAGGCAGTCCCCGGGTTATGAATGTTCGTCTTGTGAACTAAATACTTGCCCTTTAACATGTAAATTTCCCCTTCTGAACTAAATCCCTACTTGCAACAAATTTGTCACAATCCCTTTCACTTGCTGTACATGCAGCATTAAAATCAACAGGAAGACTTCGAGCCTTCTCTTGCACTAAATGCTGTACCAAACAAGAACTGCCTGCAACTATCCCAACTTCCTTACAAATTCTGAAAACCACACTCAGGAAGGACTCTTGCTTCTAACCTGGAAGGACTCTTGCTTCTAACCCGGGGATTGTCTGTGGAGGCATGTGGAGGTCATAGTGGACAGCTGGGTGTACCAGACACGATGGGCCGAGGTTGAAACTATCTGGATGTATCGAGAATTTTCCCTTCTCCTCCCCATGATGTAGTTTGATCAAACCCAGGATGAGTCCTCCTGGGTGTTGGGACCTCTCCCTCTGTGGGGAGCTGGGTCAGGTTTGTGAAGACAGTGTCATCATGTTTGTATACCTAACGTCACTTCCCTGGGCTAACCTGGGAAAAGGGCTATCTCTGGCCTGAGGGAGAAAGACCAGTGGTCTGGGCAGCTTGTGGAACAGTTTGTGACCCCATTCTTTCTCTCCAGGCTCTTGTCCCTGTCTAGCTTCTCCTAGACCTACCCCCTAAGCTCTATGAAGCTTCTTCTAGAAAATACTTCTCTAACTTAAGGGATGTTAGTAACAGCCTCACTGGGTCCCTAGCCATTCCCCAATCCTCTAGGACAAATGGAAATGTGGTGGGTTCTTAAGGTCTTTAGAATCAGAATTAGTAGCGGGGAGGGGAGTCAGTACTGTATACAAAGATGTTAAAGGAGGTAACTCACCATGTGACCTCGGGTAAGACACTTCCCCACTCTGGACCTCAGGTTCCTCATATATATAGTGGGTTGATGGGACTAGATGATCTCTATTGTCCTTCAAGTTTAATATCCCATGATTGTCTATGTTTGAAAAGACCCCTGGCAGAAGAGGCAGACATGGGGTGAGTTAATGGTCAGCTCCAAGTGTGGAAACATGGGGAGGTAGTTTTCTTAAATGCACAATGCCAGAAATAGAAATTCAATGTGTCCCCAGCTCCTGTACTCATGCTGCGTTGCTCCTAGCTTATTTGATCCATAAATTCAGATTCATTATGGTCTAAGGTTACACAGTGGCATTAAAGAACTAATGCATATGGAGTCAGGGAAGAAAGGTTTGTCCTCACCATGAACTCCATCCCTCCATTCCCTAACTCCTTGTACCCCATTCTCCTTCCTCATGTTGAAGCTGTAACCAGCCCTGCCTCTCTGGGTACCATTTCAGGAACAGCTAGAATAATCTATCTGGGGAGACGATCCTGTGCACCCTAGGCCCTCTTTTTGGCCCTATAACATCTACAGATGAAATTTAGCTAACCTCTGAGATGGAAGAAAAATGCCAAGGGGAAATGAAGAGGATATGAGAAAAGGCACCTTTAAATCTTTCTTTCCTTGGTTACGGTATGAATAGTTGGAACAACAGATGCTGCTGGCTCCCTGTTGACCCTAGGACTGTAACTCCCAGGAAAGAGCTATCCATGTAGAGCAGGGAGGCCTGCGGTGTGCAGGGCCCGGGAAGGCTCCATGAAGGATCCATTAACAGCAGAGGCCAAGCCCGCCGGAGCCTCTGCCAAGGTCCCTGAAGCTGCCTCCGTGAACATGAGCCTTTTCCCATATGAGCCGGGATCTGAAGTTTGTTTTCTCTGGAACTCATTCCCGGGTGGAGCTTTTCCAAGACGCTACATGCTGAAGCCTGATAGCAGAAAAGGCACAGATCCAAGCTCCTCCAGTCCTCCCCCTCTGCCTCAGAACACTGACTTGGGGAGGGGGGAGCGTGCAGAGGGCACATGAGGGCTGCACAGGACCCTAGGAAGGGAGCAGAGGGTGAAGGCAAGGCCAAAAGGGAGGAAGACAGCCCTAAAAGGGAGGCCTTGGCCACCAGTCACCTACTGACACTCGTGGCTAACCTCTTCCTCCTTCCGTCAGCAGCTTTCTTAAGTCATTTCACACAGTTACTTGTAGGACCTCTGTAATTCAGAACAGAGACTGGTCTTCAGGGACTGTCTAGGTATATGTTTCCTGAGAAGCAAGCCAGAGACTCTGGGATCATTTTAAGAAAGAGAGGAGTGAAGAGAAGGAAAAGGATGGGAGGGAAGGGACATTGAGCACCCACAGGACTGGAAAAGTGGCTTGCAGCCAATCTCCTTCAGCCAAGAACAGGTTAAAGCTTCAAGGGTGATTCTTAGACTATTCACCACAGCACGAGATGGGCCAGCTTATTCTATGGCCTTACAACACAAAAAGATTCCTGGACTTGCAACTCTCTCTGTTCTTCTGACAATTTCACAGACGCTAAGCATTACTCTGTCACTGGGCTTCAAACCCAGTGCCACTCCTGCATGCTAACCTTGGGATTATAGAGCCATCAAATTTCTAGCATCTTCCAGGCAGAAGAGCATCCTGGCAGCTTCTGGCTACACAAGTTTTACTGACTCTGAAGTCTCGAATGCGTTTCTTTCTACCTCTGCTTCTTTCTTTTGTCTCCTGACAAAATAATGTTATCACCTAACTCCAAGAAGGAATTTAGGTTGCCTTCCTGAAAAAAAAAAAAAAAAAGACCTAGTACCAAGTGGAGCTATGCTGGCTTATCTTCAAATATTTCCTCTTCAAGTTGCTCCATCACAGTGGTTTGTAATACTGACAGCACTGGCTGTGAGTAGGGTACTTGACCCCAGGAGTGGGGTGGAATCAGAGCAGATGCTGAGGTCATGGGATGGCTCTGGAAGAGTGAACCTGAATCACAGAGCAATTCAGAGCTTCGTCCAAATGAATAAGAGCAGGAATTGTTGATGGGACAGGTGTCAGGCAAAGAGACCATTCCCTGCATCCCATTTCATTGAGGCTGACCTTCTCACCAACACGTCTTGCCTTTCCCAAGAGGTGAGAAGACGTGAATGGTTTCGAATCATACTTTGGCAAGCACAGAATGAAGAATGGATCCCCAAGCAGTGCTCAGCTATGACTATCCTGCTGTCAAGAGCATCAAAGATCACCCTGGAACCCAAACATTCATGTAGTTTAGTGACAGTAAAGATGATGACCACTTCCTGTGTCTTCACTACATACTGCCTATGGTTACCTCATTATTCCTCAAAGGCCTTAACCAGCAAACGAGTTATTGCATATTCAGTTGTGAATCCTAGCAATTCCAGGTGAGTCAGAGAATAACTAGAGTCCACAGAGTTGTCAATGATTGACTTTCTGGAAGTAGATGACCAGGCCAACCTCAATTCCACATGCCTCTAGTTGGATTAGAAATGCCAACCTTTCCTACCAGCCAGGGACTCCCCAGCATCCTGTGAAGATTGAGCACATATAGGAAACTGGGGTTCAAGAATATGAACTAACAGCCTCAACTTCAGGCAGTTACTTGGTGGTGTCTAAATGCAAATCTAACTCTTCATGACTCCAAAGCCTTTAGCATGAACTACTTTACAATATGGCTTCCATCCACTGCAACCCAGTATCCAGGAAAAAGAGGCTGAAACAGAGCTCACAGCAGGAGGGATGGGATGTCCACCTGGGAAGCACGCCATGCGTCTGGTCCCTTCTCCAAGGCTCAGCAGAGGGGCCAGAGTTTTCTTTCCTCACTACCAGCTTCCTCGGCTCCAGCCCCTGGGCCTCCTTTTCTGCAGCCAGGCCCTGCTCTAGCCCCTTACCAGGCTGCTTTGCCTTCTTCTTTCAATAGGCTTGTAAAACCTGCTTTGTTCACAAGAATGCTTTGCCTGTATTAAGCCTATTGAGGAAGACATCCCAAACTCTGTCTGGACATGTTCCTCTTCTATCTGATGTCATTACTGGGAGTTCATCTGGAGAAGGACGGAAAACGAACATCCTGAGCTAGAGAGAGGAACTGACAGAGAGGTCACAATTATTTGGAACATAGTCACACCCACAGGAAAGATGTGGGCTATTCGAGAATATCCCTGGGAAGCCAAACAAGGTGCCCACAGGAACTCTCTCCCCACCACCTTTCCTCCAGGCTATGGTAGTGAGAGAGAGTGACAGCTGGGAAGGAAAGCTCCCTGCGCCATCTCTGCCCACAGGGTGGCTCCCCGGGGTCATGTAGAAGGGTCCTCAAAGGTCCCTGGCGGTCCTTGGGATGTGGCTGTGACTGTTTTGCACTGTTATTTTGCCACTATAGTTGCTCCTGCTTGGTTCAATTGAAGGCCTTATGTCTCCTGCCATCAGGCTGCCGGCCCTGGCGTGGGGGAGCAGAATCTCAAGTGCTTAGGCTTGCTGGTTATGGATATTGCTGTTGCTAGTTGAGGCTCATAGCAACCCTAGGTGTGCAGAGTAGAACTGCTCCCCAGGGGTTTTGATCTTTTGGAAGCAAACGGCCTGGTTTATGAGGCACTTCTGGGTGGGTCTGAGCAATAGAGAAGACCTACCCAGGACTCATGACCACAAACTAGCTTGATTTAAAACCTCAGGTTCTCTTCTCTATGATCTCAAGGTTGCAAATTTAACCAGTAATTTATATATCCCAGTGTCTTCAAGTTCATTTCTACTTCTAGCAACCCCACAGAACAGAGCCTTAGGTTTCTATGGTGGCAGCAGGGATGGGACAGCCACCTGGGAAACAGGCCATGTGTCTGGTCCCTGCCCCAAGGCCCCACTGTGGAGCCAGGGTTCTCTATGGCTGGCACAAGCTGAAAGGCTCTGATTCTCCAGCAGGTCGAAGCCACTAGTAGCTCTGAGGGAGAGAGATAAACAGACTCCTTAGGTTTTAGATTTACAGCCTCAGAAACCCTATAGTGGATCTCTATGAGTCATAACCAAGAGCAAGGCACTGAACTTGAGTTAGAAATCTTTACATCATCCTTCCCCCATGGAGTGGTAGGTGGGTTTGAACTGACCACCTTCCAGTTAGCAGCCTAATGCTCTAAACCATTGTGTTGTTCATGGTAGTTTCTTTCTTGGTTCCTAGATATTTCTTTTTTTAACATACATGGTTGTGATGTTTGTGTGTTTAATATTTAGGAGATTTCACATGAAAAGATCCCATTTGCCTACGCTCCCTTGAAAAATCCAAGAATTCTAGAAATGCTAGGCCTGCATTTCTGACACAGTCAATCTCATTTGAGTGGTGGCCACTTGATTTTGACACTCTATGTGGAGTCTTCAGATGAGGGCTGACTAGGAAGAAAGGCTTGGTGATCTCCTCCCGAAAATGGGGGGAAGGGTAATGGGTCGTAAGGTCCCATCTGCAAAAGAACACGGGCTGTCTTGTGATGCCTCAAGTTAAAGGACAGCAGGGCAGTGGCGAACAGCAATGCTCGCCAGTTTGCCATACCCCCCACCACTCCCTTTCATCTTCCACCCAGACTCTGCACTGATTTATAAGATTTTCACAGTCCTGAAGATTGAGCTTAAAATTCACAATAAAAGGTAGCCGGGACCGGACTGACTATGAGGCTCAATCCTGTGCTGCCTGTGGTGATGGCTCACAGTTCTGAAGCAGCTGCTGGAGACCTGAACGTCACAGGAGCAAACCCACTTCAAAAAGAGACGACTGTCAGAAAGGAAACTGGACGGGTCAGAGAAATGAGGTTCTTAGCACGAAAAGGTACCAGAGATCACACTCAACACCGCTGCTGGAAGAGAGGTGGCTCTCATTTCATCATCTGACTGTGACTTCCGCGCTGCCTGACACGTATCAGGCACTTGACAAAAGGTTGCTGAATGTCAGCTCGCAGCACGTTTTAATGTAGCTGTTATATTTCATGGGGCATGATTTGACGCCAAGTATTCCCACATATTGCTATAATAACAAATATCTTACAAAAGGTTCTACGTGATACTGAAATACACTTGGAACTGAAATGTCCCCACTGTCGACTTGTGGCTGAACCGAGATCCCTAACGCGAGTGCACGGCATCTCTCCCTGAAAAGGTGTCTCAATACTGCCAGGAAGAGGGATGATGAGTGGCATCTGGGAGCCTTTGATTGTGGGGCCACCACTGGTTCCAGCTGTGTGCAGATGCTAAGAGGAAGGGGGTGAAGGCTGCCGGACCCCAGGTGTGATGTCATCTCACAGAATCACATCCCACGGGAAATGACAGGGAGAAAAGGGCAAGGAGCTCTGAGATTCTCGGACAAGAGCAAAAGGACTCTCTGGAGGCATCATGAACAGGTGACTCAAAGGAGGAGGGGATACAGATGATTGACGGACTTAGCTGTTAACCAAAAGCTTGGCTGCTTTCATCCAACACTGATAAAAGGTCTGAGGAGAACTTCGGAAAAGGCCACTGTCAGGGAAAACGCTGGGAGGCAGCTCTACTTTGACACACATTGGGTCACGTGTCTGTAGCAACTCTAGGTCAACTGGGAGTTCGTTGTTTGGCGGGTTGTTTTTTGCTTGTTTCGTGTGTGTGTGTGTGTGTGTGTGTGTGTGTGTGTGTGTGTGTGTGTGTGTTTTGCCCTTGACATCACTAAGACCATCTCAGGGATAAGCAACCTGCCTTGGCTTACAGATGCAATCCTAGTCCTACCAGTATCACTGAGCCAACTACAAATCCTCACCACCTTGTAAGTGCTACCCTATGAGGAACAGATTAGAATCATGCCCTCTCTGGTGCCATCCTCATCATCTCTGATCTGCTCAAGTCCATTGTTAGACTCGCTGTGTCAATCCATCTTATTGAAGGTCTTCTCTCTTTCACGGATCCTCTACTTTCCCCAGCATGAGATAGATATAGATAGATAGAGACAGAGACAGAGACAGAGACAGAGACAGAGATAGAGATAGAGATAGATATAGATATAAATTTTTTTTCCTGGCCCCTTCTGACAATGTGCCCAAAGCATGTGAAGGGAAGTGTCACTACCTCGCCTCTAAGGAGCACCTGCACAATAAACTATCTTATTTTGCTTTTTCAAACTTTTGAATGAAAATTACATTCCAGCCATGACTGAGAATGGGTGACAAGCCATTCATGAACCCTCTGAGAAGCCATAGGCACCCACTCACAGCCTGTCTGTCTCCTTGACCTTGCTGCAGAAAACCACGGCCCAGGATTGATGATGTAACTCAAGGAATCTTTTAACAATTTTTCTACATAGCAAACTGCAGCATTGTTTAGCATAATTCTGGACTTTAAATTAAAAGTACCATTTTCTAGATTTATCTATGCTGGCACATGCAGTTCTCATCCATTCATTTTAACTGTTGCCATCAACTGTGTGAATACCTTGCAAATTATGTGCCTGCTCTATGAACCGACATTTATTTCGATTTTTCACTCTTCTCCGAAAAGTTGTAATAACTACTTTAACTTTGTGCACACACAGGAAAATTTCTCCAGAGCAGTGGCTATTTTTTCTGTAAAGTTCTGGATGGTAAATATTGTAGGCGTTGCAGGCCATTAAGGTCTCTGCCCCGACTACTTAGTTCTGCTATTAGAGACTGAAAGTAGCCATAGGCAATATATAAACAAATAAGTGTGGTTATGTTACAATAAAACTTCACTTACAAAACAAGCAGAGGCCAGACCTGACACTCGCCTTAGGGCCACAGTGTGCTAATCCCAGCTCTGGAGGCTTGCTGCTCAAAGGGTGCAACATGGAACAGCAACACCACCAGCAGCTGAGAGTCTGATAGCAATGTGGAATCTCAGGCCTCAGTGACTCACACGTACATTTAAGTAAGATCTTCAGAGACCCTTTTATATAAAACTGCTTGAGCAGGATTCCTATAATTTTATACATATAAACCTTTAGCTTCATTGTTAAATGTTTTCCAAGTTGATGGCTATTGTTGTTAGCTACTATCAAATCAGAAACCTTTAGCTTCATTGTTAAATGTTTTCCAAGTTGATGGCTATTGTTGTTAGCTACTATCAAATCAGCCTCCAGACCCATAACAGCCCCACAGACATTAGGAAGGAAACACTATCTAATCCTGTGCTATCCTCATTTTTGTTGTTGTTATGTGGCATCAGGATTGGAGGTAGACTCATCAACAACATGCATTATGCAGATGACACAGCCCTACTTGCTGAAACTGAGAAGGACCTGAAATGCTTGCTTCTGCAGCCTTCAATATGGATTGAAGCTCAGCATCAAGAAAACAAAGATTCTCACCACTGGGCCAATTGGCAGCATCGTGATGCACGGTGAAGAGACTGAGATTGTAAACAGCTTTAGTTTGCTTGGTTCCACAATGAAAACTCTTGGTACCAGCAGCCAGAAAATTAAAAGACGTATTGCGTTGGGAATGTCTGCTGACAGAGACTTCTCCAAAGTACTGAAGAGCAATGATGTCAGTCTGGAGACTCAGCTGCACCTGATACCCTCCATGGTCTTTACAATCACTTGTTATGCATCAGAGAGCTGGACAATGACAGGGATCATAGAAGGAGAATTGATGCCTTTGAGCTATGGTGTTGGAGAAGAGTATTAAATATACCATGGTCTACTAAGAGAATGCACAGGTCACCCTAGAGAGGGTTAAATGAGGATGCTCCTTGGAGGCAAGGATTCTGAAACTTTGACATACTTTGGACATGTTGCAAGGAGGGATCAGTCCTTGAAGAGGGAGGTCATGCTTAGGAAGGTAGAGAGACAACGCTGGAAAGGAAGACCTTGAATGAGAAGGATTGTTCATTGATGGGGATATGAGGGCAGGTGTGTCAGAGACAATAAGATTGGCACAGGATAGAGCAGGTTTTAGGGCTATTGTCCATAGGGTCACTATGAATCACAGGTGACTAGATGGCACATAACAACATGTGTAGTTGAGTTGATTACAACTCACAGCGATCCTATGAATAATGGCTCCGAATCTTGTCCTATAGTGAGCTGACCTCACTGTCTCTGACATAACTGACCCTACTGCTGTAGTCACTGGGTCAAACTATCTCATCCAGGGTCTTCCTCTCCTGTGAGGACCCTCTACCCATGATGTCCTCCTGGTAACGTGCCTAAAGTATGTGAGAGGGAGGTTCAAAATCTTTGCCTCCAGGAGCAATAGAATTTGACCTTCTCCAGGACAGACTTGTTTGTTTTCTTGGCAATCCATGTTAAGTTCAAGTCTCTTCTCCAGCACCACAACTCAAAGGCATCAATTCTTCTTTTGCAATCTTTACTGCCTAGCTCTCTGATACATAACAAGTTACTGAGAAGACCATGGCCTGGATCAGACACACCTTAGTCTCTACATTGATCTCACTGAGTTTTAGGACTGCTGTCTTTGACAGCATATTTTTCCCAGTGCAACACATCTTTTGATTTCCCACATTTTAGTTAGCTAATTTTCAGAAGGGGATCACCAGGCTTTTACTTTCTGGTCCAGACTAAAATAAATAATAAAGAGGTTTCTGATGAACTCTGCTATGCATGATATAACATGACCCAAGCCCCCACTGGCATGTGGATGATGGCTGCACGTCAGGGCACTGGCCAGAACCAAGGCTAGGTCTCCAGCACGAAAAATGAGAATTCAAACACTGAGCCACTATGGCTCCCAGGATGATGCTATCAACTCACATTTCTATAATTACTAAGCGACTGAACTTTATCCTCCATATTCCAAAATGTCACATCATTAACTATTTTCTTGTAGTATTAAGTTGCATTTCCCTGATTACTACTGATGCTACATATCATCTCATGTTTACTGGTTATTAGATTTCTGATGTTCTATTTTATTCATGGGATAGAGCTGGACAATGACTAGGAATGACAGAAGGCAAATTGATGCCTTTGAGCTGTGGTGTTGGAGAAGAGTATTGAATATACCATGGACTGCTAGGAAAACAAACAGGTTTGTCCTGGAGAGGGTGAAGCCAGGCAGCTCCCTGGAGGCAAGGATTCTGAAGCTTCGTCTGACATACTTTGGACAAGCTGCAAGGAGGTACCAGTCCTTGGAGAGGGACGTCATGCTTGGGAGGGTGGAGGGACAGTGCAGGAGAGCAAGGCCCTTGGTGAGATGAATTAATTCAATGACTGGGGTAATGGGGTAGGTGTGTTGGAAATGGTGAGACTGGCACAGGATAGGGAAGTATTTAGGCTGTTGTACATAGGGTCGCTATGAGTCACAGGTGACTTGATGGCACATAACAACAACAACAACAACAACAACATTTTATTCGTTGCTTTTCTCATTAAAAAAGAAAACACAACACAAAACCTAATAAACTGCTGGTCTTACCTACAACCAGGAGAAGATAAAATAGGTGAATGGGACCTTCTAAGAATTAAATTCCTATGCACATCCAAAACTTCTCCAACAGGGTGAAAAGGGAAGCCACAGACTGGGAAAAAGTATTTGGTAATGACATATCAGATACAGGACTTATATCCAGAATTTATAGAATACTTGAGCACCACAAGATAAAGGTAAATAATCCAATAGAAAAATGGGCACAGGATATGAACAGACACTTCACCAAAGAATACATTCAGATGGCTAATAACCACATGAAGAAATGTTCAAAATCTCCAGCTCTAAGAGAGATGCAAATTAAAACAACTATGAGATATCATTTCATCCCAGTCAGAATAGCAAAATTTAACAGACGAGCAAGCAACAAATGCTGGCGAGGTTGTGGAGAAACTGGAACCCTTATTCACTGTTGGTGGGAGTGTAAAATGGTGCAACCACTGTGGAAAGCGATATGGCGCTTTCTCAAAAAGTTGCAAATAGAGATACTATTTGACCCAGCAATTCCACTACTGGGAATATACTCCAAAGAGACCATAACTGACATCCAAGCAGATACATGCACACCCATGTTTATTGTTCACAACAGCAAGGAGTTTGAAACAACTTAAGTGCCCATCAACAAACGAACGGATAGAGAAGCTGTGGTATATTCACACAATGGAACACTACGCTGCACTGAAAAACAAGGAACTCATGCAATCTTATTCAAAATGGGTGGCCCCGGAGGACATTATGCTGAGTGAAGTATCTGTCATAAAAGGACAAATACTGCATAGTGCCACTGTTGTAAAACAAGACTGACCTCGGGGTTGGGGGGAGACGGAGAAAGATGGGTTCAATAATGTATACTTCATTGAAACAGATGAGGGAGAAAACTGTTTAAAAGGGATACGTGATTAGGTATTTTTGTCATGACAGGAGTCCAGAGCGAAGGCTGCATAGTGGAGTGGACCTGCGGGGAGGGATTGTAAAGCAATGAAAGGATTTTTCCTTTACTTTTCCATAGGGTAATGTACTAGGGAGGAGGGTTGGGAGGGGAGAGAAGTGTAACAATGAATGAATGGAAATTCAAAGTCTCTGTAAATTTTCATTTAAGAATAAATTTTTTTTAAAAAAAAAAGTTTAAAAAGTTGCTGGTCTTATATTTGTGGGAATTTGTTATTTATTTTGTATGCTAATTCTTTGTTGAGTCTATCCACTGGGATTATGTGTTTTTCAGTCAATAGTTTGCATTTTAATTTTATATATGTTTTCTCATAAAGATTTCTTTTAATGTAGTTAAGTATATTAATCTTTCCCTTTACACTAATTATTGTCTGTATCGATATCTTAAGAAATCCTTCCCTCCTCAGAGTTAAAGGACTTTTTTCATTTCCTTTGAAAGGACTGTGTCTTACTACTATCCCTTGCACAAGCATTTCAAAACATTTAGGAAGAGATTCCTTACCTCAAAGGTGGGGGAAGGGGGCTTCCCTATTCACTCCTTGAGCAGCCACAAAACTTACTAATTTAAAAACAGAGTATGGAAACCAAGTAAATTTTAACTTTATAGTGGGGAGTTCCCGGGTGGTGCAAATAAATGGTTTAGCAAGGCACCTGAGAAATGAGGCCCGGTGATGAGCTTCCAAAGGTCACAGACCACCCTGTGGAGTGCAGTTATACTCTGCATACATGAACTGCAGAATTCATATTGCCATGCAACAGCAATCAGCAACAAAAATGTCATCACCATGGAGACACTTGGCAAACAGTACCTGGACCAGGCACTCGGGTTACCACCATCAGAGCTAAGTTTTATGATTAGCATACCCTTAAGGAGATGAAAACAGCACTTCACCTCTGGGGTCTTCCTCCTAATATCTTATGACCTCTCTTTTGCAAGTGAAGCTAGAAGTGATGGAAGACGCTAAAGAGTTAGGAAATAAAGAAATTGGAGGCAGGACGGAGGACACTAAATAAAGGCCAAGGTCATCAAGGATAAAGAAAGACTCAAACAGACACTAGAGGAGGCTACAGAGACATGATGGTTAAATCAGAATAAAGGACTGATTTAATAGTAATGCATCGATCTTGGTTTTTAAATATGGTAAATGCACCACAACTTGACTGAAATCCATTGCAGTTGAGTTGAAAGTGACTCACAGCTGACCCTTCACTGAGTTTCTGAGGTTGTAAATTGCACAGGGAGAGACTGTCCATCTTGTTCACCTTAAGTGGACTGGCTGGGGGGATGTGAACCACAGGGGAAGAGTGGTCTGTGGATTAGAAACAACTCCCTAGAGACTATGCCACCAGAGCTCAAAGTTCCCATTACCATGTCTAAATCCCAAACCCGCCCCCATTGAGTTGATGCCAACTCACAGCAATCCTCTACCCAGTCTCTGAGGCTGTAAATCTGGATGAGCGGAAACTCCCATCTTCTTCCTGCTATTCTTACCACCTTATTCTAAAATAAAAATCTTGTTTAAAATGAAAGAAAATTCTGCTTTTAAATTCACTTGGAATATATATTTTGTAAATGGTGTAACAGTATGATTTTATTTTCATCATGGGGGCAACCAATTTTCCACACTACTGAATAGTCTTTTTCACATGGATTTCCATTGACATGTTAAACACACTTTTTTGTTAGTCTGTCCACTTATCTTCATGCATATGTCTATCTGCATTTCTGGCCATCTAGCTGCATAAATATTCACACATTTTCTGGATATGTTTGTGCTAATGCTTTATTTCATCCCGTTTGGCTTTCCTATTACACTTTCTAACTGTACCATATTATGTTAATTATTATTATATTTTACTGAGTATTTTTGTCTGTTCGTCCAGTCTTCCCCATGCTTTTTTTTTCTTTTTAAAAGATACGTTTAATGTTTTTGAGTTTTTATTATATTCCTTCCATTATAGGATCAGTTTATCAAGTTAAGTACCTTGAAAAATCCTGTTGGATTTTGCTTGAAATTATATTTAATTTACATATTTGTGAGAAAATCAGTATCTTATTATATTGGTTCTTCTTATTCATTAATATGGTGTGTTCTCCATTTAATCTGTTAATTTTTATGTTCCTCATTATGTTTTATGCTTTTCTATAAGATCTTACATGTCCCTTGTTAGATTTCTACATTCCTTACACTTTTGCTATTGTAAATGAAACTTATTTTCAATTAATTTTTCTAATGAAGTTTTGGACATATATTGAGTTTTGGTTTTGAAACATTTATGATTTTTTCCCCTGAACTCTATAATTAGTTCAATTAGGTTTTTTAATAAGAGTATTTATACTCTTGGTAAACATATCCTTCAAAATTAAGTGTTTTGCTCTTTGTCTTTCCAATTCTTCTATTTCTTACCTTATTGCATTGGCTATGATCTCTAGAGTATTACTAAATAAAAGTGATGATAACAAACACCATCGTCAGATTTTCTCTTAAATATTCCTTTTGTTATTTTGCCCCTTTTGAGTTGTAATTCATTTTCCTTCTATGTCTTCATCCTTTTCATTTTGTATTTTGTGCTCACTCATCATTGTTTAGCATTTGTGTTCCTGTGGCTGTTTTATGACTGAAGTCTCAAGTCTCAAGAAACTTTAGTCATAAACTAAGTCCTAAGAAAAACAAGACAAACAAAAAACTAAGTCCCATGATAATCTAAGCCTCTACAGGGCAGTACTGGATTAACAGCAGAACCATCACCAAGCTCCTTACATGGAATAGTTTGGTTCCTAGTTCCAAGGTAGTATTTTTACTGCTACTTCCTTTCACTCAGAGATTCCTATGTTGTGTACTCCCAGAGAGAAGCTGGAAATACTAATTTTTTTCAGATTTTGTTCATGAGTATGGAAGCCTGACTGTTAATCCATAGTGTCATTCAGTAAGTCTAACTTTAATCCCCTGACAATGTGAAGCAGAAATGGTATGTAAGCTGCTTCAGTTTTAAATTACTGTACTTACTCTTTGCCTCTAGACGGGGAGCCTGGCATCAACATGAATGTAGTTTTACTGATCACTATTTCTGTACTATTTTTGGTCCACTGGGTTATTTATCTTGCTGTTAAGACCAGCTTTGTTCCTTTGTGTTTTTTCTGTCATTGCTATATGTTTGGAACAGAGCCGGTACAATAAAGCATGAATTTACTGCATCATTTTGACCAGAGAGCAATTATTTCCCCTTCTTGGTTTTATTAGAGAAAAATGTATTTTCCTTAACTAGTTATTTAACTAGAGCCCTCAGTTCTGCCTCCAACTCATTCCTTAAATTTTTCCTATCTCTTTAGCATCTTCCACTGCTTCTAGTCTATCTTCCTTTCTGCAGAAATCTACTATGGTCTCCTCTATCTTTTAGTATGTTCACATCCACCTAAAAACTATATACTCACATATATGATCTCCTTATCTTGTAAGTGATTCAACCATGCCGTTCATTTTACCACATCATTTACTAATATCCAAGATTTTCAGTCTATTCAGGTCAGGGACCTTTCCCTATATTGAGAAGTAACAATGTCAGTTTAGAGACTAAGGTTCACCTGATCCATTCCATGGTATTTCCAATTTCTTGCTATGCATTAGAGAGCTGAATAAAGACTAAGGAGGATAGAAAAAGAATTGATTCCTCTGTATTGTGGTGCTGGAAAAGAGTACTGAACATACTATCGACCACCAAGAAAACAAATAGGTCTCTCTTGGAGACGGTGAGACCAAGTTTCTCCTTGGAGGCTAGGATTTTGAAGCTCCATCTCACATATTTAGGCAGGTGGTCAGGAGGAACCGATGCTTGGAGAAGGACATCATGTTCGGAAGGGTGGAGGGAAAAAGCAGGAGAGGACGATCCTGGAAAATATGGATTGATACAGGAACTGGGGAAATGGGGGTTGGTGTGTTGGATTTAGTGAAACTAGCTCAGGATAGGGCAGGCTTCAGAGGTGTTGTACATAAGGTCACTATGAGTCGCAGATGACTTGATGGCACATAAAGATAACAAAATAACTTGGATCATACATGCTTAACTTTATAATCTATGTTCTATTCCTTCCACAAAAACCACTCTTTTGAAAGTCACTAGTGGATTGAAGAAGAATCAATGCCTTCAAGTTGTGGTGCTGGAGAAGTCTTGAACATGGACCACCAAGAAAACAAGAAAACTCTGTCTTAGAGAGGGTGAAACCAAGTTTCTCTTTGGAGGCTAGGATTTTGAATCTCCATCTCACATACTTTGGGCACATGTCCAGGAGGGTCTGATCTTTGGAGAAGGACATCATGCTTGAAAGAATGGAGGGACAGCACAGGAGAGGAAGACCTTGGATATGATGGATGAATACAGTGACTAGGGTAATGGGTTTACGTGTGTCAGAATCAGGGAGACTGGTTCAGGATAGGGTAGGCTTCAAAGGTGCTGCACATAGGGTTGCTATGGGTCACAGGTTACTCAACAGCACAGAACAACCATCAACAATGGCTTCTCTTGACTTGATCGTCTCCTCTCCTCTTTGTCTTGGTTATTATCCCACCAGGTGTGGCACCTTGACCGTGCCATATCCTCAACGGCAAGTGTAGGAATATGCTACCATGCTCATGTTCCTACCTTCCCAATTCCCTTCTTTCTATTGATTTCTCTGTCTCTGAGGTGGTTTCTCAAGAATCAGTCCTTTCATGCTTGGGCACTCCACGTTCTCAGTCAAGCAGCAGCAGGTGATTTGAGAGTTGGCTAGAAATGCAGAATTGCAGGTCTCACCATAAATCTACTGAATCAGAATCTACATTTTAACAGAATCTCCAAGTGATTGCTGTTTAGATCAAAATGTGAGAAATGCTGTTCTAGCCATTTGCTCCCCTGTATCTACATTTCCTTGCAACCACATGCATGCTTAATGGCCATCTCAGGAGAGTGACCTCTATCCCTTTGTCACCAGGCACAAATTTTCTTTCAAGTTTCATGCTCACCATTCCAGTTGCCTACAAGGTGTTTCTATTACTGCACACAATCATCACACACTCCTTATGTCACACTTCCCAAACACTTTCTCTAGCAGATAATGACTTTCAAGTCACTGCCCTGCTCCTAATTACTCAGGCACAACTGTGTGGACTCATCTAACTTCTTGCCAATGCCTTGCTAGTTCCCCAGATCAAGTAGAGCTCTGTATTTTAAACAGCTATTGTGCAAGTGAACAACCCTTTGTTTCTTTCTTTTTATTTGAACAACCTTTTCTTAGTGTTTCCAGTTCTGGATAATATTGCAGAAAGACACAGAAACAGACCAAATTTGGTTCTAAATTCCTGTTCTATCACCTCTAAATTGTTTGGGATTTTAAAACTTAGCTAAACTTTTCTGACTTGTTTTCTCAAATTTATTTTAACTTTTTAAAATCTTACCTTCCTGATCTGTAAAAGGGGGGTGGGGTATCATCTATTTTACTGATGCTATCGAGAAAAAAAGAAAAACACCAAGCCATTCAGGTCAGTGCTTGGCACATGACACACATGGGATGCTTAACAAATGTTGGCTTCTATTTAACCCTAATCTATCTAATTTAGGGTGTTTTAAACCTGTGTCCAGTCCCTAAACGATGCCATCTAACATACCATTGCCCAATATATTATTAAAATGTCATTTCCCCCAACCCACCCACTGCTCAGGGGCCACCAATAACCTGAAAGAGCTTTGGCTGCCCTGCTGGTCTTGTCACAGACGGGCTGAAGCCAAGCTCCCGGTCTTTACTCTTCCACTAGCCACACCTGCTGGTTCAGACAAATTCTAAGTTGACTATAACCGACACATTACAGTGCCACCCTTCTTTACTACCATGATAATCTACTCTCTTATTGTTTAGTCTCAGCTCACCCCCAGCTCCTCACACCCAGTCAATTCTCATTAATCCTTCAGTAATCAGCTCAAATCTTAGAGTGTGCACAAGTCGCTCTATAATTAATTATACATTTCCCAGTGATATTGCCTCTATTTGGAGCTATTTTTAAAATATAAATCCCATGCAGAAATGTTTAATGAAATTATTTCTAGTATTGCAGTAAGATTATATTAAAAACAAAACAGCAATGATAAAAACCTAACCAGTATTTATGTCCACATGTCCAGGCAATGTACTAGTACTCTTAATGGACTTTTTATCCTCATTTAACTTTCAGCACTTTGCCTGAGGAAAGAACTGTTGTGGTCCTAGTTTATGGATGAAGAGACTGAAGGGCAGAGATGCTCAGCAAAGTATCCTGAGTTGCTCTAATAATAGGACGCACAGCCAGAGTTTGAATACAGCCTTTGTCATTTAAGATCTTAAAAACAAACAACGTGCACATTTGTTACAGTGGTAGTTTCAACTTTGGGTGCCTTGCTTCCCTCAGTCAAGTACATTTTCTGGACTTGGAGATACTGTCTTCCCATCCTGTCCCCCCGTCTCCACTAGAGCTGCAATCTTACCTCTTCTTACCTCCTAGTATCCACCTCCACCCATCCCATCTTCATGGTATGTGACTGTGTAAATAGCTGAGCAAACAAACAGATGGATGAATGAATGGTAGTTGTAGTGGGCTATAAAGATAATTCTTAAAGGCACAACCTCATTTAAAAATATGCTCTAAATAAATAACCACAATAAAAAAAACAACCACCAAAAACCAAAAAACCTACAACTAGGAGAGAACAAAATAGATGAATGGGATCTGTTAAGAACCAAATCTCTATACACATCAAAAACCTTCTCTAACAGGTTAAGAAGAAATCCCACAGACAGGTAAAAAATATTTGGCAATGGCATATCTGATAAGGGACTTGTATCTAAAATTTATAGAACACTCAAGCACATTAACAAGAAAAAGGTAAATAACCCAATCACAAAATGAGCACAGGATATGAATAGGGACTTCACCAAAGAAGACATTAAGATGGCAAACAAACACGTGAAGAAATATTAAAAATCCCTAACTATCAGAGAGGTGCACATAAAAGCTACTATGAGATATCATTTCACCCAGCAACAATAGCAAAGTTCAACAGGGCAGCAAACAACAAATGCTGGCGAAGTTGTGGAGATGTTGGAACTCTTACTGCTGGTGGGAATGTAAAATGGCACAGCCAGTATGGAAGGTGGTCTGGCACTTTCTCAAAATATTGGAAACTGAAATACCATTTGACCCAGCTACCTAAATAAACCAGAGCCATGACTCAAACAGATGTATGCACACCCCTGTTTATTGCTGCATTATTCACAACAGAAAAGAGATAGAAAGAATCCAAGTATATAGTCACACACTGGAATATTATGCAGCACTGACAAACAATGAACTTGTAAAAACCTACAACATGGGGAAGCCTTGAGAACACTATGCTGAATAAAATAGGACAAATACTACATAACACCACTGTTATAAAATAGGACAGACATGCGGGTTTGCAGAGAGAATGTAAAGAGAGTGGATAGGTAACAAATACTGCATTAGATCAGATAAGGGGAAGAACTGTTTGAGAAGAATATATGATTAAGCACTGTAAGCATGACAGTAATCTGGAACAAGGGGTACATTGTGGAGATGGCTGAAGAGGGGAAGAAAATGTGCAACAATGAAAAAAATATTCAAATAAAACATTTTCAATGTTAAAAAAGAATTACTGCCAAGTTTAAGAATCCCTGAACACAGAAATATATCTATTTCAAACAAACAAACAAACAAACAAGTTGCCATCAATTGTTTCCAACTCATATGTGTCAGAACAGAACTGCACTCCATAGAGTGTTCAATGGTCAAGTTTTCAAAACTTTTTTCAGAGGCACCTCTTAATGGACTTGAACCATCGACTTTGTGATTAGTTGTGTTAACCACACAGACTGCCCAGGCACTCCTAACCTTCTGCTATTTTGACACCCAAAGCAGAAAGCACGTCAACACCTCTCCCTATCTCCCACATGGTTAAGCCAGAATCTTAAAGAATAGAAAACTTGTTCTGCAGAAGCATGTGATCTGACTTGCAAGCGTGAATCTGTGTAACAATATGCCACATTATTTTGAGGCTCTACTATAGTATCTTGGCATTTGCAAAGTAGTTCTTCTTCCAAAGGACTTTAAAAATGATTATTCTAGCTTGAAAATAACTCTGAAGTAGGCAAAGTAAAAAGTTATCCTTACAGCAGTGCTTTCGATCCCAGCTTGGCCACGTGGCTACTGGGAGAAGTGTCCTCCAGGACCCTCTGTAATCACAGTGCTTGACTTTCTTAGGGTCAAGGCTGTATTATTCAGCACATGATGAATAAAAGGCAAAGGCCAGAGTCTAGCAGGAAATGTAATCAATAAAGTCCAAATCCCTAGGTGGTATCAATTTTAAGCAGATTATCTTAGGGCAGGGTATAGCTAATGGGATCAGATAGCTGGCATATTCTAAATTTATAGCCCTAAAAATTAAATCATATAAACCTCTTGAGTTGCTTTTCTGACTCCAAATTTCTATGATTGATGATGATGGTGAAGTGATTGGAGATGATGATGAAAGGGCAGATAAAAAGGAGACAGAGGAAAAGGGTTCCATTGTACATCTTGCATAGAGCAGCAGTTTTTCCCTTTGAGCCTTTTGTAATGCAATGAGAGCAAACATGTACACACACAGAAACCCACTCATTCAATTTTTGATGGCGATGTCCTGGTCTCCTCGAAGGGCCAAGTCAAAAGGAGCAGATATTTGCTGTGCAGGTCACAGTGCTTTGCACTGTGGCAGACAGCAGGATACAGACTCAAATCTTTGACTTTCTTGTGTTCCAAACTGCAGCAATTGTGTTGAGCCCTTCCTATGTTTAAGGTCCAATGTGACATAAATGGCTTGTGCTTTATCTAGTAACCAAAAAGCTGCCGTGGTGTTCTTTGTGCCTAGCTGCTAGCCAAAAGGTCCAGCTCTGCAGGAGAAAAGATGGGCAGGCAGTCTCCTCCCACAAAGACTCACGCCCTCTGAGACCCAGCAAAGGACTGCTGCGAGAAAGACACAACATGATAGCAGTGGGTTTGGTTTCGGATCTTAATAACCAAAGGACGGTAGTTTGACCAAACCTAGCAGCATCATGGAAGAAAAACGTACTGACTTGCTCCCACAGAGACTACCACAAACGAATCTACTACCACTGAGTGGATTCTAACTGTCAGTGACCTTCTGTGAATGGGAGGAGACTGTCTCTCTTTCTCTTGATGAGCAGATGGTGGATCTGAACAACTGACCTTTGGGTTATGAATGCAACATTGCCACCAGAGCTCTATGAAGGCTACATCCAAGAAAACACAATAGGGCTGTTCTACTAGCAGCTGACATAAGTCAGCACTGACAGCACAGCCAGAGGTATACATTCAAGGACATTATGTATGGGATTTGGGGAAAGAAGAGGGAATAATCAGCTGAATATGGGACAATTATTGCCTGAGAAAAGCTTAAAAGTTATTCTCCAGAAGGAAAGTTATACCTTTCCACACTTTAAAAACAGACGTAACTGAGCTGATTCCAACTGATGGTGACCCATGTATGTCAAATTAGAACCCAGCTCCTTGCAGTTTTCAATGACTGATGTTTGGAAGCACATTGCCAGACTTTTCTTCTGAGGCACCGAGTGCACTTGAACCTCCATCCTTTTGGTCAGCAGCCCGGTGCGTTAACCATTTATATTACCCAGAGATGCCTTTTAAAGTCTATTGTTATGTCTCATGGAATTGGAACCAACTCATAGCCAACCCTCCAGTGGGTTTTCAGAAGCAATAAATTGCACAGGGAGAAATTTACCAGCTTTCTCCCACAAAGCAGCTAGTGGATTTGAACTGTGAGCCTTTGAGTTGACAGCACAACTCCTTAGCACTAAAGTCATGTAAGTTCCCTTTTTAAAAGCTTTTCTAGCAATAATTCTAACATCTAAGTTTAAGGAAAAAAATAATAAATAAGATATTGACAATTTATTGACATATCCTCTATGGAAGGTTTAGAGAGAAGTCCCTTCTTAAGCCATAGCTGCGGAGAGCTCATGTGTGGAAGGGAAACAAGAGCTGGGAAAGATTGTCAGCAGGCAGAAACGTATGGGAGGGTACACTGCAAGCGGAGGGAGAGCATGGACAAGGCGCAGCAGGCGGAAGATGTTTTCGAGAAGCAGAGAACATAATCTGGTAGGAACATAATGTAGGAGTAAGAGCGTAAGCCCAGATTGAGGGGGGGTGAGGTGGGGGACTACCTATGAGTAGTCTTATAAAAAGGAATATCGCTAGTCATGGGACAACACTGTAGCTGCATTATGAGGTGAATCTGGAAGTGGGTAGTAGTATGAACAGAGATATGACAAATAAAAACCAGCAGACAGATCAATACATAGTGTATTAATAATTATAGATACGGCAAATCTATGAATTAGAGATTTCTGTTAAATAAGATATCTTCAGCTAACAACAGTGGGTTTTCTATTAAACATTAAAAATCAATCTCTTTACAGTTCATTCTGTTCTCTACTTTCAAAATAATGCTGCATAGCTTTGTGAGAATAAAGATTCTATACATTCCATTGTTCTCATGGTCTTAGATATCCTTCATGTTTGCATCACAGGAATTATACTTTTGGGAAAGCTGAGGGTCCTAGTGAGCCCCTGCTCAGGCAGACACCCTCAACTTGACCACACTAATCGGTGCAAGGGGATGGAGGTCAACATTAGCCCTTAGAGACCACCCCTAGTGGGGAAATACGGCATGTACAGAAATAGCTAGTGTATAACAAAGGATCCAGTGCCATTAAAGTCACACAGAATGAGTATGAGGGCATTCCGAGAAGGGACAGTGTGGTCAAGGGAAAGTATACTCATCTCCATATGTGTGACCCTGGTCCAATTCCTCCCCAAAGCGCCTCATGCACAGCGACTATCTGTCAGTGAAGGATTGTTTGTTATCATGATGTTAAACAGATTTCAGCAGAGCTTTCAGACTAAGACTAGGAAGAAATACCCCATCATCTACATCCAAAAGAGCAGCCAATGAGCCACAACAAGACGATGCTCGCCCAGTGGGTATGGCACAGGCAGAGGGGCATTTCACCCTGCTGTGCACAGGGCCTTCATGGGTCAGGGGATGACATCAGCTCCAGCAGGAAGAACACAGCCCCCTGGGGGAGGCTGCACTGTGGTGAGGCTTAAAGGTAAGATGTGATCTCTAGCTAAGGAGATGTGAAGGTAAGCTGTTCCTAGCACAAAGAACAATGTGAGGTGACCATAATAGAGGGGAGGTACTAGGTACTTCCAGGGACGTGCAAAAGGTGCTCATAAGCAGTGATGATTAGAAGAGGCAGATGATAAACGACCCTCAGGGGTTTGCAGCAATGAGTCAGTCTTGAAGGATGTGAAAGGAGGTGGTGAACTGAGGTTAGATAAAGAAGGACTGACTGACAGTCACTGTACTGGCTAGGGCAAGGACTGATTTTTTTAAAAAAAACCCTGTTGTTATGTGTCATCAAGTTGGAACTGACTCATAGCTGACCCTCCAAAGAGTTTTCAGAGGCTGCAAATTGCATGGAAGGAGGCTGCCCATTTTTTCTCCTATGGAACAGCTGGTTGGGTTTGAACTACATGCCTTGAGTTGGAAGTGCAATTCCTTACAACTAGACCACAAGAGTTCCCTCAACTGAGAGCTAGATGTTATTGTTGTTGTTGTGTGCCATCGAGTGAGAACTGACCCATAGCTGACTCTCCAGTGGGTGTGCAGAGGCAGTTTTAACCGAACGGAATGGGAGGAGACTGCCCATCCTTCTGAGGGGCAGCTAGTGGATTTGAACCACGCGTCTTCAGCATTGCAGCACAGCTTCTTACCACTAGGCCACTAGGGTTCTCTGGGCTTTACACACTCTGTAGCTTAGCTGCAATCACTCAGCTCTGTCTTTGTAGTAAGGAAACAGCCACAGACAATATGTAACAAATGAATGTGGCCATATCCCAGTTATTTATGGATGCTTACATTTTAGATTTCCAATCATTTTTACACATTGCCACATACGAATTCTTCTTTTGCTTTCTTTCTTCCATCATTCAAATATAAAACCCACTCTTAGTTCCAGAGCTGCAACAAAGCAGGTGGTAGGCTGGGATGCAATCCAGGCCCGAATCTGCAGATCTGTCGGCTGTGGAGTGACCACAGCAGGCTGGACAAATGGGAAATTAAGGCTACGGTCATGGGAGGAGATCCACGAGGATGAAGATAGGGAAATGTAGGAGGTAGGGGAGAAGGTGGTGTCTGGGTGACCAAGGGTGGACCGTTAGGAACATTAGGAGTAAAGAAAAGGAATGAACATGGCAATGGCAGTGATGCATTCAATACAGAACCAGGAGAGAATGCCCAAAAATCCTTAAAGGAAGTGCAGCAATGCCAGACTAGGACTCAGGACTTGATTTCATCAGACGTGGGGCAAGACACTTGCTGTTAAACAATAGTCCACAAGCCAGTATTCAGCACAAAGAATTCCCAGAGCTGAACACTGTCTTCTACTCTCTTCAGAACAGTCACTTTGTATTTCCTTCTCACAATCAGTGCAAGAATGGAGACCAACGTCAGCTTAGCTTGTTTCAGAATCTTTTCCATTTTGGTGGATGAATTCTTTTGGTATTTTCCTGTATCCATTATTTCTCTTAAGGAGATCTGGTGGTATAGCATGTACTGTGTGAAGCTATTGATCATCAAGGTCAAGTGTTTGAATCCTTCAGCTGTTTCATGCGAGAAATACAAGCAGTGTTCTCCAGTAAAGATTTAGAGTCTCAGAAGCCCACTGGAGGATCACTTTGGGTGGGAACTGATTCAACAGCAGTTAGTGGGATTGTTTTGTTTCTATCATCTCCCAAGTTCTCGTGGAGCAATGGTTAAATGCTCCTCTGCTAACTAAAAGGTCAACAGTTCAAATCCATGGGAGAAGAGAAAAAAAAAACAAACCACAAAATCTGGAGGTCTATTCTCCTCAAGATTAGTCTTGGAAACCTGGTAGGGTAGGTCTTCTCTGTACTATGGAGTTGCTAAGTGTCTCTACATGTGACAACACACACCAGTTATTTCCCCATGATCCCTTATTACTTAGGAAGCTCTGAACTACAGCAGTTTAGTCCTGCAACTCATACAATGCCTCAGTGTTTCTGATTTTTCTTCCATCATATGCATGAGCACATCTGCCCTGTTTGAAAAGAAAAAGGTGCAGTATAATTACTGTGATTTTTTTTAACAGGAAGACGTAATATATAAAAAGGAAATGAGCAATTTCTAAATTTCACACCTGGTTCTCCCATTGGCCAGTTATCCAGCAGCTTTTTAAATCTGTAAAATAGGGGAACTAATAATAGTGCCCTTGGAGGCCTGAGGGGTTCCAGGTGAGTATACAGAATGCAGTATCCCTCGGTGGAGGAAGTGGTGAAGCTCAGCTGCTAATCAAAAGAAGGACTAGGAAAAAAAGTCTGGCAACCTACTTCCAGAAAAAGAAAAAAGGCTATTAACGCCCTTTGGCAGAAAAGAAAAGCACAGAAGGAGTCACGGAAATGCAAATTATAGGAAGGAACTGGGAAATGTGATTATATCCTGGGTATTAAAATGAATGTTACAAAACACTTTGTGTACAGTTGAATTTAAAACCAATTTACTTTGTAACTTTTCTCTCAAATTATAATTTAAAAATACAATAAAATAAAAGGCAAAACCGCTCAGTAGTGCTCAGTTCTGCCCTTACACACATGGCATTGTCACGAGTTAGGTCTATTGAACAATAACTGGGTTCTGAGGATAAGAACGCTGGGGCTGCCTGCTACAGCTGCATGGGCTATGGCAGGAACAACATGTGTGTCTCACGAAGCCGTGGCTGTAGGATCATGAATGTGTGTGGATGTGCGAGCCGTGGACGTGCTGGGTGTGGATGCTGCAGAGTAGCTGTGAGAGCTGTGGCTGCAAGAGCCTTGGTAGCCAACAACCATATGAGACTCTTTAGATGAATTCAGTACTATGTAAGCACACATCTTAATTAATAGTTTCACTCCATGTCAACTCACTGCCAACCTCTCCTCATTATACCATATTAAGGGGTTTAATCACTTCTAATTGGTCTTTTCAAGACGACCAGAAACAGTAACTAGAGAACCTTCACCAGTCATTCTGCCAACCAAGAACAATATAGATTCCATCGCAGTAATCTCCTGCTCTGCTATGGTGCTAATTAAAGGCCCCCTGCAAGAGGCAAGATAAAAACATCAAATGAGATTTGCTCAGGACTTTAGTGATTTACGACCTCATATGATCAAGTTCCAACAGGCCTGGAAGGAAAGCTGGGGCTGCCAAAACGGAACAGGAAGACTCCCCAAAATAGGGCACAATGGCCCACCGGGGCTGGAGGCAGCAATTCCATCAACACCTTCATGTTCAGGTTCTGCCAAGGTCTCTCCAGGGCAGGTCGAGATGCCATGGGTGCTTCCTGAAAGGTTCTCTCTTTCATCCTCACCCCTCCCTACCCCATCCACTTCTTGCAGTGGTCTTAGGGCGTGAAACCATTGGCTTGCATCAAAACAGTTGGCTGCACACCTCTAAGAGATGTACAACGGAATCCATTGTGAGGATGCTGCTGCATCCCACACGCTACCCCAGGTGAGGGCTTGTGGGAGAGGCTTCTATGATACTGCAATACTAGGAAAAGCTATGCTTCCTCTGAACAGCAGCTTTTGACTTCTCATGTTCCCGTCTGTGCTTTGGCCTCTAGGATGTCCAGAGCCAAATCTGCAGGCTCTCTCCAGCAACAGGCACTTAATAGTCTAATCCTGCCACCAGCTTTCATTTCTTTCTTACACTTACTCTCCCTATTTCCAGATATCATCCGCTCTGCAATTCATTCTGTTGCAATGCCTTATGTATTTTTGCAAACTGCCTCAAATACTTTTTGCAATGAGATCGGCGATAACTAAATAAATACCATGCAGATGCCTTCCATCCTCCGTGTAAATCCTATTTCCCAGGCTGGTGTTTTTCTGGTATGTTTCCATCATACAAGCAAATTGTGGTTAAGGGCATGATGACAGGATGAGGGTATTGCTAAGTTGGGAGTGATCAGTCCATAAACGCTTCTGTGAGGTCTGTAAAGACTCAGGATTCTGCATTTGGAAAAGAGGATGGAATTGGAACAGACGACAAAGATTGTTTAGAGAATACAAGTGACCCCTGTCACAGAGCAGGAGAGGGAAAAGAGGTCTGTTATACTGCATTATAAACCCATTCCATAGAACAAGGTGCATTTCCACTACCCTTCCTGAGACACTACCGACAAGTGTTGATTGAGCTGGCTTTATCAACTCTGATGCCCTGACTGCAGAGCTCTGACTCCAGGTCAGATGGTGATCCTCTCCACGAAAGAAGCCAGGGGTATGGAATTGAAGCCAAAGGCACCTCGCACAGGTAAGAGCTAACAGTTAGTGGATATGGTACATGCCAAAATACCCTTAATTGTTAAAATGTTGACATGATTAGCACTCAACATCACACAGCTACAGACCTAGCCACCTCCCCAACTGAGCAATAAGACCCCTACTCAGTCTGATGTGAGAATTGACTCACATTGGTTAGTGTCTGTATAGTGCTAGTGTTTTTGTCTTTTTAGAAATAATAATAAATTTGTATTGAGACATGACCTTCTAACACAGCATCAGGAACCCACAGATTTTCACAAGACAGGATCTGAGACCACCCTATAATCTTCTTAATCAGGTAATACCATTCTCCCAGAAGTAAGTCAGCTTCCTTAACATCATCTTTTGGGAAAGGATATTCTGTCTCAAACCTGTGCTGGGCCCTCGGGTAGATAAACACCATCACCATATCAGATCTAGAAAAGACCAATTATAAACATTGGAAATTATCACATTGTGACAGCAGTGTAAACAAAGGCATTAAGTCACAAAACTTAGGAGAAGCTCAGTAGTAAGGAACTTTCCTCAGTACTGCTTCAAGTAAAATATTTCCCTGAATTGGTACACGAGATTTGGACTTACATTCTCCTAAACAAGAGACAGAGAACAGTGTGAGAAACCAGTAGTAGTGTGTGGTGCAAGCCATTAGAGAAGTAACTTGTGTACTAAGCTTTCATATCAAGAGGTGGCTGGGGAAGGGAGGGTTTGACCAGGTAGGTGGGAGGACAAGAATGGTGATGTAGCAAGGAAAAGGAAGAAACAAGACACACGTGTTTGGGTGGGTAGGGGGAATAGTGAATTTATTGGTCATTTCTGTAAAGGAAGTTTCTTTCATCTGCTTGGCAGAATACTTGTCTGTCAGATATTGTTCTAAAACTAAGGATCCAAACCAAGATGGACTAGGAAGAAGGATTGGTCATCACTTCCGAAATATAACAGGCCTTCGGAAACCCTATGTGCAACAGAGAACACTTAGAGTAGACTAACAGATATGGCAACTGAGGCTGAGTACTCAAATATGGAAACACGAAGGAGGAGGAACAGCTGTAAGAAGAAATTAGTGATCGGTATGTGGAATGTGAGAAGCATAAATGTGGGAAATTAGACATTGTTAAGAAAGAAATGGAATACATAAATATTACCATATTAGGTATTAGCAAAATGAGATGGATTGGTATGGGACATTTTGAATCAGATGATCATATGATCTACCATGCTGAAGACAAAAAGGTGAGAAAAAAATGGTATCACTTAGTTAAATATGCCATTTCTAGATCCATCTTGAAATACAATATTGTGAGTAAAAGGATAATATCCATACACATAAAAGGAAAACTTGTTTATACCACAATCATTCAAATTTATGCACCAACAATTAAAGCCAAAGAGGAGGAAATAGGTGATTTCTACCAACTGTTGTAGTCAGAAATCGGTCGAAAACGTAAGGAAGATGCATTAATAATAACGGGTGACTGGAATGTGAAAGTTGAGAACCAGGAAGAAGGATCAGTAGTTGGAAAATATGGACTTGGTGACAGAAATGAGGCTGGAAATAGAATGATAGTATTGTGTATAATCAATGATTTACTCATAGAAAATACCTTTTATTAGAAATATAAATGCAGGCTATAAACATGGATTTCACCTAATAGGATGTACATGAATCAGATATATTACATCTGTGGAAGACTCACTGGAGAAGTTCAATATCAGCAGTGAAAACTAGGCCAGGTGCTGATTGTGGAACAGACCATCAACTACTCATATAAAACTAATGAAGGTTAAATCCTATCTTCAGAAATCAAAATTTCATCTTGAGTCTATTCCCCCCGAATTTAAAAACCAACTCAGGAATAGGTTTGAAGCCTTGCATGGAAGACCAGATAAGTTGTGGGAAGAGATCAAGAATATCGTTCAGGAAGCTCTGGTGGCCTAGTGGCAAGAAGCTGCACTGTAATCACAGAGGTGCACTGTTTGAATCCACCAGATGTTCTGCTGGAGAAGGTGGGGCAATATCATCCTGTACCAGTCAGATCCGATTTGATGGTGATCACGCAAGCGCGTGCGCGCGCGCGCGCACACACACACACACACACGCGCACACACACGCACACACGCGCACACACACACACACACACAAAATAAAAAAGCATATCTCTCATGAAGAATACAAAAAGTCATTACAAAGAAGGAAGAAGAAAAGACCCAAATGGATATCAGAAGAGACTCTGAATATTTCATTAGAGTGCCGAGAAACCAAAGCAAAAGGAATAAATCAAAAGTTAAGGAGCTGAATAGAAGATTTCAAAGGCAGCTCAGAAAGACAAGGCAAAGTATTATAATGAAATGTGCAAAGAGCTGGAGTCAGAAAATCAAAAGGGCTGAACTCGCTCAGCATTTCCTAAGCTAAAGGAACTGAAGAACAAATTCAAGCTGCAAGCTGAAATGCTTAAGGATGCTATGAAAAGAATAATGAATGATTCAAGAAGCATTAGAAGAAGATGGAAGGAGGATGCATTGTACCAAAAAGCATTGGCTGACAGAAGAATTTCAAGAAACAACATGAGCAAGAAGCAATGGAGATAAAAGAGGAAGTTCAAACTGCTTTGAAGGACATGGCAAAAAATTAAAGCTCTAGGAATTGATGGAATACCAATTGATGTATTTCAACAAACAGATGCTGCCCTGGATGCACTCGCCAAATTGTGCCCATTAAAAAAATCCTGCTGAAGATCATCTAGAAATGACTGCAACATTAACAGAGAACTGCCAGAAATACAAGCTGGTTTTAGAAGTGGTCGTGGCACAAGAGACATTACCGTCAATGTCAGAGGGATCTTGGCAGAAGGCAAAGAGTACCAGTACTATTTGTGCTTCATTGACTATTCAAAGGCAGTTGACTGTGTGGATCACAACAAACTGTGGCTAACCTTGAGGAAAATGAGAATCCCAGAACATTTGGTTGTGTATATGCAAAACCTATACTTGGGCCAGGAAGCAGTCCTCAGAACAGAGCAAGGAAACACTGCATGGTGTGTAAAATCACGGAAGAAGTGCAACAGGGATACAGCCTGTCCCCATACCTTTCAATCTGTATGCATAACAGATCACTCAGAAGTCAGAGCTTTATGAGAAGGAGTGTGGCATTCAAAATTGGGTTGTATGTCGCTATGGGTTGTAGGTGACTTGATGGCACATAACAACAACAACAACAACATGAAATTGACAATCATAAACTTAAATCATACATCATAAGTCAGTGGTTTTTAGTATATTCACAACGTTGTCCAAACATCATTGTCTAACTCCAGGACATTTTTATCATCCCAACAAGCAACTCATACCATTACACAGCCACTCTACCTCTTTTCTCCTCTAGATCCTGGTGACTAGAATCTATTTGTCCAAGCCCAAGTTCATGTTCCTGGTCAGTTTCTACTACAGTGATCTTCTGTCAGGTGTCTGCATCTATAAACAGAATCAGAAGAGACTGCCCAACTGCTTATCTTTCTCTCACAGAGCTACAGAGTGATGCCCCAGAGATTCACAGTCTTTGATCTGGCAGCACAAAATGCCACAGCACCATCAGCTACTTTGTAGCCTAACTGGGACATTTTACATAAAAGGCACCATATAATATGTCCCCTTTTACATCTGATTCTTGCATATAGCATAATGTTTTTGTGGTTCATGCATGTAGCATGAATGATCCCTTACAGCTGAATTTAGCCCACTGCACAGCTATATCACTTTAATATCCTTTTATCAATTGATAAGCATTTGAATGATTTCCACTTTTTTTTATAAACAACATCACTATGACTACATAAAGGTTTTTGTTTGAATATGCATGTTCATCTCTGAGTTTTATATGCTCAATATAGTATATAAAAATTTTAATATAACATTTTGAGTGAAAATGCTAGGTCATAAGAAGCTGTTCTGCAATCCTGAAAAGTGGTTCGAAGCCATCAACTGTTCTGTGGGAGGATGGGCAGTCTCTTCCTATGCGATTAACAGCTTCTGAAAACCCACCAGAGGGTCAGCTATGGGTTGGTTCTGACTCTGCAAAACAACAACAACAATAATAATTTGATGTTTAGCTTTTTTTGAAGAACTTCCAAATGGCTTTCCAAAGAAGCTGCACTATATTTACATTCCCTCCACCAATAGATGAGGGTTCCACTATCTCCACTTCCTCAATAGCACTTGTTATTGTCTAACTTTTTATTACAGCCATCTTACCACACCAAACCCATCTATGACCTAACCCTAACCCTAACCCTAACCCTAACCCTAACCCTTCATTGGGTTTCTGAGGCTGTAAATCTTTATAAGATGAGACTGTCTTCTCCCTTCAGAGTGGCTGGAAGAGTCAGGCCATTGACCTTTCAACAAGCAGCTACCAATACTCACTACACCAGGGTTCCTTATAGCCATCCTCCAAACTCTAAGTCAAACCTACTGCTGTTGAATTAAGTTTGATTCATAGCAACCATCTACCAGGCTGTCAAAGTTATAAATCAACCTTTAAGGGAGGAGACTGATTATTAGGCTGGTGTAGTCAAACTGCCAGCCTTTTTGGTCAGCAACTACTTACTACACAATAGGCCACCAGACTCATATCCATGTTAGTAGATCTGAAATAGTATCTCATTGTGGGTTTGGTTTGTATTCTCTTAATGACAAAGGAAGCTCTGGTGCCCTAGTAGGTGAGGGGTTGTGCTATCAGCCCAAAGGGATGCAAATCTTTCAGCTGCACCTTAGGTGAAAGCAAGACAGTCTCCTCCCACATGGTTTACAGCCTCTGACAACATGCTGGATGGTAAGTTATCAGTCAGCTCTGACTCACCAGGAATGAGAGAGAAGGACCAAAGGAGGGAGTTCTAGTGGTGTAATCCAGATAGTTCTCTGCTACTCCAGAGACCTCTGTTGTGGTTGGAATCTACCAGGGACTCTTTGGGACAAAGATGGGTGATCTCTTCCCGTGTGATTTACAGCCTTGGAAACATGCTGAAGGCTCAGCTATGAGTCAGGTCAAACTCAATGGCCTTGCGTTTAATGACAAATGTCGTTACACATATTTTATTGACAATTTGCATATCTCTTTAGATATTTTCCGATTTTTGCCCAATAATGAATTAAGTTGACTTTTCATGAATGAGTTCTAAGTGTTCTTTATATAGTTTAGACATTAGATATATTCTAAATAGTAGTCCTTTATCAGAGACATGATTTGCAAACACTTTCTCTTCATTTCCCCCACTTTCTTGAAAGTGTCATTTGAAGCACAAAAGTTTTCATATTAATGAAGCCCAATTTATTATTTTTTCTTGCTTGTGATTTTAGTCTTCTAAGACATTATTGCCTAATCCAACGCCATGAAGATTTATCTCTATGCGTTGTTCTAAGAGGTGTATAGTTTTAATTATTTCATTTGGGTTGTTAGTAAATTTTGGATTATTTTTTGTATCAGTTAATTCAATTTCATTCTTTTGCATCTGTATATCTATTATTTCAAAGCCATTTAAGAAAAAAATTATTCCTTTCACATGAGCTTGTCTTGACACCTGTATTCATTCAAATGAACTGATAATAAATGCAAAGATTTATTCTGGACTCTAAATTTAACTCCATTGGTCTATCTGTTTATATTTCTGTCAATATCACAATAAAAATATCATGCTAGGTTTGCACTAAGTTTTAAAATTTGGAAGTGTAAGTATTCCAAATTTCTTCTTACTTTTCAAAATTTTTCAGATATTCTGAGTTTCTGCATTTCCGTGTAAATTTTAGCATGAATTTGTAAATTTCTACAAAAAGGGTGGCTTGGAGTTTGATGGAGATTGTGTATAGTCTGTGGATCAGTCTGAGGAGTACTGACATCTTAATAGTAAGTCTTCTCATTTAAAAACATTAAGTATCAGTTGTTCAAAGAAAATAATATGTGATAAAAATAACATTTAAATGTGTAAGTGTTTATGTACTAACATAATAATCACCCATAAGGTTTGTGAGTTGGATGTCACTGGAAGCATTGAGAAAGAAAAAGCAGTCATTTTAGTCAGATGTACAGTAGAAGAGGTTTCCACTCTATGAAGCGTACAAATTTTTAAAGTGAAAATCTAGGTATTGAGCTATTGCATTTTGCCCACTCTTTACAGTATAAAGCACTCAGAACCACACAGGAGAATTTACCACCATAAAATCCCAAAGGACAGTTGTAAGTTCAATCAGGGATGGATAAAAGCAGGCGATGTTCAAGACATTTCAACCAGCAGCCTGACCCTGGCCTCAAGGAAATGTGGAATCTGTTGATAACGCTTACACTCCTCAACCTTTCTCCTTGAAAACTGAGGCTGGGAAACAGTGAGAATAGAGGCCTATTCCACTCACTGTTTCCACTTAACATCAAAGTAGGAACAGTCATTCAGAGAGTCTCTGGGCTCTGGGCTTTAATACTGGGGTCCGAGCTTAGAGTAGCAAAGCAAAGCCATAGGTGAGCAGGTGTATAATTCACTGTTAACCTCACCTTGAAATGAGGAGAAACAGTTTTAAAAGACTAAGACTCAACAGGAAATCTGAGAAGCTATAGAAAAACAAACACACTGATTGGAAGCACAAGGAAAACAAGACTGCAACAATCAAAGGACCCAGATCATTAAAGAACAACAAACTGGGCTAACTGAGGGACTTTTAGCTTATCACAAGTGAGATGTATTTAAAAACAAAACAAAAAACCTAGCCAATTCCTCAGGGAAGGAGAAGAAGGAATTAGTCTGGAGAGGTTAGCAATCAACACCAAATTAGACATTCAGAGCCCCCCAAATGCTGTTTGTGTTCTGTGTTTTGGGGGTTATATAGAAGAAAATATTTCCCAGTCTAAGCCCACGAAGATTTATATCCATACTTTCCTCTAGGAGTTTTAGAGTTTGAATTCTTACACTTGCGTTGTTAGTCAATTTTGGGTTAAATTTTGTCGAGTAAAATTTTGTATCTGCTGTGAGATGAGAGTTCCATCTCAAAATGGCAATTTAAAAAAACAAAACAACTTTCCAAGAACAGAAAGGGGGAGACTTAGATCTATTAGAGGCAGCACACTAGCACATGAATCCTTGTTGTCCACTAGCTGCTACCAAGTTGGGTCCTGCCTCGTGGCGGCCCAGGCACAAAATGCTGCCCAGTCCGGCTCCACCCCCATGATCCACTGGAGACTGGACTATTGTGATCCAAAGATATGGTGCTGGTAGATTTTTTTCGGAAGCAGATATGCAGGCCTTCCTTCCGAGTTCAACTTAGCCACAGCTCCACTGAAATGTGGTCGGCCTGACAGTAACACACGAGCTTCCACCAAGTGATGGATGGGTGGTGGCTGTGCATGAAGAGTGGCGGCCAGGACTCGAACCTGGGATTCCACACAGAGGGCACAGAAACATTACTGACTCTCAGGTATCCTTATTTCTACGTCATGGTCATAGGTGGAGAGTGCATGGGACTGAAAAGGAAGTGAGGGAAATTAATGAATTATTCAACCAATATTCTAATGAAGACATTAAATGCTAGCCATTCCCTTGTCTTATGAAGCAGACACATGCAGAGTATAAATAGACTATTCAGGATCTGACCTTGGACAAAGATAAATGAGAAGACTGGAAACAGCCACTTCTGAATATTACAGGAAGTCCTAAGAATTTGGCCATGTAGCTTCACAGTTCTCTAGAGCAAGAGACTAACAGGATCATTCTGAGGGCTGACTATATATCATACACTGTTCTGAGTACCTGATAGGTTTTGCTTCCTAAAAAACACATAACACCACTATGAAGTTGCTACCACACTGGCCTAGTTTTACCGATGAGGTACAGAGAGGTTACTTGCCCAGTATTAAATAGCTACTTAAGAGGCAGAGTTGAGATTTGAACCCCTGTGTGATATATTCAGGATTAACAAAACTACAGTACTCTTTCTCCAAGAAGGAAGAGGCCCGTGGGAAAAAAAAATCCAACCAGGGAATCACTCATCACTTAAGCCAATGTAACATATGGGGGACAAACATATTCTCCATAAGAAAAAGCCAACCCTGATGAAAATCCTTGAGGGTGTAAGTAGACACAAGGGTGAGGGAAACCAACTGCTATATTTGGATTTTCTTCCACTATGATTCCAGTCCAATAGCTATTTTTAAAATGGAAGTCACCATGGTAATCGAGGAGATATATCATCATGGATGGGAAGCTGGTCAAAGAATCTCTTAGAGATCCTCCCCTGATTAAAAACAGTATGTCCTGCTTCAGGACCACACACTCACTCGTACAAAAAAGAAAGAGAATCTTGAGTAGTTGTACAAGGGTCTGGCTTTCTGGTGGTCCTATAACTTGCCATGCCTCTCATGGAACTGAGAGAGCTCTGCTGAACTCCTGGAAGGAGTTGTGCTGCCAACTCAAAGGAATGTGGTTTGAATCCACCAACTGCTCTTCAGGAGAAAGACAGGAAGTCTCGTCCCATGGAATTTACAACCTCTGAAAACCCACTGAAAGGTCAGCTATAAGTCACTTTTAACTCAATGGTTGTTGTTATGTGCCCTCGAGTCACTTGCGACTCATAGTGACCCAATGTACAACAGCCCTAAACTTTGCACTGTCCTGTGACAATCACACGGTCTCCAACACACCCATTCCGATTACCTCAGTCACTGAATCAATCCACCTCATGGGGGGCCTTCCCCTTCTGCGCTGTCTCTCCACCCTACCAAGCATGATGTCCCTCTCCAAGGACCTGTCCCTCCTTGCAACATGTCCAAAGTATGTTAGACAGAGCCTTAGAACCCTTGTCTCCAAGGAGCAGCCTGGTTTGACCCTTTCTAGGATGAATCTGTTTGTTTTCCTAGCAGTCCATGGTACTG
>NW_006399791.1:10404497-10451133 GCF_000299155.1 Elephantulus edwardii | reverse complement strand
ACAATATCCCTAGTACCACGACCCCTTCTAAACCCAGCTTGGACTTCTGGCAGTTCTCTGCTGATGTGTTGTTCCAGTTGTTTTTGGATAATCTTTGGTAGAATCTTGCTTGCATGTGAAATCAATGATATTGTTCTATAGTCTCCACACTCAGTTGGGTCACCCTTTTTTGGGATGGGAACAAATATAGATCTCTTCCAGTCAGTTGGCCAAGTGGTTGTTCTCCAGATTTCTTGGCACAACATGGTGAGCACGTCCAGGGCAGCATCTGTTAGCTGAAATATGTCAATTGGTATACCATCTATTCCGGGGGCCTTATTTTTTGCTATTTCCTTCAAAGCAGCTTGAACTTCTTGGTCTCTGAACACCATCTGTCTTGTCACTCAGAATTGGTGACATCGTCCAGCCTCACCTGAGGACCATGTTTATTATGATAAGCTCCTGCCATCTTCTTACAACCTCCATTCACTACCTGCTCCATCCAACCTCAGTGTACCTCCCAGCATCCTTGGTCTATAAGACTCACCAGGGCCCCTATAATCTTCCATGAAGATTAAGGGATTTTTTTTTAGCTCATGATTAATGCTAAGACAAAAGGCATCAAGCACAGGAAGATACCAACACATTATTTTGGTGTGTACTCTGGGGGGCATTAAAATGGACAGATGAACATTCATGTGGAAGTGCAAAGGAGAGTGATTTCCATCAATGGAAAATCCAAAATACGCAACTTAGAAGAGAGACTTGCAACAGATCAGTAAGCATTCCTTGAGGATACAGTGTCAATATGTGGTATTTTAGCCAAAAACACAAACACAGTGCCAAACACGGTCAAAACAGCTATGATATAATGAACACATTGTTCTACCCTTGTGTATATTCAAGGCACATTTGCATGCACTACCGCCTTTCAAAGGGCAGGAAAAATATGAAAGAGCTAGGAAAGGCGGAGGGAAACAGAAATATTTGAAAGAATTTGGCAGGTATGGGGAGAGCAGGGGAGGGTAAACTTGGAAGTTCTATGCAATTCAGCCTGGGATGATTGTAGATAGGATCAGAGAATGTAGACATCAGGGTGACCAGAATGACAATCGCTTTGCCAACATATAACTGCCCTTGATCTATGCCTGTGAAGGAAATGGTAAAAATGTATTGAAATTCTGGAGTAGTCCATATGCTAAATGGTATGCCATTTAATCCCTCCAGCATCTAGCAAGATGAGTTCTTTTTCTTTTCTTTTTTTCTTTTGCTGTATATTGTTATTGTAGTTAGGTGTCACTGAGTCAAGTATGACTCATAGTGACCCTAGGAACAACAATTCTGAGTCCTGTTCTACTCTGTGCCATCCTCACATCTCTGACACACTCGAGCCCCTTGCTGCAGTCACTGATTCAATCCATTTGATTGAGGGTCTTCCTTTCCTTCTCTGTCCTTCCACTTTTCCAAGCATAATATCCTTCTCCAAGGAATAGCCTTTCCTAGAAACATGTGCAAAGTATGTGAGATGAAGCTTTGCCATCTTTGCCTCCAAGGAGCACTGTGGCTTCACATTCTGCAAGACCTAACTGGTAGGTCTCTCTCTCTCTTTCTCTCTTTCACTCTCCTGCATATTCCTCAGTACTCTCCTCCAATACCACCCTTCAAAGGCACAAATTTTTCTTAGGCCATTCTTACTCATTATTCCTCTTTCAGATACATAGCTAGTGATTGAAAAGATCATGGTCCGAATCAGGTGCACCTTAGTCCTCGAACTAACATCATTGCTCTCTAGTAATTTAGAAAGGTCCCTGACAACAGACTTTCCCCATTGCAATACATCTCCTAATCTGACTGCTGATACCGCAGATACTGATGATGTTACTTTATAAATGAGGAAAATGAGACTCAAAAAGAATTGGAATCTGGGGTTTACTCAGAGGTGCCGCAAAAGAAAGGTCTGGGAATCTATTTCCCAAAGACTTACCATTAAAAATTCTCGAGAACATAATTCTACCCTAACACGCTTAGGAAGGAGCATTTACCTGATGGCAAATGGTATATACAATGCATTACAACAGAGTTATCTTTGACTGAATGACATTCACATAATATTAGGTTTGCAACGGAATCTGTTCTTCTATTTACCAAGAATTCCTTGCTCACTGAGACCCATCCCTCTGTGTTAGTCACATGAATCTTCCCTGGCTCAAGCTCCCTGGGTACACATCTGCCTGATTACAGGAGCCTAAGTCATTATACTTCCCTAATAAGTCAGCAGGCACCTTGCTGGGTTGACCTTCAGGTAAGACAGAGTCAAGATTTTTGACGGTCCCAGTGATGACCAAGTAATAATGGTGCCACGTAAGGTGCATGTGCCAAAACAGAAGTCAAGTAGAGAAAGGTTTCCTCTGTCCGTCATCCCAAAGCATAATCAGTAGCCCCTTCACTGGGTTAAAAAATTAAAAAAATGTTTTCCCCTTGCGTTATGAACTGTACTCCTTCTCAAATATGGATTGGAATCCTAACCCTATGCTTCCGGGTATTACATAATTTAATAACATTACTTTTAATAATATAATCAAATTTAATCTTATCAGTTTGTTTAGGTTATACCAGTATAAGGCAGATACTTGTGGTGCAGTGAAGCGATATGGCCCGTCTTTTTAGGCATGGTCTTGTGACACAGAAGGACTGAGTGGGACTGTGTACATATCTGTGGCTCACTGAAAAGATGAAAAAGGTAACTGTCCAAACAAGGTGCATGGAACTCTTGTGGGGGTGGGACCATGCAAACAACATAGGTGGAATACTAACCAGGGATTGCTCAGTTTTGCCACTGCACCAGGCATAGACAGAGCCAATACCAGAAGTGAAGGGGGAAAATACCAACAGAAAATCTGCAGGGCATTGTGTCTTTTAGTCCCTGAACCGAGAATCTCCCAGCCCCAGGAGACAGACAGGTGTAACACAGAAGGCGGCACGGGGCAGTGAGAAGTGGCAGTGAGAGTGGGCGCTTATCATGACACAGAAACAGTAGGAGATTCAGGAGACCAGCATGGGCTGGTGCATCAAGCTTCAGACCCATGGAGTAAAAGAGCCACCAGGCTTGGGCCAGCAAGCTCACTAGTAGGTGGGGTGCTGCCAGGTCTTCCTGGGCGGGGCTAAAGAACTTATCAATTCTTTTTGGAGTAGAGCAGAGGTCAGATTGAAGGCCTCACCCTGAGAACTGAGACAAAGCCATACTGAGCAAAGAACTACATCTTAGACAAGTGGGTAATTTTAGTAAAATTTTAGTAAATTAATAAGGATAATGAATAAGGACTATTTTTAAATGGCTATAACAGGACCAATTGGCAGCATCAGGATGGATGGTGAAGAGATTGAGATTGTTCATGGCTTTCGTTTGCTTGGCTCCACAGTCAACAATCTCGGCACCAGCAGCCAGGAAATTAAAAGACATATTGTGATGGGAAAGTCTGCTGTTAGGGACCTCTCCAAAGTACTTAAGAACAATGGTGTCTCTCTGTAGACTAAGGTGTGTCTGATACAGGCCATGGTCTTTGCTATCACTTGTGCATCAGAGAGTTGGACAGTGACTAAGGAGGATAAAAGGAGAATTGATGCCTTTGAGCTGTGGTGCTGGAGAAGAGTCTTGACGGTACCATGGACTGCTAGGAAAACAAACAGATTCATCCTGGAAAGGGTTAAACTGGGCTGCTCCTTGGAGGCAAGGATTCTGAGGCTTCATCTGACATACTTTGGACATGTTGTAAGGAGGGACCGGTCCTTGGAGAGGAACATCATGCTTGGGAGGGTGGAGGGACAGCGCAGGAGGGGAAGGCCCCCTATAAGGTGGATTGATTCAGTGACTGGGGTAATCAGGATGGGTGTGTCAGAGGTAGTGCAATTGGCACAGGACAGAGCAGAGTTTAGGGCTGATGCACATAGGGTCATTATGAGTGACATGTGACTCGATGGCACAACAACAACAGAACAGGACATTAACAGAGAAGGGCCAGAAGTTCAAGTTGGATTTGGAAGAGGCTGTGGCACCAGGGATATCACTGTTAATGTCAGATGGTTCTGGGTTAAAAGCAAAGAGTACCAAAAAAATACCTGTTTGTGTTCTATAGACTATGCAAACACATGTGACTGTGTAGATCACAACAGATTATTAACATTGAGAAGAACAGAAAATTCTGAAACTTAATTGTGCTCAAGAGAAACCTGTATTTCGATCACAAAACTGTTGTTTCAACAGAGCAAGAGAACAGTGTGTGGTTAAAATCAGGAAAGGTGTGCATCAGGTGTGCATTCTTTTTCTATTCAATCTATATGCTGAGTCAATAATTTCAGAATCTGGGCTTTATGATGAAGAATATAGCATCAGGAATGGAGGGACTTTTATCAACTACTAACATTACGCAGATGAATAGCCTTGCTTGCTGGAAGTATAGAGGACTTAAAATGTTTGCTGTAGAAGATTAAAGACAAAGCTTTACTATGGATTACATCTCAACATCAAGAATATAAAATTAGGGGAGCTCTGGTGGCCTAGTGGCAAGGAGCTGCAACTACAATCCCAGAGGCGAACGGTTCAAATCCACCAGATGCTCTGCCGGGGAAGGAGGGACAATCTCCTCCTGTACCAGTCAGATCTGATTTGACGGTACACGCACACAAAAATAATAAAATAAAAAACAATTAAAAAAAATAAAAATCTGTTTAAAAAAAAGAATATAAAATTCCTCACCACTGCTCAATAGGTAACATCATGATAAATGGAAAAAAGACTGAAATTGTCATAATTTTATCTTCCCTGGATCCACAATCAACACCTTTGGTATCAGCAATCAAGAAACCAAAAGCTGTGTGGCACTGGGAAAATCTGCTCTCAAGGAAATCTTCAAAATGCCCAAGAACAATGATGTCAGTTTAAAGACTAAGGTGCACTTAATCCAAGCCATGGTCTTTTTCATTACTTGTTATGCATCTGGAAGGTATAAACTGACAGAGAATGACAGAAGAATTGATGCCTTTGAGTTGTGGTGTTGGAGAAGAGTACTGAATGTTCCACGGACTGCTAAAAGAACAAACAAATGTGTGTCTTGGAGAAGGTGCGGCCAGGGTGCTTCTTGGAGGTAAGGATGGGGTGAAGCTTCACCCCACATACTGTAAGCATATTGTTAAGGGGGACCATTCCTTAGAAAGGGATACCCTGCTAGGGAAGGTAAAGAGTCAGCAAAAGACAAGAAAACCCTTAAGAGGATGGAGTGATGTAGTGACTGTATCAGTGGGCTCAGTCCTATCAGAGCAGAAGAGGACGGCGCAGGACAGGCACGGTTCTGATCTGTTTTCATCAGGTTTCTATGAGTCATGGTCAACTTGATGGCACACAACAACAACTGGTTTGGCATGAATCAGAAATTGTTTTGATGGCAGTGGATTTGGTTATGGTCCTGTATATCCTACCATCTCATGGCCAGATGTTGTTGTTATTGTTGTGTACCATCAAGTTGGAACCTGCTCATAGCTGACATTCCAGCAGGTTTTCAAAGACAGTAAATTGCATGGGAGCAGAATGTCCACTTTTCTCCTATAGAGCAGCTGGTGGATTTGAACTGTGTACCTTTGGGCTGGCATGAAAACTTATCACCACATCCAAATAAGAAACTGATAGATCTCTCCTTACTGGCATGAGCACTGAAACTCACCTCTCCCACCACAACTACACCTTAAGGTATGCACCTTAATTTCTATAACACATTCAGTTTTCCTAAGATGTGATTAACCCCTTGAATGCTACTAGCAAACTATAAGAGATAGGGTGATAATCTCAAGGGATCTATCTTCAAATGTTGTTGTTATGTGCCATTGAGTCGCCTGCGATTCATAGCGATCCTATGTATAATGGTCCTAAACCCTTCTCTAACCTGTGCCAATCTTATTGTCTCCAACACACCTATTCCCATTATCCTGTCACTGAATCAATCCATCGCATCGAGGGTCTTCCTCTCCTGTGCCATCCCTCCACTCTATCAAACATGATGTCCCTGTCCAAGGACCAGTCTCTCCTTTCAACATGCCCAAAGTATGTCAGACAAAGCTTCAGAATCCTTGACTCCAAGAAGCCCGGCTTCACCCTCTCCAGGACAAAGCTGTTCATTCTCTTAGCAGTCCATGGTATATTCAATACTCTTCTCCAGTACCACAACTCAAAGGCATCACTTCTCCTACTATCATCCCTAGTCCTTGTCTAGCTTTGTGATGCACAGCAAGTAATTGCAAAGACCATGGTCTGTATCAGGCACACCTTACTCTCCAGACTGACGCGGCTCTTCAAATATGTACTGTAAATTTAAGGTTAAGTGGAACATAACTTTTTTTCCTCTAGGAAGGACCTCGCCACCCTAAATTTGCTGTGTACAAGTAGGTGGAAAAGGTGGTGCATAGAATATATATTCTTTCCTAACTTAACAGAGGAAATTTCCCCCCAAGAGCTTCCCAGAAAAGCAGTGATCTTCAGAATGCACTTAATTTGGAGCGTTTGTGGCTGTCAAAATAGCCCCCGACTTCAAGGACGAGAATGAAAATGCTCAGTACTGAAGGCTGCAGGTACCAGGGTGGGAGACGAAACAAGAATATTTCAGTCATACTTCCAAAAACGTTTTCAACAACCTCTTCTAATTATTTCAGATCTCCCTCCCTTCCACCTCCTCTCCCCTCTCTCTCTTCTACCTCCGCCTCCATAGGTATGTAACTCTCAGGAGGAGGATTTAAATTACACAGGGAAAAACCTCTGCAGATAGCAATATCATACATGTCTCAAGTCTCTTCCTCTCAAAGTGCTTTTCAGATTAGCAATGGAGGCAGCTTTTCGCCTAAGCACCTGGTGCTCTGCTATGCCCTGCCAGGAGTCCGTGGAAAGAGGATTGATAGCAGTCATCACACACCCACAGTTCACAGGAAAGGGACTGCTGACAGCCAGCAGCCAGCTCAGCAGAGGCAGCTCTATCTGGGGGCAGCAGATGTCCACTCACATATAGCAAATGAGGCTTAAAGTAGAAAGGAGGGATGGACTGTGATGCTCTGACCCATGGAGAAGTCTGTGTGGGGGACGTGGAGGTGCATCTCCCTCTTATGATGGATGAGATAGGACATGTGTGGTTCCAACACTGAGATTTATGGGGAAATGTGTGTTATCACAGTCTGCAGAGACACCCACCCAGACTTTGCACACGTGCAGACATTGAGATGTACTCGTGTGTACCTGCAGAGTCACACATGCACAGCCCACGACAGAGAGTCTCCACACTGTGGATTCTGGAATGCAGCACCTTCTCAGACACATGAAAAGAAAGCCACAGGTAATGGGATTGACTGTCACATTCCCTTCCTCATTCCTGTAGAAGTCACTCTCTTGACAGTCTGCTCAGCAGGGAGACACCTTGGTCATGGATCGAAATGTGTTATCAAGAAAGATCAATTGAAATCCTAACCCCTTATACATGTGCTTATGACCTTTCTTGTCAATAAGGTCTGGAGTGGGATGAGCCCTAATCCAATCACATTGTTATTGTGTACGATCATGTCAGATTCAACTCATAGCTAACATCTCAGACAGTTGTCAGAAACTGTCAATCACTGGGAGGAGACAGTAGCTTTCCCCCAGGGAGCATCTTGTGTATTTGAACTGAGTGCTTTTGGGTTGGCAGTGGAATTCTTTTCCACTCCCTGACATCATCATAAAAGAGAAGAGGCAATAGAAGGTAGATGGCCTTGTGATAACAAGGTTATATCATAGTTAAGATCTCCTGACTCATTTCTGTCACCAAGGTCAAATTTTCCAACAATTAGTCCTCCTTCTTTGTTTCCAACTCTGGACTGACAGAGTGTGTCTACAACAGTGGGTTTGAGTATGACAGAGATGGAAGGATGATCCAAGATAGGGCAGGATTCATTTCTATTGTTTATAGGGTGGTGATGAGTCGTAGTTGACACATGGCATGTAACATTGTAAATGCAAGCCAAAGAGCCCGGAGCCAGCAGAAGCTAACAAATAAGAAATTATCTTCTTCACGATCCTTCAGAGAGCATGACCCTGCTGAATTTGAACTCCTAGCTTCCAGAACTGTGGGACAATATATTCCTCTTCCTATCAATAACCTAGTTGCCAGTACTTGGTTTACAGCCACCTTATTGTCGAGTACTGTCAAGTAAGACCTGGCTCATAGCTGATGCTCCAGTGAGTTTTCAGAGGCAGTAACTGCCCATCTTTCTCCCATGGAGATGCTGCTGGATTCAAACCATATACCTTGAGGCTGGCAAAGTAATTCCTTACCTTAGGAAGTGAAAAGCACCTGTGAATCTGACAAAAAAGACAGGGGTTACTTCAACGGGGGCCATGTGATTTGCAACTAGAGCAGGAGTAAAGGTTATATATGGAAAGGGAAGATTATGAGTAAGAGGAAAGGTGGCCAGAGAGCTCCAAAACACAGGTGAGCACCAAGAGCCCTCCTGCTAGAATGTGCTCTGGATACAATGCACGTGAGAGCATGTGCTACATGCACTGCAATTCTCCAATGTGGGCAACTGATTACCCTCAATTTAAAGACAAGAAACTCAGGGGGTGAAAAGGGCTTACTGAAGGAAGACAATCAGCACTTAGAAGAGAAAAACTAAAGCTCGTATCTGCCTGTTATCTAAGCTTATATCCCACTGATGAGACCTCGCTATTTGATAGATGGCTGCAAACTGAACAAGCAGAACCAGTGAGTGAGTCCCCCTGACAATGGCTACTCAGCAGAGATAGAAGTTAACTTTCTTATAATTGAAAATGCCTGGATAGGGACTTGCCTATATTGGAGGGAGCTATAATATGCCCAGTACCTAGAAAAATACACTGAGTTTAGATGACCATCTGAGAAAATACATGCCCACAGTGATCTCTGGTACCTCCAACATGTCCAAGATTTTCACTTCAGAAACCAATTTTCTCTTTCAATTCTTTCCAGATATAATATACTCTGGAAATTCTGTCCTTCAAGACATGCTTATTTGAATCAATGTGGTGGTGATGGAACAAGGATTAGGAAGAGGAACTTGGAGGGACTTCTCTTACAAATCTTGAATAAGCTGTTTGACTTCTCTGTGCCACAATAGCTTACTCCATAAAATGGAGCATATAAATGGGACACCCAACGGAATAAGGACGGTGAAAGGACACAACCTTGGCACATACCTTCTCAAATTTTAAATCATGAAGTATCTCCTTTTTCCTGTTTGACCTAGTGCTTTTGGACCCTGTGGAAGCACCAAACAAGCACAATTAAGTAAAATTCCCATTCTTCCTCAGTATTTTCTAAAATATATTATGATTTATGTATTCTGTCTCAATACCTTTTCAATCTGTATGCAGAACAGCTCTTTCAGGAGGCTGGGCTTTAAAGGAGGAGTGTGACATCAGGATTGGAGGAAAATATATCAACAACCTACGTTATGTAGATGACACAACCTTGCTTGCTGAAACTGAAGACTTGAAGCGCATGCTGCAGAAGGTCAAGGACTGTAGTCTTCAATATGGACGGAAGCTCAACATCAAGAAGACAAAGATTCTCACCACTGGGCCAACTGGCATGACCACATTAGATGGAGAAGAAACTGTGGTTGTTCACAATTACAGCTTGCTCAGCTCCACAATCTACACTCTTAACAGCAACAGTCAGGAAATCAAAAGACATTGCATTGGGAAAATCTGATATCAGGGACCTCTCCAGAGTACTGAAAAGCAATGATATCAGTCTAGAGACTAAAATGTGCCTAATCCAGGCCATGGATTTTGCAATTATTATGCATATATACAATTATATTATGCAATTATGCATCAGAGAGCTGGGCAATGACTAAGAATGACATAAGAAGAATCGATGCCTTTGATTGTGGTGCTGGAGAAGAGTCTTGAACATACCAGGGACTGCCAAGAACACAAACAGGTCTGTCTTGGAGAGGGTGAAACCAAGTATCTCCTTGGAGGCTAGAATTTTGAAGCTCTGTCTCACATAGTTTGGGCATGTGACCAGGAGAGACAGGTCCACGAAGAAGGATATCATCCTGGGAAGGGTGGAGGGACAACCCAAGAGAGGAAGACTCCAGATAAGAGGGATTGATACAGTAACTGGAACAATGGGTGCTGGTATGTTGGAATTAGTGAGACTGGCTCAGGACAGGGCAGGGCAGTGTTCAGAGCTATTGTAGATAGGGTCACTATTGGTCACAGGCAACTCGACGACACAAAACAATAACACGCAGTTGAATGCATCTGCACAGTTAATAAAAGCACAAATAAACATCGTTCTGGTATTCTCTGCTTTCAGCCAAAATCCATCTGAAATCAGCAATGATAGTCCTTATTCCATGGCCCCTTCTGAATCCAGCCTGAACATCTCAGAGAAGGTGGACTATCTAAAGAGGGATGTGGAATCAAGATTGGAGGAAGACTCATCAATAACCTGTAATATGCAAATGGCACAACCTTTTTTTTTGTGCTGAAAGTGAATAGGATTTGAAATACTTACTGAAGATATCCAAAGACTACAGTTTTAATTTGGAATATACCATAGACTTACAAAAGAATAAATAAATCTTAGAAGGGCAACTTAGGTACTTCTTCGAAGCAGGGATGGTGAAACTTCTTCTCACATAAAATTTTGACATGCTATTAGGAGGGACCCAAAGAGAGAGAGATCAGCTGGCCCAGTGAACAGAAGGCAATGCTACCAAGCCAAAGGTGGGTGACTTTTTTTTTAAAATTTAGGTTGTTTATTTTTCATTTCAATGAACATCTACAGAGATTTTGGGATTCCATTCATTCATTGTTGCACCCTTCTCCCCGCACAAACCCCCCCCCCCCCCCCCCCCATTTGCTCCTCTCCTTGAAAAGCAAAAGAAAAACTCCCTCATTGGTACACAATCCCCCCCCCGCACCTCCCCAAACCCCACCGGCTAGCCCCAAATATAATCCACTCTACAACCCTCATTGCATACTCCTACGATAAAAATAATGTCCTAAAATATAATACTTTTAGACTATTCTCTCCCCCATAGACTTCAATGCCGTAAACATATTTCATCCAGTTTTGTGACTTTTAATCTGCGGACCTCAGGCCTGTCTTTCATTGTTTTTGTTCAGACATTCCTCTAGGTCATATAGTCCTGGTGTACAAGATGCCGTACAGTGGTCACTTGTGGTTGCTGTGAGGCTGAACACTGTGACACTGATGTGACAAATGTGTTAATGGTTGGTTACCCAATGCGGACAAGCTTGGAAGGAGGAGTGGCATCCACTTCCATAATCACTTGCCTCCGGAAACCCTATGAACCTGGAGAGAGGATGAAAGACACCCAAGCATTGAGGACTCTCCTTCATAGGGTCGCTATGAGTTGCCTGCGACTCAATGGCACTTAACAACAACAAATACCTCAATATAAAGAAAACTAAAATTCTTACAACTGGACCAATAAGCAGCATCATGACAAATGGAAAAAAGGTTAAAGTGCTCAATTATTTAATTTTACTTGGAGCTATAGTCAACACCCATAGAAGCAGAAGTCAAGAAATAAAACAATATACTGGGTAAATCTACTGCATGTCACTTTAAAGACAAAAGTGCACATGGCCCAAACCATGGTTTTTCTCAGTTGCTTCAGATGCCTATAAAAATAGAACAGTGAATAAAGAAGATCAAAGAAGAATTGATGCCTTTGAACTATGGTATTGGAGAAGAACACTGAATATGCCATGGACTACCAAATGAATAAACAAATTTGCTTTGGAAGAAAATACAATCAGAGCGCTCCTTAGAAGCAAGGATATTATCAGGAAGATCTAGTCCTTAGAAAATGATATCATGCTTAGAAAAGAAGGTCAGCAAAGAAAAGAAGATTCTAAACCAGACAGATTGGCACAGTGACTGCAACAATGAAAGGGTTTACACACAGTAGAGATTGTGAGCAAGGAAGAGGACTCAACAGGGTTTTGTTCTACTATATACTTGGCTGGTCTGAGTTCAGGCCAACCTGATGTCACCTAACAAGGTTGTATCCCACAGCTTAAGTCACTTCCCTCTGTAGCTCACCAGGATCACAGGCAGGAAAGATTTCCCAAGGTCTTGTCTATAGAACTTAGCTACACCCTTCTGTACAGAGATCCAGGAAAGTCAGAATGCTCAGACACAATAGGAAGAAAGAGATTCCTATGAAAAGGGAAGGAGCCAATGCATGGTGCAAACTGCTAAGCACTTTATTACTAGCAGGAAGGTTGGTGGTTGGAGTCACACACAGATAAGTCAAATGAAAGTCCTGGCAACTGACTTGTGATAAATCAGCCATGGAGAACTCTATGGGATGCAGCTCTACTCTGCAATTCACGGGGACACCCTGAGTGGAACTGACTCTCAGAGCAACTGGTTTTATTGTCTGTGTTTAGAAGAAAGTGTACCCTGGGAGAAAGAAGCTACAATCTCCATATTGGTTGGGCTCTCCTAGGAGAAGGATTCTGAGCCTGAGAACGGACTTCTAGAACTTGAAACATGAGAGAAATGCTTCTGGGACGAGTATCATCTGTGAAGACAGTATGAGGTAAATTTTGGTGAAATAGAGGGTATGTGAGCTGGGTTCTAGTTCTACTAATGTCACCAACATCCCCAAGAAACACAGTTTCTTGGGGATAAATAAGTGTCTTGACACTCAAGGATTCAGTTTTCCCATCAGTAAAAAAGACAGGATTAGATAAAATCAATAGTTTTGAAACTGAGTTGCACATCTGAAAAATGGGATGAATTACTTGGTAAGAAAAGTAAACATGAGTTTATTTAAGTGGATTTACTAATCTGTGGAGAGCTCTGGTGATCTAGTGGTAAGAAATTGCACTTTAATCCCAAAAGTATGTGGTTCAAATCCATTAGCTGCTACACAGAAGAATGGACAGTCTTCTCCTGTGTGATTAACTGTCTCTGAAAACCCACTGGAAGGTCAGCTATGGTTTGGTTTCAACTCAACAGTACTCCTAACTGCTGTCTAGTGAAGAGTGTCACATGGCCAGGCTCATAGGGAAGCTCATCTTTTTGACACAAAGAAATAAAAACTAAAGTAGAGGTATGTCACCTCCCAGCTAAAGATGGGCAGACTCCTGGTTTTGTTTTCTGTCAGCCTTCACATGGATTTCCCCATATCTTTGATATGATGAAATATTTGTGAAACTGTTCCCTACAGATTGTTAAGGGAGCATAAGTAAAGCCATGTTTACCTTTCTTATTGGGTACTCCATCCTTGTAAAGGATTGTAAATTTGCAAAGAGGTTTTTATTTAGTAAGAAGGTGCTGTGAGGTTTGGGACAGAAACAGATGGCAGCAATATTTAGAAGCAAAATCTTGGATGTGATTAAAAAAAAAAAAAAAGTGAAATTGCTCACTGTAGACTAGTAAGAAAATACAAGTCAGTCCACGCTATGCTTATCGGGTAATCTGCCCCAGAGAGTCATGGGAGAGATTGGCAGGGCCCACATGCAGATCCAAGCCAGGAACCTCACGGTGAGCTCCAGGTCCCAGTGGTGTTTAAAAGCCCCCAGGTGATTCCAGTGCAGAATGGGAGGATGAGTATTTGGTATTCATGAAAGGAAGTGACCTTCAAGAATTTCACATATTAAATACTATGAATCTGGAAAAATGAATCTGTTTTCCCGCTCTCCAGACCTGTCTCCCCGTACTTAAAGTTCCTAGGGGCAGCAGAGTTATGACAGAGGGCTCTAGGGCTCTGCCCCCAGCGATTTTTCCTATTTAAAAAATGCTCCAGCTCCTCTGATCCATGCTCCATTATTCATAAAGTCATATCAATTACTGACATATTATCTTTACCACTACCGGAAAACGGAATAAATAAGACCCACCTCTGTGAGCACCACCTCCCTTCACCACCCCTGCTGGAAGGTTCCTTTCCCATTAGCAGCAGCTCAGATGTCCCAGGTTTCACAGACGAGCTCATCTTTTTGACCCAGAGAAGAAATAAAATAAGACTGAAGTAGAAGGATGTCACCTCCCAGCTAAAGAAGGGCAGACACCTGGGCTTGTCTTCTGTCAGCCTCACAATGCCCTCACCCAGGAGGAAAGGGGTGAGTTGGCGCAGCCCCAGCTGAAGCTAGAGGCAAAGAGCCTCGCAGCTTAGCATCTACAGCTAATGAGGGCGGGAAGAAACCCCAGCCTCAGTGGCATCTTCAAGAGCTTTAATTCTCCATTAGGTTAAAAGTAGGAGAATTTTAATGATGATAATCAGATGATGATGATAAGATTAGCTAACAGCCAATTTTCAGAGTTATTACTATGTACTGAGTACTCGGCATACATTTTGTTACTGATTTAAAAATGTAAAAAGAAGGTTAAAGATTAAAATACGACCCCCTGCAAAGTGAAAGGTAAGATGTAAATGAGTGGGATGAGTGATGTAAGGCAATACCAAACGAAGAAGACTCTGACTAAGGAAGGAAAATGTGCTGTCTAGAAAGAGCATAGTTGCTATTCTCTGATCGGTAGATATCATGTAGGAATGCAAACCCAGAGCTTGCATTTTAAAGAGAAAATGGAGAAGCAGATCTGTTACACAAACTTGCCCAGTTTTAACAACCAATTTAAAGAAATTAAAAATTCTGTGCAGACCGAACAACAGCCCTCCAGTATTGCATGTGGCCCTGGGAATGCCTGCTTGCAACCTCTATTCTCCAATAGTAACTACGGAGCTTTGGTGGCTTAGTGGTTAGAAGTTGTACTGCAACGCCTAAAGCAAGCAGTTCAAATCTACCAGGTGCTGCGAGGGAGGAAGACAGGCAATCTGCTCCCACGTGATTAACTGCCACTGGAGGGTCAGCTATGGGTCAGTTATGACTTGGTTACAAACAATAACCTCAGTAACTCTACAATCTTAAGACATTAAAAGCTCAGTGGTAGAATTCTTGCCTTCCATTCAGGGAACCTGGGTTCAAATACCATCCAGTGCTTATGAGAGTTGCCACTACTGGTCTGTCAGCAGTAACTTGCACATTCAAGAGGAGAGGCAGAAGCTAGAGAGAGGCAAAGAACATTATGGCCCATGATGGAAAGTCTGAATTTTATCTTCAAATGTATGATGTATCATTAAAAGATTTTTTTTTAGTGGGGAAGTAACAGGAAAAAATAGTTTCAGAAAGAATATTGAATCAAAGAAAGCATAGGGATGGGTGGAAGGGAAAAATGGTAGGAAGATGAAAGCAGCCATCCAGGATTATGGTAAGTAATGGTAATAATGGGTTATGTTGAGAAGAGGGTATATTCTAGAGAAACTGGTTCTGTGATAGTGGTGGTTCAGTAGTTGTTGTTATATGCCATCAAGTCATCTGTGACTTATAGCGACCCTATGTACAACAGCCCTAACCCTTCTTCTACCTTGTGCCAATCTTACTGTCTCTGACTCTCCTACTCCCACTACCCCAGTCACTAAATCAGTCCATCTCATCAAAGGTCTTCCTTTCCTGCGCTGTCTCTCCAACTCTCCCAAGCATGAGATCCTTCTCCAAGAACTGGTTTCTCCTTGCAACATGTCCCAAGTACTTCAGACGAAGCTTCAGATTCCTTGCCTCCAAGGAGCAGCCTGGTTTAACCCTCTCTAGGATGAACATTTTTGCTCTCTTAGTGGTCCATGGTATATTCAATACTCTTCTCCAGCACCACAGCTCAAAGGAATCAATTCTCTATCATCCCTAGTCATTGTCCAGTTCTCTGACACATAGCAAGTGATTGCAAAGACCATGGCTTGTATCAGGCGCACCTTAATCTCAAGACTGACATCATCGCTTTTCAGTACCATAAATGCAGCCTATACACATGGTTCCGTAGTTGAATCCATTTTGCTTACATGCATAATCAACACCTGGGGTAACAGAAGTCAAGAATTAAAAGATGAGCTGCACTGGGAAAATCTGCTGCCAAAGACTGCTCCAAAGCACTAAACAGCAAAGATGTCCAAGACCAAAGTGTGCCAGATCCAAGTCATGGAATTTTCAATTACTTCCTATGCATCTGAATAAATAAGGATGGCAGAGAAGAATTAATGCCTTTGAATGATGGTGTTGGAGTAGGGTACAGAATATCCCATAGATTGCTAAAAACACACAATGTAAATGAAAGATTTTATAAAGCACAATGACAATGAATGAAACACAGTGTATATGAATTACTGTATGTAAACCAATAAATAAGAAGTTTTTCTTGAAGAAAATGCAACCAAGGTGCTCCTTGGAGGCAAGATGATGAAACTTATCTCATATACTTTGTTATGTGGTCAGGAGAGGTTAGTCCCTGGAATAATAGACCAGCTGTTGAGAAAGGCAGAGAGAGGAGGACACTCAACAAGATGAAGTGACACAGTGACTATAACAAGAGCTCCAGCATATGAGAGATGGTGAGGCTGGCCCGGCACAGGGCAAGGTTCAGATCCATTGTTCCTAGGCTCACTATCAGTTCAAGTTGACCTGATGGCACCTGAAACTCTGGAGGTCAGAGTTTGATTCCCAGAAAAGGCATCGGAAGTACAGCTCCCATCTGTCTGTCAGTGCTGAATGGATTTCAGTGGAGCTTCCAGACTAAAGATGATCTAGACAGGAAGGCCTGGTGATCTATTTCCAAAGACCAGCTAAGACCTATAGACCAAAATGGACTCATCTGCAGCTTATCATGAGGATGATGCAGAACCTAGTATCATTTTGTTCCATTCTGTATGGATTGTCATGGGATGAAGTCAACTCAATGGCAGCTAACAGAAAAAAATGCACCCTATAGTAACCCCACAATATGAGAAGCAAATGACTGACTTACAGATTGACAGCCCATAAGGTGTGGAGCGATTGGACAGGGTTGGAAACCACATACAGATCTTTCTACTAGGATCTCCTAACGTCACACAAGCCACTTTCACTCCTATTCTCAGAGCTCATGGAATCAAGCTGAAGAGGAACACACAATTAGATGCATTTCCTTCCCTATAATATGGTCAACTCATGTCCTCAGAGCCAAAAGCCTTATGCAAACCAAAAAGCAAGATAGAGAAGGAGAAAGAACTCTTCCAAATGGATTTGGATCTTCCACAGGATTTGGATCCAGATGTCTTTTAATTTTAGAAAACAAAAAGCTGTATGGTCTTCTACCGCCATGTTGTCTCCTTCTCTCGAAAATGTCACTGCTCTGTGGCCTCTGTCCTCACGACCATTCTCCACCGGCGGTTTACCATCCTCACCACCTTGTTCCAGGCCTCCAGTACTCAGCTCCTCACCCGACCAGCTGCCTCCTTCTCCTCCCGTAGTACACCGACCTCTTTTGCAGACTCCTTCCACTGCTGGATGGCATGGTGGTCTTCCCAGCAGTTGCGCTCCATCTCCAGCCACTTCATTTCTTTCTCTAAAACTAAGTCCTGACCTAGGGCTTTAGTTGGAACTTCATCTCACTTTCCAGTCTTTCTCAACACCTCTATGATGATTTAAGATATGAGTATCATAGGGAAAGCAGGGGCAAAAGAATGTATTTTAGATAAATTAGTAGTTTTTGCTCTAAACATAATTTGATAAATACTAAAATAAAACTAGTACTTTTCCCTGAAAAAACAGCATAGAGATTGAGAAGAATTAAACTACGTTTATAAGTGATTATTAATACATTAAAGAGTTTAAAATTGTACTAAGATATTTTATTCCTAAAAATAAATGAATAAATGTATCAAATAAGGAGAATTTAATTTTTTTAAAAAAAAATTTTTACTATTGTTTTTGTGTGTGTGTACCGTCAAATCTGATCTGACTGGTACAGGAGGAAATTGTACCTCCTTCTCCAGCAGAGCATCTGGTGGATGAGAATTTAATTTTTTTAAAAAAAATTTTCTTAATTTATATTGAGATTTTTAAAATTAATTTTAATGAAAGTTTACAGAGACTTAGGGTTTCTAGTCATTTATTGTTGCACTTTTCTCCCTAATAGGAAAACTATCTGTAGAAAACTCAAGCAAGATCCACACCTCACTCCAGACACAAAAACCAACTCAAAGTGGATCATGGACCTAGGATTAAAAGTAAGGACTATAAACTTCATTAGAGAAAAGCTTGGAAGAACCCTAGAAGTCCTAATCCACAACATAAACAGTCTTCCAAGCACCCTGGAAAATCTACAACCAGGAGAGGATAAAACAGATGAACGGGACCTTCTAAGAATCAAATCCTTATGTACATCCAAAAACATCCCCAACAGGGTAAAAAGGGAAGCCATAGATTGGGGGGAAAAAGTATTTGGTAATGACATGTCAGATAAGGGACTTATACCTAGAATGTATAAAATACTTAAACACCACAACAAGATAAAGGTCAATAACCCAATTAAGATTTTATGGAAAGTTTATAGAGAACTTGAATTTCCACTCATTTATTGTTGCACATAGAATTTCCTTTTTTGAAAGGGCATGTTGTTACTGATTTTTTTGGTCCACCTTAAGGTCTCATTAGAGAACTGGAAAACATAAGACCAAAATGTATTTTTACCTCCAGGACTGCTGGAATTTACACACACCCTGACACACAAAATATCAAAGAACTGTTGCACTAGAAATAACCTTGGGACTAACTGAGTTAACTGTACTGTTCACAGACCAGCCCTGTGTGAGTAAGTCACACACCTAATACCACGGTGTGAGTTCATAGCCATTACCTGCATCTAACTTATTGCTTTTCAGTTCAGAATTCTCCCATCCTACTACCCAGGCACCCTTATATTAACCTAAGCCACTGCTTCCAAGTCAATTCCAACTCAGAGTGACCCTGTTGGTCTGAGACTGTAAGTCTTCACAGGAGGAAACTAGCTCTTTGTCTCATGGAGCAGCTGGTAGATCTGAACTGCTGATCTCTGGTTAGCACCCTGACCCATTACACACCACACAATCAGCAGTCCTTTATACTTCCTAAGAAAGAGATCTTAAAAAAAGAAAATAAAAATGTTCTTTTTATGCCTTTCTGATCTACGACTTGTGGGAAATATTCCAGTCCTCCAATATCAAGTTCAGATGGTTTGGGATGAACACAGAGGGTCTACTGGTCTCTTTCTCATGACTTGGCTGCTGCCCACAGACGTGCGACTCCATTCATCCTGAATGACATTTCCCAGGACTGCCACTTCCACACATTTGCACAAGGTGATCCTTCGACCAGATATTTCTAGAACTGAATACTTTCCAAGCATTCACAAATATAAAATTCAGTCTCTACTTAAAAAAAAAAAACCCTACAGAAAAACAGATACATAGATAGTATGTATATGTGTATATATATATTTATAAAAAGAGAGTCCACCTCCCTACTTTTTAATCTCTATTAACCAGTCAATACAAAGACAAGTGGTTCAAGTCAGCCAGCTGCTCCTCTGGAGAAAGACAGGCAATCTCCTCCCATGTGATTTAGTGCTAGCGGGTCAGCTACAAATCACTTCTGACTTGATGGCATCTGTTGTTGTTGTTGTTGTGTACTATGGAGTCAGAACCGAACCATAACTGACCCTTCAGCGGGTTTTCAGAGGCAGTAATCACATGTCTATCCTTCTCCTGTGGAGCAATTGGTGGATTCAAACGACATGCCTTCGAGATTGCAGCAAAGGCAATACTAATTGTTCAGCTATAAACTGAGGAAGTAGGGGCGGACTCGGGTGGGATAATAATACATGTAAAATATGAATATAAAAAAAAAGCAGAACAGAGGAATCTGACAAAGGTTAACTGGGAATTAATGAAAATGAGATTTTACTTAATCTGCTATGAATTTAAAAATAGATTTACTTGTACATAGAACGTAAGAGGCTGTGTTATGCCATTAGTTGCTGTCAGATCAGTTCCAACTCATGGCAAACTCATGTACAAAATAATCACATGTTGCCAGGCCTCTCTCCATCTTCAAGACAATTAGTAAGTCTGATTCCTTGTTATAGCCCTAAGTCAGAGAAGGTCACATGAAAAATCAAAGTCACTGGTGTCGAAACAAGTGAGACTCAACTGACCCACCACTGAGTGACCAAGGTGTACATTTTGATTGAATGACACTGCCCATGTTTCTCCTAAAGAGCAGCTGGTGGATTTGAACTGCCAACTTTGAGTTAGCAGCCTGATACATTACCACCAGGGTGCTGTAGAAATCGGTTAAAGGGATCTAATTTCAACATATTACATGACCCTCGTGGCACTTGTATATTTTCAGAATCTTTGAAAATCACAATTAAAATGTTACTTAACCTTATGCTTTCTGGCAAATTCGCTTCCTTAACTGTGACTATGAGGTGACATTTTAGGGGTGGTCATGGTGGGTGCTGACTGAAGGGAGGCACAGTGGAAGAGAGGCACAGCCTCGCTGCATGCAGACCAGGCGGTCACAGAACCACCCCGGCAGGACGCTGAGGCAGGACGTGGCACAGGGAGACACTTCCCAGCACACAGCTTGTGAGGTGCATATGCTGTCAAAGCCAAAACAACTCTCAGGATGCTCTCGGAGGAGCAGGGTCATCCTGACATTTGAAATGCCTTTTTCAGTGTCAGCGAGGCACACGTTAATGCTACTAATAAAAACTAGAATTAAGTGACCATTTCCTTACCTGCATTAAGTCCTTATGATGCGGAGTGATCCTGGGAGGCAGGTCTGCATGCTAGTCCCACTTTAGGATGAAGACGCTGAGGTTTAGATGGCACAGGAGCACAAAGAGGCTCTGATGTGCAAACTTGGGTCTGGCTGACCTCAGAGGCACAGTTCCTTCCTCCAACCCAAAAGGGATCATGGGCCATGAGAGGGTAGACACATGCCATTTTCTGAAGAATTCCAGCTGTAGCTATTTCTCACCCCTAAGCCCCCATTCATCTACCTCATCCACAACCCACAAGATGATGTACTCCTGGATGGTCTGAGACCACCTGATGCTGCCAGTCTGACATGAGGTCTTGACAAGAGCATTCTAACACAGCTTAAAATACAAACCTTTATTTCTTTTACTCTCTGGTCCCTTCTATACCTTATTTACATACTACTTCTCCCTCTCAAAGTATTTTGACTCCAGATTTTGACAAAGTTTCTCATCTGAAGGAGCCAGAAACCAATTCAGAATCAAAGGAGAGATGAGGCTTAGGGAAGGAGGATGAGTATTGGGTTCTTCCATTTATATTCTTGGTAGAAAAACGTATTACTTTTTTATATTTAAACACATCAAAATAGTCTATTAGCTTGTACATTTGTATATCCTGAACAGCCCTTAAAATACTTCAAGAAATATATTTTTAAAATCATTGCGTTTCAAGTCAATTCAAACTCGTGGTGGCCCCATGTAGGACTGCGCCACAGGATTTTCGTGGGTCTCATTACCTAATAGTAAGAAGTTGCGCCGCAATCCTGAAGGCACCCAGTTCGTATCCACCAGCTGCTCCAAAAGAGAAGGATAAGCAATCTCCTCCTGTGTGATTAACAGCTTCTAAAACTAGCCAGAGGGTCAGCTAAAGGTCAGTTCTGACCTGAAGGCACCCAAAAACAACAACAATTTTTATGGAAGCAGGTTTCCAGGCCTTTCGTCTGCGGTACCACTAGATGACTTTGAATCACCAACTCTTAGTTAGCAGTTGAGGACAAACTATTAGTGCTATCCAGGCACATATTTAAAATGTAATCCAGCACCTAAATAACACACATAACACAGTAATGATAATTTAGTGTATGCTCAATATCTTTTTCTAAATAAGTAAATTTTTTTAAAAAATATTTTCCATTTTTGAGGGAGCCCTGGTGACGTAGTGGTAAGGAGTCAGTCATGCTGTCATACCAAAGTCACATGGTTTGAATCTACCAACTGTCCCACAGGAGATACATAGGCAATCTCTTCTGGAAACTTGCTGGACCCTCCACTATGAGTCACTTCTGAGTTGATGGTTCACAACAACAAGAATCAATCATTGTACTGAAAGCCTCTCAACTTTTTCAAATGTTTTAAGATCAGGAGGGAAAATAAAAGCCAACCACTAAATTGCACTTTGGAATGTACTGAAATCATCTGAATGTTTATTAAAACCGAGAATGTCACGCTTCCCCCCTAGAGATTCTGATTCTGTTATTATGGGAAAACCTGACAATCTGCCCTTCTAGCAAGTTCTCAGGTAAAACTGACGCTGGTGGTCTGAGGACCACTCTTTGGGAGTCATTCTCTTTACAAGAATCTTCTAAAACTTCACTGTCAAAAGCCAAACTAGTATATTGATACTTCTTGTTGTTGTTTACTGTCAAGTTGGAACTGACCCATAGCTGATCCTCAGGTTTTCAGAGGCAGTTAATCTCACGGAAGGAGATTGTCCATTTTTCTCTTGCTGAGCAGTTGGTGGCCTTGAACTGTGTGCCTTCAGGATTGTAGCACAACTTCTTACCATTCTGGTTAATCATTGCAAATAATTAATTACTTCAATAAATGGTAATTAATGTTTCGCAACAAAATGTCTACAAATGGTTTAAAGAAAACCCAATAGGATTTATAAACTGTCACTCATATTGAAGAACAACAACAAAAAAATAAAAACAACAGCCAAAAAATACCAAAGTAACTAACACCATCCATTTTTCCATGGTTGACAACATGAAGAAAATGTGATACATTCAAACCCCAGTGATGGCAAAAAACAGTCTGCATACAATGAGCTGCCCAGCAACTAGCCAGAAGAGCTACGGCCAAATGGCTTCTCAGAGATGAGGATGGTGAGACTTTGTCTTGTTTGTACATGTCATCAAGAAGTCTGACAACTTGAGAAGGACACTGTGGTTGGTGAAGAAGAAAATGAACAAAAACCAAGAGACTCTTCCTGTGATTGTTTTGACACAATAGCAACAATGAGTGCAAACATACCAGGATCAGGAAGAAGGTGCCAGACTAGGTTTTTCTCCTATTGTATGGAAGAGTTGCCCACCATCAGCCAGGGCCAACGTCCCAGCCACTAACAACAACATAACCAAGTAATGGAAGATGTAGAATGATACACAAACTCTTACCTAATGTTGGCTCTTGCTCACAGCAGGCCATCAGCAAGGTTTCATTGATGAGCTAATTGTAAATCAAAAGCCATAAACTAGGTGATGCTACCAGTATCTCCACTAATAACCCGAAGTTATTTAATAAAGGCGGAGTAGAAGCTAATTCCCTGTTCACAGATAGATAGCACGGAATAGCTTGAAAGCTGCACAGGAAATCCTATGCCTCACCACCAGCTGGCTTCCCTTTTAATGTCATTAGGAACTCAAACACTCTTACAAAAGTTCTATCAGGTGCAGATAGCACTTGTAGTCACGTACAAGCATCGCAGTAATAGTGCCCGATTTCAAGAAGCCAGGAGAAATGTGAAGGTAGGAACACTGTATCACATCAGGAATCCAGTGGGGACAGTGTGGCTGCGTCCCTTGAAAGTGTACTAAAATAGCAAAGAATCACTCTGAAGAGAAACAGGGATTTTTGAGGTTCTTAAAATTTGTGCAAGTGTTGGAACAAACTGTACCTGATAAGGATGCCTTCTAGGTTCAACAGCAGAATTCCCCAAAGACACTAAAACCAATTTCTGTAGCAATTACTGCACCTGAGTCAGACAGTCCACTTCTGTCAGACATTCCTTATTAAATGGCCCGGACAAAATAAACTTCTGTCGGCTAAATGAAAAGACTGCATTTCCACTTACAGGTTCAGGATAAGCAGGAAAGTATTGTTAGGCAACAGCCATCAGATCTAGACCTGCTACTGCCTCCAAACGTTTATGTGGCTCCAAGCCCTCCAACCGGGTCCCTGCATGAGGCAAATGGCTAATGTACTCAACTGCTAACAGAAACGTAGATGATTTCAGCTCACCCAAATCTGCCTCAAACAAAAGGCCTAGAGACTGACTTAGAACAAATCAGCTACCAAAAATGTGATTAAGAGGCACTGTCCTTATTTTGACACACACTGAGTCAGGGTCATCCTGACAGTAACTGGTTTGTCATCCCACTTTCAGGATGAGTTCTGGTGGCCTGGTGTTAAGGAGTTGTGCTGGCAACCGAAAAACATACAGTTCGAATCCATCAGTTGTTCAACAGGAGAAAAATGGGCAATCACTTCCTGTGTGATCTACTCCCTCTGAAAAACCCATTGGAGGGTCAGTTACAGGTGGATTCCGACTTGATGGCACATGACGACATCAGTAGAATGAGGAGAGATTGATCTCAAAGTATCTCTTAAGATTTGCCATCAGCTTAAAACAATGTTATTCTCTATAAGGATGCTAAAGGGGGAAACGAAAGTGTAGGAAAGGACAGCCTCTGCTTACTGCCATGTCCTATTGCTGGAGTGATAAAGGTCCAAGATTTGAAGGTAAAAATATAAGCAAGGATCATATTGCAGTGGCAACTGCTGGTCATAAACCAAAGCCGAGTGGAGCCTTGACATTGAGTTGCCACTTTGAAACATTCTGAAATATAGGATCTGGGAGGCAGTCCAAGATGGCAGCCCAGTTAGGTGTCTCGTAACATCCCTCTAAAAAGAAAGACCCAAGGAAATAAGAGAATTGGATAGAGATGATAACTTTAGAACCTGAGCATCAAAGGCAAGGCTGCAGAAAGGTAGAGTGCCAAGTGGAAAGGAAGAAATTGTACAAAAACAGTGGACACGTGAAATCACGAACCAGCAGCGCCATGCCAGATACAGCACACACAGTGCAGCCACACTGAAGCGAAGCCTGCCGCACTCCCAGTCGAAGCCCCTGTTCCCTGATACAGGCACAGGCCACACTGCACGCCACGCCTCTAAGCTGCACAGCTGAGATGCTATTCATCTACTCCCTAACACACTTGATGGCTCTCTGTGGCACGCACAGACACCTCACTCCTGGAACAGGGGCCCACAGTGATTGTCCCTTTCTTTGTTCAGTCCCTTTGGCAGCAAGCGTGAAGGTCAGTGGTATCCGCATCTCCACCTCACTACCTTCCCTAGAAGTCCCCTCTGCTCTCACCCTGCACTGTGAGTGCCATCTCGGCAGGTGTCTCTCCGGCCTGCCCACCCACACTGGGGGCCTGCAGACTGACAGCACCAGATCACCCATGCCAGGCCCCACAGACTAGAGGTGCTTGCTTGCCAGCCTGTCCACTGGCGCTGGGGAATTTGTTCTTCTGCCTCACCACTTGCACAGGGACCTACGGAGCATCAACTTATGACCAATCACCTGTGCTGAGGGTACACGGGCTGGCAGCATCTGATGCTCAGCCCAGTCACTGGCAACAGGGCCTGAAAATCAGTGGTACCTGCTCCTCTGCCCAGTCTCCCAGTCTAGGGACACACAGAGCACACTGATGCCTCCTGCTCCCTCCAGCTACCTATGCAGGGAACCTGAGGACTGGCAGCACTCCCTCCCCCTGCCATACTCCAGCTGACCAGGGCACACAACCTGAGTAGGCACCATGGGCTGACAACTTCCTCCCTGCCTTCCCCTCAGCACTACCTCACTCCTGAAGATTGAGGCTTGTACCCCAGATTAAGGCGTTCATCCCAGTGGGGAAGGGTAGCAGCCCCAGTAGAACACATCCTTCACCTCTTCTGCTCAAAGTAAATGAAAATTCAGGATGAAGCAAGCAAATATAAAATAAAGAAATTAATTAATACAGTAACATCATAATGCTTAAAAATCCCCTAGACACAAAGAGGTAGAAAGTGATGGTGCCAGCAGTGACTAAAATAAAGAACCAGGGAAGTTACCAGAGTAAAAAGAACAATGAGATTCCTGATAAGAATTCCAAAGGCCTCTAAAATAAGTTCTCAGAGAGATGAAAGAATACACAGACAAAACCAGGGGAAACACAGATAAAATTCTAGATGAATTCAAGAAAACAACATATGAACAGAGCTAAAACAAAATAGACAATTACAAACAACACCAAAGAAGCAACTATAAACCCAAAAGATTAACAATAAAATGTGCACAGATAGACAACTCAATAGAAGAAAAAGGAATAGAATTGAGTTAATGAAAGATTAAAGAGTGACTCTGAGGAAAATAACTTGATAGCAATCTAACTGACAAAAAAAAATATCAGAAAATGGAAAAAGAATGATGTGAAACACTGACAAGAGGAAATTTTTATGTATGATAGGAATTCCAGAATGGGAGGAGGCAAATTATAATCAACCATCAACAGCAAAACTAGAAAGAGCTGGCAAAGATTGTGAGCAGAGAAGTTCACCAATACCATGAAGGGTAAATTCAATAAACACTATCTACCATGGCCTAAGTTGTTGTGCATTGAGTATCCCACAGATTGCCAAAAGTCCAGCCAGACTGTTCCTTGAAAGCAAGGGTGGTGAAACTTTTTATTAACATACTTTGGACATGTAGTTAGGTGAAGCGATTCCTTGGAAAGGGTTATCATGTTTGGGAAGGTGGAGGGTCCACAAAGGAGAGAAAGACCCTCAGTGAGATGGCCTGACATGGGGACTTCACCAATAGGCTCAAGTATGTCAGAGATGATGTCAGGACAGAGTAGGGTCCAGGTTAGCTGTTCAGAGGGTCACTATGAGTCGTACTTGACTCATGTAACAACAAAAATAACTACTACTACTACTAGACTCAAAAGAAGGTAACCAGGACATACCATAATCAAACTTGCCAAAACCAAAGATGAAGAAGAAACTCTGAGAGCAATTCACGAAAAATGAAAAGTCCTGCTCAGCAGAAACATGCAGGCCACAAGACAATGGGGTGACACTTAGAAAACTTATAATGGGGAGAAAATGCCATCCAAGAATTATGAATCCAGTAAAAGTATCTCTCAAATAAGATTATAAATGAAGGCATTTCCAAACAGACATTAATTTTTAGAAACTAAGAGCTCTTCTGGTGTAGACTGTAGCAAACTGTGTTATTAACCAAAAGGCCTTGTGTCTCCAGTAGTGTTCAAATACACCAACTGCTCTATGGGAGAAACGGGCAAACTCCTCCCATTAAGATTCACAGCGTAGGAAGCCTGGCACAGGACTGCGTCTGAATCACGGTGTACTATGAAAAGAACAAACAAGCCTGTATTGGAGGAAGCACAACCCGGAACTCCTTACAGGCAAGGAGGGTGAAACTTTTCCCACATACTTTGAGCATGTTGTCAAGAGGGGCCACTCCCTGGAAAAAGACACCATGCTGGGTCTTTCTTCAAGATGTAGTGACATGGTGACAATACTCGACAAAGATGATGAGGATGGCACTGGACAGGGCAAGGTTCCAGTCTGTTGTTCACAGAGTTGCTCTGTGATGGCATTAACTTGATGACACCTCACATTTTCATTTTACCATTAATCACAACAGCAAAAGGAAAGGAGCCTAAATGTCCATCAGCGGATGAATGAATAGCCTTTGAAACACACACAATACTCAAAACAAGCACCAGGTCCCTAGAGTGAGAACAGACTCACAGTGACCTTCCAGCCGGTTTTCTGAGGCAGTAATCACACAGGAGGAGGCTGTCCATCTTCCTCTCAGAGTCTAGGTGGCTTCAAACTGTCAGTGAGACAGGACTTTGTCCAGCTACACAACTCCCAATAGGCTATGTGACACTGAAGAACAATGATAAATCCCCAAAGCATCTCACACCATGGCTGACCCAGGAGGATATTATGCTGAGTGCCAGAAGGACAAATTTTGTTTGAGACCACCATGATAAAAAGTCAAGAAAACATATAAACAAGAGAAACATTCATTCAAGAGTATTAAGTATGGGCGAGGGAGGGAGGGAAAGATCACTAAGCAGAGAACAGACACGTGTTAACGGCGGCGAGGGGAAAGGCAATATCCAATAAGCAGAAGGTTAGTATAAGATCATCAATGCAAATAAGGGTTCTCTGAGAGGCCACAAAGCCGCAGTCCAGAAAGCAGCAATGGTAACAGTATTAAATGCACAATCTTGCAATAAAAGTAGTGGCAATGATTTAAGAGTGAATACATAGGTAAGCTATTAGAATAAAAGATGGGAGATGGCATAAAGAAGTACATTGATGAAGGAGAGTGTGTATGTGGAGATACACACATATATGTATACACACACACACACACACACACATTGGGCAAAGAATTTTCCCTATATGCATCTGTATGTCTAACTGTACTCACAAGTCTACAAGTATAGCCGGGCATACAGGAAGGAAGGTGGGGGGAGGGTAAAGCTGTGCAAACTTCTCAGCCATACGCCAATACCTTGGGGAATGAATGAGTCACTGGATTTTAGGGCTTATAATCAGTCTGGGATGTAGGTCAGTTGGAGTAATACAATACAGTGCAAAACAAAAACAATGTTCTACACTGACTTTGTAAAGTAGCCACAGGGTCTTAAAAGTGTGAAAAAAAATTTAAAGATATAAGCATTTAGCTCAAAGAATGAATGGATCACCTGAACTCCAGACTGCATGAGTATGAGCAGAACAAAATGGTACCTGGCTACAGCCACTGACAATTCTGCCAGATATCACAATAGGAACTCCTGGACATGATGGGGAAAAAATGATGTAAAAGGAAATTCAAAGATCATAAAATGTATTTGACCTCCTGGTTTGGAAGAGCGTGGTGGACTCTCCGAAACCATGGTCCTGAGACATCCTCCAACCTTAGAACTTCCAAGGATCACCTTTCCGCCAATCACCAGGCAAGCCTACCTGATGAGCCATACCAGCCCGGCGGAAGGTGCCCTTTGAACAGTCAACCACAGGGCAGCATCTGCTGAGAGACAAGGTTAAGGAGGTAGGAAGGAAGGTCGAATGTAAATGCAGTCATCCAGAGAGGAAGTGAATAGGACGCTGTTATAACAAGATAATCACAACTAACGTCATGAAATAAAATGTGTGTAAGTTGTTGAATGGGAAATGAATGTGCTCTGTAAATTTCTCCCAATATACAGTACAATGTTTAATGAATGAATAAAGGTTCTCCCAGGGGTATGAGGAACAACACTGTGGCGTTCTGCCCTGCCCAGTGCTCCTGCAACCACAATCAGGCTCTTCCTAGCAACACTGTCTCTGACTCCACATCTAATCACTTTCAGGTTTGACTTTATTTTCACAAAGCAAAAGGCAGTAGTTTAGCTATGTTCAGAAACCCACCCAACAAATCATAAAATCCTATGTAACAGGGCAGAAAAGCTGTTCTCCAAAGGCAGACACACTTCCATTTTTTTAAGCCTATGAAGACAATCTAAATACATCAGAGGGAGCAGAACCAGTCAGCTGAGATGGCTAAATCGGCCTCATTTTCTGACCAGCGTTCTTGGTGCTGAGCAGTGAGCTCAGTGTGTGTCTCATCCCAGCTCCCTCTAAACGGGGGTCCCTTGTAGGGCTGCTTGGAAAACGTGGCTGCCCCTGCACGCAAGGTAAAGCAACAGACTTTGTTTTACTTTCCTTAGTCTAACTGTTGATGCTTTCTTTACTTCTCAAGTCACTACCTACTTCTGAGAAACTGGCAACAGTGACAAGTGTGGTAAACAAAGAACTTGAACTATTTAAGTGCAAATTCTATGAATAAATTCATGATTATTGCCTCATATCCTGCACGACGCAGGCTACAACAGAACAGGCACCCTTCCCTGGTGGCTGCTCTCTAGTTACGCTTGACCTGCAGCGGCTCTCCAAACTGCCTGCCCTCTTCTCCACCACCATGGCTTCTGCAGCCTGGAAGGCCCTGCCCTTTCACCTCTGTCCTTCTAAATGCTCTGGACTTTTCTAGCTCAAACACTTCCTCTTCAATGAAAGGCGTCAGCCCTGCCTCTGTCTCTAGGACCTAAAGCAAGCTTTTACTCTCCAAGCTTTTTCTTTAAGGGGTCTCTGACACTTTCCCCATTCTGCTCTTTGTCCTAAAAACCATCTCACTGCTGGCCTGTGAACTCTCCCTTTTGGGAATGTCCTCTCTCAGTGCCACCCATCCTCACTCTCTTGACTCTGCAATGGAGGTGACACTCCAAAATTACGTGTCTGTGGGAACAGCCACATTTGCCCTTACTGTTCTCCTACATGGTCATTTACTCTGGAGGTGGCCTTGCAATGAAGAGCAGAGGACTATATTTTGATTAACTGACAGTCAGCTCTCTGATAACTTTTAATGACATGAAATAAATGCCAATGATAGGCTGTTAAGTGACAGATAATAATACCATATGCAGAAAGGTGATGTCACTTTTGGCTACTATGTGAACGTTGTATGAGTAACTTTGTGTGTGTGTGTGTATGATTTGTACCTCTGAGGTATCCATGTAAAGAGAAAAAGGCTGAAAGGCCATCAAGACATTCAACCTTCTTTTCTGGCATGTGAGGAAATTCTTACTTTCTTCTTTGTACTTCTTTTGGATTATCCCAAAGTATTTGCAATGAGCATATATTACTTTGCAAGAAAGGCCATATGTCGACTTATACTTTTTTCATAAGAAGCATGAGGAGAAGGGTCATGAGATGAGTCATGGATCACCATCAATGGAGGATGGGACATGGAGCCCAGAAATACTTGGGGGCTCAATGAGGCACTCCACAGGTGCACAATGAGGCTGTATGGGGGAAGTGCTGGCAATGTAGACTTCAACACCAGTCCTGTGACCCTGGAGAACAGTCATAATGAATGAAAACACCTATAGCTTTTTGTGTTCCATAAAATGACTTTTGCGATTTATGAAAAAGAAAAAAAAGCACTTTCCCATGTGACTTGTTTACTTGGGGTAAGGGCAGATAAGAAAGCAAAAACCAGATGTTGAAGAGTCCCTTCGAATTTCTGAGGACTCTATCTGTTGCAGAGTCAAACCACAGGGTTAGATGTGGTGACCTTCCAGAAGCACACTGCCAGGCCTTTCTTCTGAGGTGTAGCTATCTCTGAGTGGGTGGGTTTAAACTGTCAACATCTTACCTAATAGCCACATGATTAACCATTTGCACCACCTATTATTTGCCTCATAAATGATTAGCTTCCCATCCCTAGTGATCATTCAAAACAAAACACTGGTTAAAAGTTGGTTGTTTAAAATTCTTTTCTTCTTCCAGGTCCCTACACTTGTGCCCAGCCTTAGTCTGAGCCAGCATACATTGTCGCTGTTATCAGTTGTTACCTAGTGTATCCCAACCCACAGTTAACCCATGTAAACTGGGATATGTGAACTGCCTGCCCACAGCACCTTCTATGCTGGGATCTTTACAAGATCACACAGCCAGGTCGTTTCTCCCATGGAGCCACTGAGTGGGTTTAAATTGCTAATATTTTATTTAGCTGCTAAATGCTAGAAGTTACACTACCAGGAATCCTTGAACCAGCATATAAAACTGCCTTAATGACCCCTCCCAAGAAAAAAATTGTGCTGTAATCCCAAAGGCAATGCAGTTCGAATTCACTAGCTGCTCTGTGGAAGAGGGATGGACAATCTCCTCCCATTCAATTTGCTTCTCAGAACCTGCTGGAGGGTCAGCTATGAGTCACACAACAATATCTTTGTATCAATGGTTTAGTGGTAAAAAGTCGTGCTGCCAACCTAGGGTGTCAGAATCCTGGAAAACTGGCTTATCTAACCTTTGCATTAGCCCCTGTTGAGGGGAATGGTCTCCAGCTACCTTAATTTCACACACATAGTCTTGCAAATCATCAACAGCTGGGGGACCAATATAAGAGAGTGCTTTCCACCCTGTAAAAAATGGTGGTGATGGTGATACAAAGATTGTGAAGAGACTGTGACAAAGTATAACCAGAGGAACCATGGAGATAAAGGTCACAGCTAAAGTTTTTGTATGCTGGATGACTGAAGGAAAAGCTGACTTGTAACTACTCTGACATAAAGTTTGCCAGATGAATAAGGAAATCAGAGGTTTCTTGCACTTGTGCTGTAAAACTGAACCTGGATTTTCACTAATGGAGACATTGTTCCTTGTTAGTCTGGTTATGAGATGGACTGATAGAGTAGCTAGGGCAATGGGGGTTGGTGTGTTGGAATTAATGAGCCTGGCTCAGCAGAGGGCTGACTTCCGAGGAGTCACAGGCATCTCAACAGCACATAACAGCAACAACAACAACAATCTGACTTGGAACTTCTGGGCTAAACCTGGACTTGCACTGTGATACATTCTTCGCCTCCCTGATCTCCAACCTACTTCCCTAATAAGTCCCACAATTGTAAGTAAAGTCTGTGAGTCCTGAAATGAACACTTGACCCAATGATTGGTAGAAATAGGTGCAGGAGCATGCATGGTGGAATGTTTGACCATCTAGCCATTTGTACAGTACTATGGATGTTATTTATAGGAAAGTTACCTTTTATGAAGTGGGCAGAAGTCAGACTCAGCCACCACTATGTGGCAACTGCTCTTTCTGCACATCTCAAAGGCATATAGCTCAAATAAACCAGGTGCTCTGTGAGAGAAATATGGGAAATCTCCTCCCATGTAACTTACTGCCTCTGAAAACCCCCTGGAGCATCAGCTATAAGCTAGCTACCACATGATGGCACATAACTATAACATTCTTATCCCTATGAAACAGTCTCTGATCTGCTGTGTGATAATATCACTCTTTATCCTACTTCCTCAAGCTTAACTCTTTCTAATCTCATTTACCCCAATTCTTTAAAAGAAAACTTTATCTCCCTAACCCTTGAGCTGCTTTCTGGTCTTAAAATGAGCCCATTCTCTTGTTGCTACAGTCTCCCACCTCTGGAAAACACTATGAACTTCCTCTCTGCTGTCCCAAAGAATGTACTTACTAAGTCTAGGGACTGAGTGGCACAGTGGACCTTGTTTGACCTGTTAACCTAAAGGCTGGTGGTTTAACTCCATCAGTCTTTTAATGAGAGAAAAATGGTCAGTCTGTACCTGTTAAGATTTGCAGCCTCAGAACCAAGATGGAGACTCAGTCATGAGTTAGGATTGACTCCATAGAAATGGGTTGGGATAGTTTTAGTTAAGGCCATATGTGTTTCATATTTGACACTATAGAGGAAATGTTTATTAATCCAGAGTTTAGATTGGTATCAGGAAGGGTGTTCTATCAACCCTATACAACCTTTCTGCTAGCCTACAAGAATTGGAGTAATTTGGAGTCACTTTTCTGAGACTAAATGGAGTTTGATTTCAGAGCTACACCAACCTTCTTGGCCAACCTCTTCTCTGCCTGGGGACATAAGGAAACGCCTCTCCCAGGGGCCTTTCATTCAATGCTTCATGCCATTTACATTCCAACAATGTAAAATGACTGATACTTTTAATACAAGAGGCCTGTCATTTATTTATTAGCTGGGGACAGGCTCTGCAGCTGGGAAGGATACATTATAAATCAACTCCTTTCTCAGGCATTAAAAATTAAAACAGTTCATAATGTGGAACGTCAGTAATTTCTTTATTAGAGCACAGTGTCATTTTTTCTCTCTTTTCTTCCAGGTTTTGATTGTACTTCCTCCCTTCTCCAGGCTATCGGTGAGTTTTGTTTCTAATGAGTGACTAGGTATAAGGACCCTGGGGAGGAGAGGTATAGCCTATCTGAAGGGAGCTCTAAAAGGACCACTGACCAGACCTTCTCAGAGCTCCTATCTTACTCTCACTTCCCATTGGCCTCCTGGAAGCTTCTCTATGACATCCCTCTTTTGTTTCTGTTGCAGCTTTCACCCAAACTACAAGGCATTTTAGATCCCTTGAGGGCCGGCAGGGAAGAACCACAAAGTTTTCTTCAGCTGTGTGGGGAGGTCTCTATCTCATATGCTGTTGGCTGCATCCTGACAAGGAAGCCCAAAACTACAAGGCATTTTAAATCCCTTGAGGGCCAGCAGGGAAGAACAACAAAGTTTTCTTCAGCTGTGTGGGGAGGTCTCTATCTCATATGCTGTTGGCTGCATCCTGACAAGGAAGCCCACATTAGCTCTTCTAAGGTCTCCAAATTAGCTTGACATTAACTGTAAGGAGCAAAGGTGTTAAAAGCCCAGATATACCAGGATAGCAAATAGACACAAACAGAGGCAGTGTGCTTCTGTGGTTAAATGCTATGCTTTAGTGGGAGAATTCTCGTCTTCTACTTGAGAGTTCAGGGCTTGATTCCTGGCTACTGCATCTCAACAGCAGTCATCACTTTTCTGTCAGTAGAGGTGAGTGTGTTGTTACAAGGTTAAACACATTTCAGCAAAGCTTCAAGACTAAAACAGACTAGGAGGAAAAGACTGACTAGCAATCAGCTTCTGAAAATCAGCCAGAGAAAACTCCATGAATCACATGTACAACCAACGGATAAAGTGAACTCTGAGGATCATAATTCTCTGAGCAGCAGCAGATCATGGGATGAGGCAGGAATTCATAAGCATTTTCTTCCATTCTGCATGGGATCTTCATGAGCAGGAGTTGAACTCACTGCAGCTAACAACAGACAAAGATATGGCCAGAACTGCTGACGGGGTCATAAACGGACATCCACTAAGGGCTTCCTTCAAAAGCAGCTCTAGGAACAGCCAAACCTTAGAATGTGCAAGATGGCAGCTTCTGCCCCAGCTGATTTGAGGGCAGTGGAAAGAAGGCTGTCAGACTGACAACTATTGTGTCCCACCTCAGAAATACTGAGGAGCAATTGGCAGTTCAGATGTGATGTCCACCTCATGCCCTCTCCTGAGAAATGAATGCATGAGTGGAAAGGGGCCTCTCTGAACCTGACCACACCCCTCTGACAAGCGGCCCTGGCTTGGCTGGTATTGATGTGAGGAACAGCATGGCCCAGGCCTCGGCTACCAGCGTTGATGTCTCTGTTAAACCAGCCACGACTGAGTTAAAGCTCCTAAATAACAAATCCCCACAAATCCCCAAGCACATATTTAAAATCTATTTTCAGAATTACACTGAGCATAATTCAACCAATCAATGAGCCATTAGGAGTTTAGTCCTAACACTTCTTCATTACCAGTGGCGCTGGGGCCGCCCGACTCAGCAGAATCCAATGCCGAGAGCTGCTGCATTACCAGCAATTCTGGGTCTAGGGACGGAAGCTAATACAATGGCTGTGAGCGGCACAGCCACAATGCGGCTGACAAATTAAGCTACACAATCATCAGGCACAGGATTAAAGTGTGATTGGCCCAGAAAGAGGCCAACGTGGCTCCAAGGACTTTGGTCCTTCTCTTTCAGGTGGGCTCTCTCTGTGTCATTTCCAATGTCCACTTCAAGCTGCGCCTGCTTCAGGTTGGTGCACTTCCCAGGCCTCTGAGGCTCCAGGAGACCTCCAGTGAGGAAAGCTGCCGACTCAGCAGTCACGGCAAGCTCACTTACGGGCAATTCCTAGGCTCCTAAGGGCTGGCATCAAGGGTCACCTAAACAAGCATCTGAAAGGTTCCAAGGCCACAGTCCCCTAGAAAGTGGGGGTGCAGCTGTAGAAGAGGTCAGCTAACGAGAGGAGCTGGGCAGTAGAAGGACATCCCTGTACATCCTGCAGTTAGAATTCAGCCCCACCACGGAACAGCCAGTGCCCGCAGACAAGTATGTCAACTCCTCTGACCCCAGCTTCCTTGGCTACGGTGTGGGGCTCACATTGCCTCTTCACACTGTTACGTAACTGAGAAAGGACTAAGAACACGTCCAGAGGTAGCAGGTTGTGGCATATCACAGTTTAATTACTTCCCAGCTATGAGATTTTAATAAAAAACCACACCACTACCTCTCCATCACTCAATTTCCTCATCTATAAGACACAGGATTAACAGAGCACTGGTGGTGGTGTACGTCACTCCACGCACTTCTTTGAAAGGTCAACAGTTTGCATCTACTAGCTGCTCTGTGTGAGAAAGACAGGCAGTCTCCTCACATGAAGATTCACAGTCTTAGGAACATGAAGGGAGGTAGCTACAAGCTGCAATTGTTTCAATGGCAATGGGTTTACCGCATACAGGAAAGGCCCAGGCAGCAATGGAGGTCTGTGCTCATCTATGAACCACAGGGCTGGTGGTTCGAATTCAGCCTATGATATCACAGCAGAAAGTCCTGATGGTCTGCGTCAATAAAGATCACTACCAAGAAAACCTCCTCGACTACATGGGGTCCCTAAAAGCTCAAATTCCCCTGATGGCAATGGGTGAGGATGTGGGGTACCTCCTGAGGCTTTAATAATGTACTGCATTGATTGTATTTAAAGCCTTTTTACTGGCTAAAATATAGTTCTGAAAACAAACAAACAAAACCCACCTCCCTGCTGTGGAGTCAATTCCAAAGAGCAGCAACCTTATAGGACAGAGGAGGACTGTCCCACGGGCTTTCTGAGACTGTAACTTCTTACGGGAGCACTCTCCCTCATCTCTCTCCAGTGAGTGCCCAGTGAGTTCAAACCATGTTGTAGTCCAACACTTGACCCACTGTGCTACCAGAGCTCCTTTAAAGCACAATGAACACTGTGAAAGAATGCCATCTTATTCGTGTTCTAAAGCACTTGAAGGTACAGAGCCTGGCCCGTGGCAGGTGATCAGTAAACGCTAACTTGGTCCCTTCCTCTTACTACACTCCCCCTTCCACTTTCTTGGCCACCTTCTGCTCCCACCTACTTACTCTCCAGAAGCAACAATCCCAAAGGATCATACGGCAGCACCCAAGAATTCACACAGTCTGCCCAACCGAGAGAATCACATCAAGCTAAAACCACAAGAGGAAGTTATTCTTTGCTTGGGATATAAGTACAGCCCGGAAAATTAGCGGGGTAATTTACCGGACCAGAGCAGCAACAAGACCACAAATTACCATATTATTCTCTTCAGTTAGGGAGACACTAGGAGGAAAATGGAAACAAGACCGACACTCTCATTAACCTTAAACCATCCCCACCCACCCCACCCCAAGATGATGGGGTAAGCATGTGCTTTCCCTCAGGACAATCACGGGGTAGACACTGTCATTGTTAACAATTCCTGCCTCCTTGCTAACAGGATCCCGATGTTGATGTTGTGACGGTATTTATACCCCTCCCAACAACTGTGTGCCTCAAGGGAAGTGAGTCCCACTCCGGTCAGAGGCGAGAATCTTGACTATTCTAAGGTGTTGGTGAAAATGCCATTCCCCTTGGATGACTTGTTAGGAATAAATCTGGCCAATAAGCCAGGGGGACAGCCTGCAGGGGGAACTGGATAAAGGTTTCTTCTAATTTAATGAACTGACTAAAAAGACAATTTGTATTTCCTCTGGTACATGCATCTGGCTATGAAGCTTGGAGCTGACACAATCATTCTGTAACTATAAGGGGAAAGAGCTTTGTGGCCAAGTTAAAACACTGAGGAACAGAGAAACAAGAGAACCACAGACTATAAGGAATGGCGAGATACACTTCACCAGGATGCTTTCCTATTGTGTTCACTGGGATCACAGGACAATAAGCTTCCTCTGTATTTAAGCCTTGTGAACCAACACTGACTGTCTTTCAGCCAAAAGGACCATAAATGATACAACCAGAGTCTGAACATGAAACACTTGCACAAGTGTGAACGAGACTCATATTCATGCATGAATACCGTGCCTGGAGGTACATGTTTGCTGAGAGAGAATAAATAGATTGTGCACTTAGGTAGAACAACAAGCACATGCAAAGTCACGTGTGCAGATCAATAAGGAAGCCCTTATTGTGAACTTTGGTGGCCTAGTGATAAGAAGCTGTACTGCAATCCCAAAGGCACATGGTTTGAATCCAGCAGTTATTCTGCAAGAGGATGGGCAATCTCCTCCCATGCAATTTTCCTCTGAAAACCCAGCGGAGGGTCAGCAATGGGTCAGTTCTGACTCTACAGTGCTCAACAACAACCATAAGTTTGGAGGGTCCAATATGGGCAAAGACCTACGAGAAAGTCAAGGGCAATGCATGCAGGGAGCAAGCGAGAGCGGGCACTGCCGGGGCTGTTCCCAAGGAGGAGGGTGAAACAAAAGAGAAGGGGTCCCGCTAAGAACCTCTCTCCCATCTCCTAGTCAAGCCCACATCCTTTCAGTCTCATTAACCCAAAAGGAAATTGGCCTGAGCCCTCTGCTCATCACCATCCATCACTTCCTGACAACCAATATATTACACTCCCAACTCCTAAGAGCAACTGGGTCATAAAAGGCATTTTCTTAAAAGATAGGGGAAAGGAGTTGCCGCAGGGAAGATTTCCTATCATTACAGACATATCTTCAAAGCTCTGGAAATACATATTTTTGGTCCCACAAGTTGTTTACCTCCCAACAGCCTATTTGAATCCCAGATTAGAATGATAGTTGAGAATTGTTGTAAAAGCCAAGATGTTTGGGTAGAAGGCACTTCCAGAAGTTCTCAGGATACTTTAAACTTTTCATACCACTTCTACTAAAAAAAGGCAGCTACACTAACCATATTTCACTGTCTCAAGTCTAAACAAACAAACAAAAGAAAGCAAATCCACTCCCAGTGAGTTGATTCCAACTCATGGTTGACCCTTCACTGGGTTCCCAAGTGTGAATCGGCCCCATCTTTCTCCCAAGGAGTACCTGGTGGATTTAAATGACCAACCTTTTGGTTGAAGCCCAACATATAACCTACTACACCACCAGGGCTCCCTCATAGGGTTGTAGAGGGCAATTAGGTAGTCATGGAATTGGTATCTGGGGCCAGTGTCCACATCACTTATTCCATCATATAAAAAGGACCCCTGTAACCAAGGGCTATTTAGACTCTCTCTGTTCACCTACTATATTTACATTCTTTTCTTAAAGTAGAGGTGCTATCAACTTCCATGGAGAAATGTAGGAAGACTGGTCTGGGCAGTAGAGCTCACATCTTGGACTCTGCTCATCCCTTAAGAATTCCCTGAGATTCCTATCCTAACTGACAGCTGGGCCAGTGGACTCGAGAATGCAGTGGAAATGCAGCCATGAGAGGCCTCTCTAGCTCTGGGGCTTTAGAAGTGTTAGAAGCACCTATGAGAGCTTCCAGCCAGAGAACAGCAGCCGAAGATCTCTGGCTCATCTGTACGAGGGGTACTTAATGCTCTGCCAGAAATCCTGAAGACTGCTACCAGCCCAGCTCCAGTCACTGCTGTGGAACACAGTCACATCCTGTCCCTCCCGGAGCCTTGCGAAGAAATGTGACAGTGCACATGCCAGCCAGGCTGAGGCCCATCTGGGCCCCCTGCCAGAGCGAGTCACCACATCTGTTGAGGAGGCACAAAAAGAACCCCAAAGCCCAGGACAGCCCGGAAGGTGACCTACCAAACATCTGTGTCCACAGAGGCTTAACAGGTGGACCTCAAAACACAGTGTCAGTGGCCCAAGACAATTTTGGAAATGCTTCAGACGCACATCCCTGCTTGGAAAGTCACAGTGTCCTTTTGCAGTAGAGGCTTCAAGAATCTCATGGAAAGAGACTTGCTTAATCCAACTTTCCCCAAACTTCCTTGATTATGGAATTGTGTGTGTATGTGTGCACGCAACGTGCTTGTGTGCATGTGTGTGTGAGACAGAAGCCTACTTACATACCTCGAGCATAATTTGGGAAGCACTGCATTAAAGGCAGTTGGGGAGATGAGAGGGTGGAGTGATGCTTGTCTAACTTGCTCAGCGGCAGGTGGGGCTTTGATTTGTGATTACTGCCTATTATAACACAATGCAAAGGAGAACCTGCCAGCCTCTTTGGCATGTCTCCCATGAGGAGTATGACTCGTGTGCTTGTCCATAAGAAACGAGATGATGGCCAATTTCTCCCAGAGAGGACTTCTGAAACGTGAATGCAACAGAGATCACCACTAGCAACAGGAGTCCTCGGTGTCTCTAAGGATGGATGTATTGAGCGAAGAGCTGGATATTTTTGTGCCTTTTAACCTCTGCTGATAAAACAGGAATTTCTTCTTAGAGACACAGGAGACCCCAATTTTGTCCTCAACTCACGTTGGTGGAAAGTCTTCTTATGAGAAGTAGAGTGATTTCTCTAATGGGAAAATGAGAAACGTCTAATGTCCACACTTCTAGGTGGGAGTGGGAGGAGAGAAGAGCAGGAAAAGAATGGGTAGATAATGAACACTGCATGGAATGGGTGAGAAGAAGGAGAATCTGAAAGGAATGGAGAATTAGAAACCATGTGTATGACAATTAATAACCTTACAATTGGAATTGGGAGATGCGGAGAGAGGAAAGTACACAGATGACACCGATCTCCTTGTAAACCTTCACTAAAATAAAAAACAAAACACACCACCACACACACCACATACATCCCACACACTAGGAGGCCAATATCAGCTATCCCAATGCAACTCTTGTCACTGTGTCCCAAATTCAAGACTTGGGAGTGGTATACTCAAATCACTGTCACAAGTTCAAACCGGCTGATTCTTAGCTGACCTTTGTAGAGTTTATCTTTCAATATTACTTTCCTAGCCAAAGTTTGACTTTGCCATATAGATGGGTGGGCATACACAAATACGGCATGTTAGCCTATCCACAAAGGGACTGGCTGTCTACCAATTCACAAAGGAATTGGCTAGTTTCACCAATCTACAAGGGCATTGGCTAGTCTCGCCATTAAATTAAGCAATCCAGCAGCATGAGAATGAGACCTTCCACACCCCAGTGAAGAAGCAAGAGAAAATAGGACACCTTTCAAGACAAGCCATTCTGCTCCAGATACACCTACAACAGCAGTAGCCATGGCTGAACCAGAGACTTGATCTGAGATTGGACCTTGGGACTGCTACAGCACTTGAAGTCTGTAGCTGAGAGTTAAGAATCTTTGCCCAAGTTTGTTGGACAACAGCGGGGTGGGGGGACATAATTCATAGGCTTGAGAACTTTGTAAGACTTGCCTAAAGCCATGAGGCTCAAGGCAGGGGTGCCTGTAAGCACATTTCGGAAGCCATTCTGACCATATTCTGGTACTGATCTGGATTATAAACTTGACTTCCCCAGTATGGTTCTGTGTGATCTGTGAGCTTATTCCATCAGGCTTGGGACCCAGCAAAGCAGTAGGACTGGTGCTGAGATGAGTAGAAAGAGATTGGTTTTGTGCTATTGATGCTGTTGACAGGGATAGTTCCTCTTTGTGATGTTGGTAAAGGTCAGATATGGCCGCTTCACATGGCCCTTGCTTTTTGTACAACCTCCAGTGGGTTTCTAAGAGGCTGTAAATCACATGAAAGGGGAATGTAAATTTTTCTCTCTCTGAGCCAACGGTGGATTTGAACTGCCAGAGGGGCAGTATTTGTATTTGCCTATACAAATATGTAAATGTACATTCTTAGAAGAAAAAATTCCATTTTGGTGTCAAGTTCAAGCAACTTTCTTCACAAACAATAAAGTTAATTTTTTTTTCCTGATGTCTCTCTGGCCCCTGCATATATTTGTTAGCTAATTCTAATTCATCACCCTCGCTGCTATTAGATGACACAGAGCGGATTCTGGTCATAGTGACCCTCTGTGCTGCAGAGTACCGCTAATCCATAAGGATTTCTTGACTGCAATTTTAATGCAGAATCTGCCACAAAAGACCTCTTCTAAGTGTTATAAAGCAAAGATGGCACTTGGAAGACTAAAGGGGTGCCTTACCAAAGCCACAGTATTTCCACTAACTTTATATGCATATGAAAACTAGATAATGGGTAAAGTAGATCAAAGAAGTATTGTTGTCTTTGAGTTATGTGTTGAATTAAGCAAAATATTATACATGCAATGGACTGACAGAAGAATGAACAAATGCATCTTAGAAGTACAACCAGAATGTTCCTCAGAGGTGAAGATGATAAGATTCCATCTCATATGACTTTGGGCATGTTATCAGGAGAACAAGTCCCTGGAGAAGGCTATCACACTTGACAAAGTAGAAGAAGGTCAACAACAACAACAACAACGGGATCCTAAGCAAGGTGAATTGATAAAGAAATTAATAAAGTAGAGGAAGGCGAAAAAAAAACAAAAACACACAAAAAAGGAAGACCCTAAACAAGGTGTACTGATCCTGTGTTTGTAACAATGGGTTCCAAAGTAACAGTTATAAGGATCACACACTATTTCATTAGGTGGTACATGGGTGTCTATGAGTCAGAACCAACTTGACAGGATCCAATAACAACAATAAATAGTAACAAATGAGAAGAATCCCCAGTGACACAGTGGTTAAAATGGTTGGCTGCTCACCAGAGGGCCTGAGGCTTGAACCCACTGCCATTCCTCAGAAAAATAAGACAGTCTGCTTCTCTGAAGATTTACAGCCATGGCCAGCTCCACACTGCTCAACAGGGTCAAATGAGTTTACTGCGGCTTTGTTCACAATAGTAAAGAGCTGGAAACAACCCAAGTGCCCATCAACAAACAAATGGATAGAGAAGCTCTGGTATATTCACACAATGGAATACTGTGCAGCATTCAAAAACAAGGAACTCATCAAATAGTATGCAAAATGGATGACCATCGAGGACATTATGCTGAGCGAAATATCTCAGTCATAAAAGGACAAATGTTGCACAGGGCCCCTATTGTAAAACAAGACTGACATCAGAGTTGAGGGAAGACAGAAAAGGAGGGGAGGAATGATGTATATTGCATTGAAATAGATGAGGGAGAGAATGGTTTAAAAGGGATGTATGGATGGGTATTCTTGTCATTACAGAAGTCCATAATGAAGACTACATAGTAGAGTGAAATTGGGGGGATTGCATAACAATGAAAGAGTTTTTCTTTTCAAAGGAGAAGAGTGATTTTGTGGGGAGGGGGTGGGCAAGGAGAAAAGTACAACAATGAATGACTGGAAATTCTAAGTCTGTGTAAACTTTCATTAAAAGTAATAAAAAATTTAAAAAAGAAAAGAATTGACCCAACAGTGATGAGTTTGGGTTTGATAATCTTAAGGAAAGCAGGTTGCCAGGATTTTACATTGTCATCCTTAAAGAATGAGTAGACGGGAATCCAGTTGTAAGAGAACAGAATAAACTTTGTCTCTGGAAAATTTCAACCAACACAGACTCTCCTGGGGAGAGCTAATGCCTTGATTTTTGGACAACAAGAGTGAGGCTAAAACATGCCAGGAAGTTGAGTAGTCCCTCAACCTCTTGGGTGCTGCACAAGAACTGAAAGACCCGCTTGACGAGTTGGGCACATTCAATTCTTGGGCACAGTTTCCACAGGCTGGTATTTCTCTGTGAAATGACATTACTCCAGGCTGGCTGGGGGTCTTGTCATTCTTCCCTGCTTCTACCCTGAAGCACATGCTTATCCTCCATGTACTTTTTTAACCAATTACCAAGTATTTACAGTGAGCATAATTATACCTAATTACTTAATGAGCATGGCTGCACGCAGCTCTGAACTTTTGAGTATGTGACCATGGTAGCGAAGCCTGAATCAAATGAAGTCATAACAAGCAACAACAAGGCAGGCTGTCTTGACCCAGGAGAAGAGACTTAGCAGAAGTTGGTCACAGCTCCAAAGCACATACTCAGGAAGGTTTGAACTTGTCATAAAATTTAAAGGGAAAGAGATAATTCTATTTTGGTTTTTCCTTTCTGGAGCTATTAAAAAAAAAAAAGTCCATGTGTAAGGCTGGTCTGTGTCAGGGCCTAGGGAAGCACCTCGCTGTGGTCCCTTCCTCTCATGGAGACCCTCAGAACATGCTTGTGAATACATTAGAACTCACACACATGAGCAGGGCTTCCTGGCTTGGCTCCCAAGGTATCCTATTCTGGCATCATCTGACTCTTCATAGAAGAAATGGAACTGGAAATGGGTACTGTGTTCAGAAAACAGATTTTGTACAAAATCCTTTTCTTCTGAGACTCTGAGCTTACCCAACGTAGCATCTCAGAATTCTCAGGGGTCTGCTACTTATTCTAATTGAATCTGAAAATAGGATTGGAGAAAAATCAGAGGGGAGCAAGTCTAAATGATGTTCATTTAAAAATGTTCTCTAAAATACTGCATGGCAGGCTGCGCCGGGAGATACCCAGTGGTGAGCTGGTTAATGCCAACAGTCATGGGCATCTTCACCCAAGATCAGACCTATGATTCTCTTCAGGGGGAGGGAATGCAAAGGTCCAACCATCTATATAAAGAAGACCATGTCTCACAATCCCTGACCCCCACATCAGTCTTATTTCTCTTCATGCCAGATCGAGCCACACCAGTCTTTGAAATCAACCACAGTGACAAAATGGCAGTCCTGCGAAGCCAGCCTCGTCTTTTCATCCACCCTCTTGGAAGAGGAAACCCCAGGCCAGGCTTGAAACTAGATCTTTTTCCTTCAATCATGTAAGTCTGGAAGTTCTGCTAGGGGGGGAAAAATCAAAACCAATAACAAACCTAGAAAGGCTCATTCTGCTGCAGCAGCTGCTAGCCGTTCCAGGAAGGGCCCTCGCCTCCCAGACAAAGGGGCCCATTTTCTATATTTCATCTACAAGTCCATTATGCTGAACTAAGTGGCTGGGAATAAACACCCGTCATTACCCAGCGCTAAGCAATGTTTGTTAGTATAGAAGGTGACAGAAATCTATATCATGCCAATGCGCGATTAATACTGCATTATGCACACAGGCTGTGTGCACCCCACTGAAGCTGGGAGATTGGCCTCAGAAGCTCCAGTTCCAGAAAAGGCCAGTTCCACAGCTAATTGGTCCAATAGATGAGGAGACAAGATGTTCACTCATGTCTGGTGAAGGAATCACTCTGGTCCTGGCTAAAGGGACCCAGCTCATAGAAGTTCCAGACATGGTTACTTCTGTGGAAACCCTTGCCTTGTTTGATAATGTGCTGGGAATGTGGTCAGTCAAGCAATTGTCCTGAGGAAAGAGCAAGGTCAGGACCTCCAAACAGCTGCATCACAGCCTAAGAAGTGCACGGAATGGTGGAGTGTATGGAATGGTGGATTCTCAGCTGCCTGTCCCCTGTGCCTATTAGAGATTGTCTAGCAGTTAACTAGAACTCAAGGGATATTTGTTGACTGACTGAAGGAATGAGGGAATTAGAGGAAGCCATGAGTGGGACATCTCCTGAGAGCCAGAGGCTGGAAATGGGAACCCAGGTGTCATGCATTAAATTATGTCCCCCTTCCCCCCCAAAAAAAAACCCCAAGTGTGGCTATTGCAAATTTCTATAATCTGGTGAGTTAGTGGTAAGGAGTTGCACCGTCAAGCCAAAAGCAGGACGCTCTAATCCACCAGCTGCTCCTCAGGAGGATGATGGGTGATCTCCTCTCAGACAACTGACCATCTCCGCAGGCCTACTGGACGGTCATCTCTGCACTGGGTCTGACTCAATAATAACATAACTACAGTTAGAATCCCATTTGGGAATGGGCTGCCTTTGCTGTTAATGAGACAGGTCTAGGGTAGGACGCCCCTTGAGCTGATCTCTTCCATTTACAAAAGGGGCAGATTAAACGATCAAAGGGAGAGAAGACAGATGCCAAGCCACATGAAGATCCCCAAGGAACAGGAAACAGATCTCTTGGAGCTGTCAGAGAAAGTCTGCCTCTAAAGCCAGTGTCATAAATTTGGACCTTCAGCCTTCAAAACTGTAAAGAAGCGCTATTGTGTTTGTTAAAGCCATCTACCTGTGGAATTTCTGTTATAGCAGCACTAGACAGCTGTTGTTGCTGATGTTATTAAGTCCCTTCGAGTCAGAACAGACTCATAGCTGGTACTCCAGCAGGTTTTCACATGCAGTAAAATAAACAGCATGAAGGAGACAATCCATCTTCCTCCTGAGAAGCAACTGATAGATTCAAACCACCTGCTTTTCGGTTGGCAACACAGCTCCTTACCACTCGCCCACCAGAGCTCCCACTGGATAATTAAGACCCCCGAGTCCAGCTGTCAAATCAGCTAGCACCGGATGAGTGACTGACCCAGGGAGGGATCACTCATCTAGAATCAGGTGAAAAAGTGACATCAGCATGGGAGAACTGACAGGCCAGCATCAGCTTGTAACTGATAGGGAGAAAGAGATGGTATTAGAGAAACGTCAGAGAACAAGAACTCAAATGTCTGAAACATGAGGGCAAATGAGAGGCTTTCAAGGGAAACTCACTCTCATTATTTGCTTCTGAGAGATGGCGACAGTATGAACACACTGGTCTGTGATTAAGAGGTTAGCTTTGTAGTAAACATGGCCATTAGCCTCTGGCTAATGATAAGAGAAAAGGGAAATGTGTTCACTACTCCTCTGGATGATACAACCATCAGTGACTCATATTTGAGAGCAGAAGAGAGAAAAGGTTATCAAGACACACGTGCGTGCACATGTCTAGATGTGTATGTGCACATATAAGCTTGCACACTTCCAGAGAGTACACTAAGAAGGGGTATGCGTCTATACCTGCCTGGAGACGCTTCAACAGGAGCTTACCTGGACAGGGTAGTGTAATAAGTGGCAAAAAAAGAAACTGGCTAAACCCCAGGAACAAGTATCTGAAGGGAGATGCTGTCCCCTGGGAGGATGATGGCATGGTGACTTCTGAGGGAGGAGGTGTTCTTTCCCTGGGAGCAGAGAGACAGGACAGTCACCCCACACTGTGCTCATTTGTCAGAAGCCCACTTCCCTATATGCAAGAGTGTGGAGTAAGTAGCTGTCAAAGCAGCGCCATTTGATGGGGGGGG
>NW_006399791.1:10337996-10404397 GCF_000299155.1 Elephantulus edwardii | reverse complement strand
GGGGGGAGAGACGGGGACAGATGTTGGGCTTAGCAGATCTGGATTATAATCTCAGCTCTTCTCCACAGCTGTGTGATCTGACGCAAGCTACTTACTTAAGCACATTAAGTCGTTTTTCTATAATGGAGGGGTTGTAATCCCTCTCTCACACAGGTGGTTAAGATACCAGTACAATGCTTGGTCCATAAGACACTATCCAAGTAGATCAAGAATCCTGTGTCCTGAACATCCCTTGAAAGCCAGGACTGGCCACGGACTGAGGGTACCTTCATCAAGTATCATCCAATACAACGTTAGCTAGTATCTTCTGGACCTAAACATCATGAGGTGAAACATCAAAGCTACTTCTTGGAATATGTTCAAAATCACATTTGGGAAACTGGGCACAAATATTTGAGCAATGACAGGATGACCTACAACATGATTCAAAGTCACTCAAACTCAAGGCATGGCATTCACACTATAAATGAGTTCTAACCATGAGTTCCAAGATGTGAAAACTCACCATGCTGGGGCATCCTGGACAAGAGAAAATTTTTAAGGCTTGTAAAGGAACCAGACATTTAAAGAAGAAAAGGGTGTGGAAGGGAAGAAAAGGGTGTGGGAGTTATGCATGGAGGGGAGATAGGAATTTTTTTACCGGAATTATACTAAGATACCAGTTGTAGGTATGCAATTGGAGACCAAGCAGGAAGAAACTGGTGAGGAATCAGCAGAAAGGTAACGGGTGAAATAACAAGACTCTTTGAGTTGTCCCAAGAGAGCAAAGAGCATTATCCTGATTATGGGGACCAACTCTGGCCAGTCGCACAGCGAGGTGGTATGTTTCTTGCCCTTCATTGTCTCTATAGCTAAACAGGAGGGATGATATAGGCTCCCAAGAAACATTTACTGAATAGATGAAAGGGTGAAAAACCAGCATGGAGAAGCCACTCTGAGACTAGAGAAAGGAGACTCAAGGGAGCATGGGCAAACTCTTTGAAGGGATCAAGAATAGAGGACTGAGGGGAAAATGAACATGGAAATGAATCTACAAGACTGTAACATCAAGAGATCTTTTGATAAGCATAAGGAGGGACCAGCTAAATACTGAAGGCGAGGTGAGAGGGAAGGACCAGGAGAAGTTTTCTGGTCCATGATCAGAGGCATTGGAGAAGTTGGGAAGAGATGATCTGGAAAGGTGGAACCTCTGGACAGAGATGGCCTGAGAAAAAAGATCAATGCCCAGACTTGGGGAGGAGGAAGGGAATGTTCACTTCCCCCACATGGTCCCCACCTTCCTGACCAAAATAAAGCTGTCTTCTAAGGATGGTGTTGTTGTTATGTGCCGTCGAGTCGCTTGTGACTCATAGCAACCCTATGTACAACAGCCCTAAACTCTGCTCTGTCTTGTGCCAATCATACTGTCTCTGATACACCCATTCCGATTACCCCAGTCACTGAATCAATCCACCTCATAGAGGGCCTTCCCCTCCTGTGCTGTCCCTCCACCCTCCCAAGCATGATGTCCATCTCCAAGAACTGGTCCCTCCTTGCAACATGTCCACAGTATGTCAGACGAAGCCCCAGAATCTTTGCCTCCAAGAAGCTGCCCAGTTCGACCCTTACCAGGATGAACCTGTTAGTTTTCTTAGCAGTCCATGGTACCCTCAATACTCTTCTCCAGCACCACAGCTCAAAGGCATCAATTCTCCTTCTATTTTGGAAAAGAGGATGGCCAGAGAACCCCAGGGCCTTCGAGAAAATGGAGGCACCTGCCAATGGGTCTTATGAGAAAGAGCAAAAGGTGATTCCTTAAGGCCACAGCAAGGTGTCCAGTGCTGGCGAAGGAATGTCACTGAAGCTCTGCACTGCCAACCAGTGCGAAAGGTCCTGCTGCAAAAACCTTCTAACTCCCCCATCATGACCCATTTGGACTGGCCTTTGACGTCTCATTCTGTTGGGCCCAGTCCAAAGTCTAGAGCCCTCAGGGACGTGTAAGGGACGAGTGATTCTATTTCTTGATGTTGAGAAGCAGGGGGCTCTAAATAAATACTGGGGGGGGGCAGAGATCGTTAAGCTTTCAATTCCACAGCCAATGCCAAGTAGGAGTATCTCCATTCAGCTCTTCTAGAAGCTTTGGAAAAACCAATAATATCCCACATGCAGACAATGTTAGATGCAGAGCACTCATTGGGAACCCTGGGGTGGGGGGGTCAGCAGCTGACAGGGGTCCAGGCCATCTAGAAACATCCTTACAGTCCTGAAATGCAATAGAAAGTGCCAGGGGCCAGACTGAGGACAGACAGTGAGAGGCAAGGAGAGGGAATGGCCTTCCAATCATTCGTTTGAAAGGTCCCACAATTTATGATAAACATGTGTAAAGAGAGAAAGGTGCTTTTGTGCTAAGTCCCTCAGTGCGGGGCTTCGGGACGAGGCAGGGAAATGATACCTGAAGTCTAGCAGCGCTGCGTTCCAGGCATGTCTTTCCACATCTCGCAATTTAAAATGAGATGGGACAGGGAGGGTCCCAGGGAGGATGAACAATGTCAGCATCTCTCCTCCCTTAATCCCCCTAGTCTCCTGCCAGTCCCCCAAAGTAGTGACCCCAGCCTTGTTGGCAGCCCCATCAATGTTCTCTGAATAGCTGGCTTACAAGACACATGTGGTTTTAATTGTCGATAGCGCCACATCACCTGGGAAGCTGCATCCTGGAGCCCCTTCCCCAGAGAGATGGAGTCTGCTTTTCCAGAGCCCTTGCCGCCCCCTGTGGGAGGTAAATCTCCACTGAGGAGAGGGTGGTGCTCCTGTCCCTTCTTGTGAATCAGCCTCTGATTAACACATGGAGGCTGAGCCAGCTCTGGTTATATAAGCATGTTGTAGATAATGCTACACGTGTTTTCAGTAAACACTGAGGAGCTGTCAAGTGACAGGACCAAATGCACCATTTCCCTGAAAAGGGACCTTTTTCCAATATCAGAGGGTGCCGACAATCTGGAGTCAGCTCATGACGCGTCTGATAAGGCAGTGCTGCTCCCATTCACTCCTTCAGTCATTTCCTCATCAATAAATCTACTTCCCCACCATCTGCAACGGGTCTATCCGTCTGTACAGAATTACTGCCTCGAGTCTTGTTGTTGTTGTTAGTTTTTAAGACCAGTACGACACACGGTGACCCTGTGAACAGCAGACCTGAACCCTGTCCTATCCTGTGCCATCTTCACCATCTCTAACACACTTGAACCCATTGCTGCAGTCACTGTGTCAATCTATCTCGATGAGATAGGTCTTCCTTTTTTGCCACTGACTTTCCACCTTTCCAAGCATGATGTCCCTTTTCCAAAGAAAAACATCTCCTAACAACATGAACCATTTCTCTCTCTCTTTTTTTTATCAATCAAAGAGCTCCAGGAGAAAGGTTTTCCCTCCACTCGCCTGTCCCAGCACTCAGCTCCTGGATGTGTGCTCTGCATCATCCTGACAGCCAGACACTCAGATCTTATCTCTCTATGCCTCCTTCAAAGTGGACTTCATGCCCCATGCAAATCTCTCTCTTGGAGAGAGCCCAGGGAGCTCTGGGGGTGTGGTCTACAGAGAGCTGGCTGCTACCCCAAGGGCAGCACCACTCTGGTTCACATTCACAAGTGGCTTTGCAGGGGAAAGATGGACAATCTCTTCTAGCTTTTAAAGCCTCTGAAAACCCACTGGAGAGTAAGCTACAAATTGGTACTGACTTGATGGCACTGAGAGAGACAGATGGCACAGTGATTAAGCACTCAGCTACTGGCCTTTTAAAAGGTCAGAGGTTTGAGCCCACTTTGGGAGAAACATGTCCAAGTCTGCTTCTGTGAAGACGGCTGTTGTTAAGTACTGTCGAATCAACTCCAATTCATAGTGACTCTATGTACAGGAGATCAAAACCTTGCCTGTAAAGATTAGTGTCTCAGAAAACTCTGGAGTAACTCAATTCTATTCTCATGAATTGGAATTGACTCAAGAGCAATGGGTTATGACTAGATCCATACCATCTGACAATGGTGCCAATAACCTGGTGCCAAGGGTTCAAGCCTGGATAGATATGAAATCTCTTGACTCTCAGATGAGTTTTGTACCAAAAACCCAAGGCTTTCATGAAAGGGAATGTACTCAACATAGCAACGCTAAATACCAGCTGTTCCTTAGTAAAGTCAGGAATGACAACCCTCCACCAAAGCTTAGAACCAACCACACTAACCCCAGCAAAGTGCTTTTCTTCTACCTGTACCTGGCTCAGTCCAGGAACGTCCCAATCTTGGGCATGAGTTGTAGCCAGTGCAGAAGCAGTCTCTGCACTGTGCTGCTCGCTGTCCGTTTGAGTGAATCTTGCCCTTCTTGTTCAGTCCTGGCCCAGAGCTGGCTAGCCTCGCTCTAACTGATACTGAGATACACTCGGGGGAACACCCACGTTGGGAGGCATCTAATAGACTCATGCTGATCCATGTCTAGCCCCTCCCACCACAGGCTCTCCTTCACTGACTGAAAGCCAGAGTCAGAAAAGCCAAAGCAGAGGATCGTAGGAACATCAAAGTTCTAAGGACTATCACAAACGCAGGCTGCGTAGAGAGAACTCAGCCCAGGAGAGGAGCAAGAATAGAATACACGTCCCTGAGCCCTGTGAAGAGGACAACAGAGAGATGAAGAAGATCTCAGTCAGAGATGGCGAGGAAACCTTAGCTGAGTCAATCACTGCTGATACTGCAGTTCTAAGGGTGCCACTGCTCTCCCGGGACCCCTGTGGTCCCTCCAGAGGCAGCTGATGATCTTTGAGGAGCAGGAACAACTCACCAGCATTACTGGGCTTATGTGGAATGTGCAGCTATGGCAAGGGGAAGACTTGCTGTACAAAGGGCCAAGTCACTGAAGGTCGAGGGGCTGAGAGAAGATCGAGCAGAGCTCAGCCAGAAGGTAGTCAGAAGAGGCCAGAACCCACAGGAGATGAGAGATGAGGAGAGATGGGTGCCCTGAGCTCTGATCTGCAGTGAAAGGGGAGAGGCCTCGTGCCTGCATTGGGTCCAGTCCTTAGGAGGTTCATGCTCTGGGGCACTGGAGGGGCAAGGAGGGAGATGTCTCCATTTAAATGGTCCTTAGTCCCCTTCACTCCCTTCTCCTACTGTGGAAGCTTGGGTGGAGGGTCTGGTTCATGGGCCAGGTCCACAGAGAAGGCCAGCCTTGTCTGAGTGTGGCCCTTCTAATAGACCTCCAGAAGAGGCTGGGCCTTGGGCCTTCTGCCTTCAAGCTGCCCTCAGCTTTCATATCTCTTATTCAGGGCCCCACTGGTCCTGGGTGAAAATAGAGGGAACCAGATTCAGGCCTGCAGACCCTCTGTCCAGCTGACTGGTCCAGTGGAGACCCCTCACCTGGGCTAGTCTTCCAGTTTGAGACAAATAGGAGGGGCTTTTAGAGTGGGAGGCTGACAGGTGGGAGACCACCCCAGAAGGTTCAAGAGCCCCAACTAGCTGGTCTCTCTCTCCCCTCCCAGAAGGGACAGCGCTCCAATCCAGTACTCACATGTGTCCGGCTTGTGGCAGTTGTGCCCCTGGCGGAAGTACTGGGGGTTCTCAATGACCGGGATGCGAGTCATGCCGATGACCACGGTGTCGGGCCCAGCGTCCAGTGAGGAGGGCGTGGTGATGCCGTGGTTGATGTGATGTAGTGGGCTGGCGGAGTCCTCCTCGCCGCTGATCACAGCCACAGGACCTGCACAGAGCACAGGAGACGTGGAAATCCGGTGAAGCCTCATTGGGCCAGTTCAGACCCCACCCCGCACTCCCCACAGCTGCGCTACTAACCAAAGAAGCTGATGCCATTGGAAAAGTACCCCCTGAGTTCTCCAAAGATGGAATTCAGAAGAAAACAAAAGGAAAGAAACTAAACCAGGCACCATTGAGTCAATGACCACAGATGTGTGTGAAGAGCAGAACTGTGCTCCATCGGGTTATAAAAGCAGACCAGCAGCTTTTCCTTCCAAGGCGCCTTTGGGTGCAGTCAAACCATGCACCTTTCAGTAAGTAGCTGGATCCTTGTTTATGACATTCAGGGCCTCTCTCTCAAGAGAAAGAAAAACTCATTGGATCATACCATGGAAACAGCTTCAAAATCAACAACTTAATCTAAATGACTGTGACATGACTGAATTTTTCTTTTCTCCAGGTACAAAGTCATTCAAATAACACTTTTCAACAAGTTTCTTGGCTTCTGGGTCAATAACGAAATCAACTCTATGACCCAGCAGGGGCTCACACCTCATCCCTCTTCCCTGGGGTCCCACTCTCAGAGATTCTGTTGGCAATCTTTGAGGGGTGTGACCCAGTGAGTGGGACAGTCATGTAACTCCATGTGATTCTCATACACACCCTGGGCCGAGAACCTATGATTAGGGTCCTTTACTGCATTGCTATGAGGTTCTCTTGGGGGCTCTGGTGGCTTAATGGTGAGGAATTGCACTGCCTGCGAGAAGGTAGTTGCTGTTTTGTTCCATGCTGTTGGGTCAGAACCAACACACAGCTGACCCTCCAATGGGTTTTCCGAAGCAGTCAATCACATGGGAGAAGACTGCTCATCCTTCTCCCATAGAGCAGCTGGTGGGCTCGAACCACAAGCCTTTGGGATTACAGAGTAGTTTCTTACCACTAAGCCACACAGTTCAAACCCACCACCTCTATGGGAGAAAGATGGGCAATCTCCTTCCATGTGATTGACTGTCTCCAAAAACCCACTGGATGGTCAGTTATGGGTCAGTTCTGATTCTATGATACACAACCACAGCACCATCCAGTTCTGAGGTGAGAGTGATAGTCACTCCTGGGCTCTATCAACTTTCACCAGTCCATGGGAAGAGACATCCAATACAAGCCTGGATCTAACTTGAGCAGGTCCCACAGGAGATCATCCTACAATTAGAAAGCACCACTGGATTCACCTACCGACAGCTGGGCCAGCGCTGTTACTCCTGAAAAAATTTACATTTTTCCCAATGACTCCGAAAACTTCATTTGCACCTTCACCACCCTAAGTCCTCATTTTCTACCCTAAAGAAGGAAACAGTTATTCAAAACCCAAGCTGTCAAAGATAATCAATACTGCAGCCTTCGTTAGCACAGGGACTCTGTGTGATGGTGAATGTCCCACACACACACACACACACACACACACATAAAACCCCTGGAAAGTGAATTAGCTGTGACTGTCTGTGGCTTCACAGAGCTGTGCATTTAAATGACTGCTTTGCTAGACATGGTCTCCAGATAAACTGCCTGCTGTGATTTGGGTTTTCAGCTTGAACAATATTTCCACTGCAGAAATCCATTACATCTTTCTCTGGTTTATGGAGGGAATATTTCCCCCTCTCAAAGAGTGAGGTGAAGCACCAACGAGGCAGAACTAAATGGGAGCGCGGGAAACACAAAGGACGGACCCTGGATTCCACTCAGTCAGCACAGACAGGCTTATTCCTACCCATGACAAATGCCAGGCTTTGCCTGGAGACCACATGGAAAAGCAGTAATAAGTGGTTGCTCAAACACTCACAATTAGGGTCTCCTTGCAAAGGGTGCCAGTTCCTGAGAACACCTGAGGAAATTTATGAAAAAATACTTTATAGAGACTTCTAGTTAAATAGCGCAAGCTGGACCATGGCTTTCTCCCACTTCTCCCCCAAAGTGGCTAAAGTGCAGAGTAATGACTTACAAAGAGAAAGAAAAGTGAAGGCTGTGGCAAGGATAATTCTTAACCTCCTGGAAGGGGAAAAGCTGAGAGAGGAAAGCTGATGTACAGAGACGAGGGAGGCACAGCTATCAGGAGGGCTGGAAATGAAGTGCCCTCGAGTCACTGCCCACTTAGCAGACCTCACGTACTGCAGGGCACAACTGCAGGGCTTCCAGGAAACTCCAGGTTTGTCCTCTGAGGCACCAAGAGCTGAACCTGAACAACCAACTTTTGGTTAGTAGCCAAATCTTCACACTATGTACCACCCAGAATCTCCATATCCAGAGGGAGGGGAATATTTATGGAAAATAAATTGTGTTGGGAAGATTCCACCTCTGAAGGCATGAATTCCACTTCTGAGAAGGCTGGGCTGAGTCTTGGGCTGGAACCAGAGCACCCAAGCCACAGTCTCGTCCCATAGAAGTTTATGCCATTAGAAATCAAATCTATTTATTCCACCAAGGGAGAGTTATGGTAAAACATGGAGAGAAGTCATTTCTTCCAGCTTCATCTCATATCACCATCATGCAGGAGATGAAAGAATGCCTCTCCCAAGGAACTGGGCATATTCCAAAAGAATGGTATTTTGGACTTTCATGAAAAATCAACATTTTTCTGTGATGATGCCCTAAGGAAGCCTGCCAAGCACAAGGCCCACCATGAATACACACACAAAAAAAGCCACTCATGTGATACTTACTCATGGGAACAACCTATGGGGTTCCTGAGACTCTAAGTCTTACCAGAAGCAGTCTGCCTTATCTTTCTCCCTAAGAGTAGCTTACTGTCACTGTTTGCTATTGAGTCAGAATTGATTCACAGTTCACCCTCCAACTGGTTTACAAAGGCAGTAAATCACACTGGAGTGGACTGTCCATCCTTCTCCCATGAAGCAGCTGGCAGATTCGAACCACACGCCTTTGAGACTACAGTACAGTTTCTTATCACTAGGCCACCAGAGTAGCTGGTAGGTTCCAATCCCTGATCTTTTGATTAGCAGGCCAACACTTAATCTATCACCCTGTGAGGGTTCACGCTCACCCTAATGAATCTTACCAGCTCAGTCTCTAAATAGGAAGGAATAGTTCAGGGCCATCAGATATTAAAGTAAAGCTTTCAACATAAAAGACGGGAAATGTGAGCCCTCTCAGAAATCAGAAAACAGCCAGAAAGCAAGATAAGGCTTTTTACATTAAAAACAACAAAAATAGCAATTCCCCACTAATATTCTCAGAGAGCAAAACAAAGATGTTGCATCTGTGAAATGACACTATACTTAGTCATAAACAATTAGAAAGTAAGAAGAATCATGGGGAATTTGAAAAAATCTGATATGCAAAGTTGAAGGGTCCAAAGGCAAGGAGAAGATAAAAATCAAGGACATTTCCCAGAGTGTCAGACAGAAAAGAAACAGGTGGCAAATCGGAACAAAAACACAAAAAAAGTTAAAGACTCAATCCAGAGATCCAACACTGATTAAAAGAAGCTCCAGGGAAGAAAGAGAAGAGACAGAGGAAAGAATTAAAAATGTATTGGAAAAAACTCCCCAAATTACCTTACCCATTTCCCAGCACAATTAAAATGTTCATGCATACACTCAACATGAACACACATTAATGTACAAAATTCTGAGAGGCGAGAACTCTAGGAAGAATGAGATGCTAAGAGTGTATATAAGAGAAGGACATGCCACTTTCATACAAGGAATATTACTCAGAAAAACCAAGCCTCCCTAACAAAACTACTATAGCACTTGAGCATTTGTGGACCACAGGAGATGTTATGGAGAAGTCTTTTGCTTTTCTGATTAATTTGTCCATCAAAATTTGAGAGGAATTGCTACTGTACTGAGCAAGTCCTTCAACATTTTGATGGGAAAATGTCATCCCAGAATTCTACATTTTTTTTAAAAGAGTCCTCTGTAAAGGCAAAAGAGGGATATTTACATACATGTAAAAAATGTCCTTCATATATTCTTTATTAGGAAGCCATAAAAGAAGGGACTTGTGTGAAACAAAAAGGCAGATCAGGAAAGGAAGTCAGTGAGGTAATACCAGAGAGAGAGGTCACCGCGTTAGGCAGTCTCATTCCCAAGTCCACACTCTGATCTGTAACTGTAGTGTTGCTAAGGTGCTATCAAATCGACTACAGCCCATGGTGGCCCTGTGAACAACAGATCTAAGCCTTGCCCTATCCTACGCCATCCTCATGATCTGATATTATCAAGCTCATTATTACAATCACTGTGCCGATCCACCTTGTTGAGGGCTTTCCTCTCTTTCTCTGACACGTCACCTTTCATAGCACAATATCTTTTCCCAAGGACTGGCCTTTTCTGACAAAATGCCCAATGTATATGAGACAAAGTTTCATCATACTCACCTCTAAGAAACACCCTGGTTAATGCTTTCTCTAAGAGAGATCTGTTTGTACTCTGGCAGTTTATGAGATAGTCAGTGGTGGTGTTAGGTGTCATTAAGAATGACTCAGAGCAACCTATGAACAACAGATCTGAACCTTATGCTACCCTGTGTCAGTCTCATCATCTCTGACATACTTCAGCCCACTGCTGTAGTCATTGTCAATCCATCTGATTGAAGGTCTTCCTCTCTTCCACTGACTTCCTACCTTTCCAAGTATCGTGTTCCTCTTCAAGGAATAGCTTTGTAAGATGTTGTTATGTGCCACTGAGTTTACTTCCACTCATAGCAACAATATGAACAAGAGCTCTGAAACCTGCCCTAATGAGTCATTTTCACTCTCTCTGACATACCTGCTCCCATTGCCACAGTCACTGTGTCAATCCATCTCATCCAAGGTCTTCCTCTCCTGCACTGACCCTCTACCCTTCCAAGCATGATGTCCTTCTCCAAGGACTGAACTGATCCTTTCCTGAAAACATGTTCAAAGCATATGAGATAGAACTTCATAATCTTTGCCTCCAAGGAACAATCTGGTTTGACCCTCTCCAGAACAGACTTGTTTTGTTTTCTTTGCAGTCAGTGGAATGTTCAATATTCATCTCTAGCACCACAACTCAAAGGCATCAATTCTTTTTTATATTATCCTTGGTCATTGTCCAACTCTCCTATGTCTAGAAAGTAATTGAGAAGACCATGGATTGGATCAGGTACACCTTAATCTCTAGACTGACATCATTGCTTCTTAACACTGTAGAGAAGTCCCTGACAACAGACTGTCTCAAAGCAACTTGTTTTTTTTTGTTTTTTTTTTTTTATTTCCTGACTGTTGGAGCCAAAGGTGTTGATTGTGGACCTAGGCAAGAAGAAATTGTTAACAACCTCAATTTCTTCTTTATCTACCATGATGCTGACCACTGGCCCGGTGGTGAGAATCTTTGTTTTATAGATGCTGAGAGGCAATTCACATTGAAGCCTTCATTCCTTGACCTTCTGCAGCAAGTGCTTCAAGTTTTCTGTTCTGGCACGCAAGATTGTGTCATAACGCAGATATAGTATCATATTTGACTCCTAAGAGCACTCTGGCTACACTCTTTCTACCTTGTTTGTTATTTTCGCAGTGCATGGAATGAATATTCAGTACTTTCCTCCAACACCACAGCTGAAAAGCATCACTTCTACTTCTGTCATCCTTATTCACTGTGACAGTCAATACTCTTTCTCCAAACCACAGTTAAAAGGTATCCATTCCTCTTCTGTCAACTTAATCCATTCTCCATGCAACTATTAGATGCATGGGAAGTAACTGGAAAGACCACAGCTTGGGATGGGTGAACTTTCATCTTTAGCACTTTGGAGAGGTCCCTGACAGCAGATTTAGCCATTGCAATATGTCTTCTGATTTCTTGACTTCTGGGACCATGGGTGTTGATTGTGGATCCAAGTGAAATGCTATTATTCACAACTTCAATCTTTTCCCCACCTATTATTACGCTGCCTATCAACCCAGTGAAGAGGACTTTGTTTTCTTGATGTTGAGATGTAACCGTATTGAAGGCTACAGTCTTCGATCTTCTGCTACAAGTGCTTCACTTTCTGGGAGCAAGGCTATGTCATCTGCATAACACAGGATTGACTGTCTCCATCCTGATGCCACATTCCTCCTCTGATAGTTCATCTTTTCAAAGGATTTGTCAGCATGCTGATTGAACATGAATGGAGAAAGAAAGAATGCATCAATTCTCACTCCTAACAACCTGAAGGACAGAGCAGAACTGTCACGCAGGGCCTCCAAGGCTGCATGTGCACAGAAACAGACCACTGGGTCTTTGTCCTACAGAGCGGGTAGTGGGCATGAGCAGCAAATCTTAGCCTAAAAAGCCGCGTGCTTTGACCACTGTGCCACCAGGGCTTCTACAGACCACTGCTTTATGAGAATTACAGAGCATGGCCTGGAAGATGATAAAAAGATCAAATAAAAAAATAGATCAAGTAATAGAAAGTCCCCCTTTCCTCTTCTGTTCTCCTCATTAGAAAGTGTGGATTGTTGCAAAGACAAGGAGGAAATGCACTGAATTGAGAAAAACTCTGGAGAAGATTTAACACTGGACTTAAACATTTGTGAGAGAGTTTCACTCAATCTATTCCTATAAAGTTAATGAACAGCGAGGACTTCATTTTCTCAGAAGTCTGTTTTCTATCAAAGAAGCTGTAGTGGTCAGTGACTGGCTTGACCACTTGCTAAAAATGGTCAGTGATTCTTGTCCATTAGCCCACTTAGTGCGAGAAACATGGGGCAGTCTGTTTCTGTGAAGATTTACAGCCTTGCAAACACTATGCATCAGTTCTACTCTGACCTACAGGCCCAGGATGAATCAGAAACCACTCCACAGTAGAGGGCCGTGCTGGGTTTCATTGTTTAGAATGATTTTCCCCTTCTCTGTGTTGTTCTGGAAACTAAAGGGACAAGGGAAGAGTCTTAAGGAGAAAGGTCTTTCCACAGGCTCCTAACTCATGGGAAGGTAAGGCGTCATCTAGGAAAAAGTATATCCCGGTAAAAGAATAAAGCTAAGAGATCCCGGAGGGTCCCAGGCCAGGACTTAAAACATGGGCAGTGGGAGAGAAATAAGGAAATGGAAAATGAGGAGAAATGACCAGGGATGTAGAGGAGAAGAAAAGGCTAATATTGTTATAGAAGGCAAAGGAAAAGAATTTTAAGAATATCAAACACTAAAATAAATTAGGATAAAGAATAAAAACAGTCCCTGTACTTGACAATAAAGAAGTAACCTTTTTAAGGGAAGTTCTCACAGAATGATGGGAGGAAAGTCAAATTATAACTGGTTGAGAAGGTAGAAGCATTATCCTTTTTATTACTGACTGCATCCTATGTCACTGACTGTAAATGCAGCTTTCTTTAATCTTACAGCAACTCCATGCAGTAGATACTATTATCACCCCCATTTCACAGATGAGAGTATTGAGACACAGAGCCTCCCCAGGGATGCACACTGTAAAGAAGTGGAGGCAATGGAATGGGAGCCAGCCGATCTTCCACAGTCTGAAGTCTAAAGTGCTGGAGAGCGTAGACCTAATGTTTATACTATAAGTCAATAAAGATCCACAGTCCCATCAACTCCAAGGACTTAGGAGAAAACATCTGAAGCTGCCTCACCTGCCTGAGGCACCCACTCCTCAGGCTCCACCTGGACCAGGAGTAAGGCAAGACTTCCTTAGGAGGGCTGTGGAGCATCACAGCTACAAGGCATCCCTGCACCTGGTATGCACAGCCAGCCTTCCCTGCCTCCCCTGCTAACCTCACCAAACAGCCCTGGGGAGTGGTGAGAGGGCCCCAGGCACAGAACCATGGGCTGAAGCCCTGACACTTCACTCTAAAATCAATTCCCCTTTCTCCTCTGGTCATTTCTCAGGGAAAAGTCCACAGAAGTGGGGCCCCTCTGGAGGCAGAGGCACTGTTTCTCACCTTCAGAACCACAGCAGAGAATTTACTAAGACAACAAAGACTGGACAAGTAATGGAAAAAACAACAAACCCTCAGCTGCCTGGGGAGCTCTCTTGTATTTTCTGGAAGCTGCCAAGGTACAAGGCTGGTTAGAAGCAAGAGGCAAGCTCACTGTATGAATTCTGAGCCAGCAATGCAAACACAAGCAGGCAGCTACGTACCTGCTATCTTCTTCCTGATGTCACTGTTCGGCTCTCACTGCCATCAAGCTAGAGCAGATTCAGAGTTGCCCCTCCACTAGGTCTCAGAGGTTGTAAATTGGGAACAGACCACCATTTTTCTGAGGAGATTCTGGGGGATCGAACTGCCAGAGGTTAGCAGTGCAACTCCCTGTGGACAAGTCATCTGAGCTCCTCCCACCGCTAGTCCACTCCTGATGACACAATCGCTTTGTTGTGCAGCACTAATAAACAAAGGGCAAGAGAAACATCTTTTGGAGAGTTTTCCCTAAGTTTAAGCATTTGAGATAGACCCTCAGAGGAATACAGTCCTGACAGATACAAGATCATATTATTTTCTTCCAACCACACCTTACTGTTGGTTAGGTGCCCTCAAGTCAAGTACAACTCATAGTGACTCTGTGAACAACAGATCTGAACCCTGTCCTATCCTGTGCCATCCTCATTTCTGACACATCCAAGCCTATTGCTACAGTCATTGTGTCATTCCATCTGGTTGACGGTCTTCCTCTCTCTTGCTGACGTTTCCAAGCTGGGTGTCTCTTTCCCAGCAACATGCTCAAAGTACACAAGACAAATTTGTCATTCTTACCTCTAAGGAGCACTCTGGCTCCATCTGGCAGGGCTCTATGAGGAGTGTGGCATCAGGATTGGAGGAAGTCTCCCCAACAACCCACATTATGTAGATGATACAACTTTGCCCAACCAAGGAGGACTTGAAGCACTTGCTGCAGAAAGTCAAGGACGGTAATGTTCAATATGGATTGGAGCTCAACATCAAGTAGACAAAGATCCTCACCACTGGGCCCATTGGCAGCACCAAGATAGATGGAGAAGAGATTGAGGTTGTTAACAATTTCAGCTTGCTTGGCTCCATAATCAACACTCTTGACACCAGCAGTCAGGAAATCAAAAGACAAATTGCCCTGGGAAAATCCATGGTCAGAGACCTCTCCAGAGTACTGAGAAGCAATGATGTTCTGCCTGATCCAGGCCATGGTCTTTGTATTACTTGCTCTGGAGCAGAGAGGTGGACAATGACTAAGTATGACAGAAGAAGAATCAATGCCTTTGAGTTGTGGTGCTGGAGAAGAGTATTGAATATCCCATGTGCCACCAAAAGAACAAACAGATCTGGTTTGGAGAAGAAGAAAATAAATTTCTCTTTGGAAGCTAGGATTTTGAAGCTCTGTCTCACACACTTTGGGCATGTGTCCAGGAGGGACCAGTGCTTGGAGAAAAACACCATGATTTGAAGGTGGAGGGCCAACACAGTTGAGGAAAACCCTGGATGAGATGGATTGACACAGTAACTTGGATAATGGGGCAGGTGTGTTGGAGTCAGTGAGATTGGCTCAGGATACAGCAGACATCCTAGCTGTTGGACACAGGGTTGCTATGAGTGGCAAGTAACTTCATGGCACATAACAATAGTAGATATGGGGAAAGGATACAACTTTTTAATTTGCTGAGCAAATTATTCCAGAAGTTGGACTCTATGAGGAAGAATGTGGCATCAAGATCAGAAGACGACTCACCAATAAACTTAATTATGCAGATGATACAACGTTGCTTGCTAAAAGTGAGGAAGATTTGAAGTGCTTGCTGTAGAAGAGTAAAGGTAAAGCCTTCAATATTGATTGCATCTTAACATCAAGAAAACAAAAATTCTTATCACTGGACTATGAGGCAACATTATGATGGATGGAGAACAGATTGAAACTGAGGATTTCATCTTACTTGGATCGATCCATAATCAACACCCTTGGTACCAGCAGTCAGGAGACCAGGAGATGCACTGTACTAGGGAAAGTCTGTAGTGAAGGAACTCCCCAAAGTACTCAGGAGCAATGATGTTTGTTTGAGGACTAAGGTGTGTCTGATTCAGGACATGGTCTTCTCAGTCATGTACTATGCATTTGAGAGCTGGACAATAAATAAGAATAAAAGAAGTGATGCCTTTCAACTGTGGTGTTGGAAAAGAGTATTTAAGATCCCATGAACTGCCAAAAGAACAAACAGATATGTCTTGGAGAGGGTGCAATCAGAGTGCTCCTTGGAGGCAAAAGTGATAAAGTGTCATCTCAAATATATTGGGCATGTTTCTAAGGGAGGCTAATCCTTGGACAAGGACATTATGCTTGGAAAGGTGGAGGGAGAGGGAAAGAGAATTAGAACCTCAACCAGATGGACTGACATAGTGACTGTAGCAATGGGCTGGAGTGTGTTAGAGATTGTGAGGCACAGGAGAAGACAGGATTCAAATGTGTTGTTCATAGGGTTGTTATGCATCACATTGAACTCGAGGACACCTAACACCAATAACTACTTAATCAAACACGATATTCTTCTTTAAGAACTGGTCTCTCCTGTTAAGACCTTAACAAAAATATATGTCTTTCACATCCTGAGATCAAGTTCCTTGGAATCATTTCTCCAATGTCTCAGCTTTATTGGGGGGAAAAGTATAGTGCTCAGAGTTATGAGTTTAATTGTGTTCCCCCCCCCACAAAAAAAATCTGTGTTATGTTAATCTCTATGCCTGTGATTAGAATGCCATTTGGGAGTGGTGTGATTTGGCTATATCAACTAGACTGATCAGTGAAGAGAGTGCCTTAAATCAATCTCTTTTGAGATAAAAAAGAAATTAAACTATAGGTGAGCAAAGCAGAAGATAACAAGCTTGCTTGGTGATGATGACGCAGGAGCAGAAGCTCTAGGACACGGAGGAACTTTTCTCCACTCTCTTCCAGAGCTGACAGAGCGAGAACGTTCTTCATGAGCTTGCCTCCTGAATTCTGACTTTCAGACTGTGTTTCTGACACAGCATCACTAGTTAACTAAGATAGTCACTATCACCCCTTTCGTACCATCAACTCTCTGACTACAGCCCAATAACAATTACAGACATCTGGCTCTAAGAAGGTAAGAGCCAATCACTGGTTCAGCTCTATAGCATTTGCCCAGTCAATTTGTAGAGGCGTTACTTTCCCAATCTCCACAAAAAAATCAGCATATCAGTAATACTGGACTCGTATGGCTTATAATAAAAGGGAAAAATGAAGGGAAGATAAATAATGAACGATTAAACATCTAGTGTGTGTGGAACTGAGGAAGACCGAAAGCTCTTGCTGTAGAAGGTCAAAGACTGCACCTTAATTATGGATTGAAGTGCAACATCAAGAAAACAAAGATTCTCACCACTGGGCAGATTGTCAGCATCATGACAGAGAAGAGACTGAGATTATTAACAGCTTCAGTTTGCTTGGCTCCACAATCAACACTCTTGGCACCAGCAGCTAGAAAATTAAAAGACGAATTGCACTGGAAAAGTCTGCTGTCAGGGACTTCTCCAGAGTACTGAAAAACAATTATGTCAGTCTGGAGACTAAGGTGCACCTTATCCAAGCCAAGGTCTTTGCATTTCCTCGCTACGCATCAGAAAGCTGGACAATGACTAGGGATGATAGAAGGAGAATTGGTGCCTTTGAACTGTGGTTCTGGAGAAGAGTACGGAATATACCATGGACTGCTAGAACAAACAGGTTTGTCCTAGATAGGGTTAAGCCAGGATGCTTCTTGGAGGCAAGGATTCTGAAGCTTCGTCTGATATACTCTGGACATGTTGCAAGGAGGGACCAGTCCTTGGAAAGGGACGTCATGCTTGGGAGGGTGGAGGGACAGCGCAAGAGAGGAAGACCCTCGATGAGATGGATTGACTCAGTGACTGGGGTTATGAGGGTAGGTATGTCAGAGATGATGAGGTTGGCATGGGGCAGAGCCACATTCTTCCTCATAGAGTCCAACTTCTGGAATAATTTGCTCAGCAAATTAAAAAGTTGTATCCTTTCCCCATATCTACTATTGTTATGTGCCATGAAGTTACTTGCCACTCATAGCAACCCTGTGTCCAACAGCTAGGATGTCTGCTGTATCCTGAGCCAATCTCACTGACTCCCAACACACCTACCCCATTATCCAAGTTACTGTTTCAATCCATCTCATCCAGGGTCTTCCTCAACTGTGTTGGCCCTCCACCTTCAAAGCATGATGTTTTTCTCCAAGCACTGGTCCCTCCTGGACACATGTCCAAAGTGTGTGAGACAAAGCTTCAAAATCCTAGCTTCCAAAGAGAAATTTATTTTCTTCCTCTCCAAACCAGATCTATTTATTCTTTTGGTGGCCCTGAGGATTTTGTTCTCAACTCGCTTTATCGTAAGTCAAGGTTGGAGCAATCTATACAAAAATAATACTGAATATTCCACATAGAATCCTATCCTTCCTGTGTTCAAGTGCACATGTAGGTCCACTATGGTGGCCAATCTGTACAGCTAAGTGATAGAATCCTAGGGCCAAAGGAGCCTTAGTGGCGCAGTTCATAACTTGCTGGTTGCTACCACGAGGCTGGTAGTTCATGTCCACCAGCCACTCTGCAGTATAAAGATGGGCTGTCTCCTCCCACAAAGATCTCCAGTTTCAGAAACTCAATCAGGGATAACTACGAGTCACATCCGATTAGATGACAGTAGCTTTGGTTTTTAGGATTGAGGCTGCAGCTCCATTCCATTCTTAGAAAAGAGAGTCATTAATGCATTCTTTCATTTACCCTTGTACTTCCTTTCAAGAAGGAGCAGCTTCTTAGAGGAACTGACTCTGAGGAACTACAGTTGTCATAATGACTGTTCACCAGGTATTTCCCTTTCTCCCCTAAGTACCATGGGAAGTTAGCCAATACTCTCAAACTTTCTTTGGCTACTGAAGTGTGTAGAAGTAACACATATAAATCACTTCCACATGGGACCTGTAAGAGCCAGGCTGGATTGATACATCCTTTTTTCCCCCTGGGAAGCAGGAGACAAGAGTCCCAGTCAACCCTCTTCACTGAGTGAGGTCAATCAACATAGAGCAAAGAGCCCAGCCAACACTGGGTGGGTTTGTGGCAGGAGGGAGAAAGGCTGCTTCAGCTTTGCTGTTTCTAGGCATTGAGATCTGAGGAGGGGGGTGTTTGTTACCACAGCATAATGGAGCCTATCCTGACAATGCAGGAATAAGGCCATTTTCACACTTAACAATGTCTCGTTAATCATTTCATTCAGACATTGTGTGTGTCTTGTAGCATCTTCAACAAATGTCTACCAAGAAAAGAATCTAATGCAAAAGATGAAATTGCTGTCCTCAATGCGCTGATTCATCCTTAAATGCCTCTGTCCACTCCCTGTCCCCAAGTGGCGTTTTCATCTTCAGTCTCTTAAGGGGGAGGGCCACTGTCTCCATGGGTGGAAGAGGTGCCTGTGCCCCGATCTGCCTGGGGAAGGAAAAACAAACAAGCTGGGATGTGCCTCATGCTTTTTTAATGTGTCAGAATGAGGCACACAAGCCAACCTCTGGATTAAAGAAAATGATTTTTTAAAAACCTCAACCTTTTCCTACTGACAGAAATCAAACATTGACGCATCCCTGGTGGGCGCAAGCTTCACATCAACAAATCTGGGAGCAGGAACTCATAAAACAGAATAGGCGAAAGCACAACAAACACAATTAAAAATCCAGCCATGCTCAGAGAGGGATTCCATTTACTGTCTCGTGCAAAGAGCCTGGGCCTCAGAGGCAAACAAAGGAAAATCAATTTCTTAATTTTTATCGGCAGGTGTGGGACAGACGCCAAGCGAACACACTTGGGCTGTGACCAGGAGCACACCTAGGGACAACCCTCTGTTCCCGGACAAATTGCTCTTGTCCCTCCGCTCTGTGCTCCTCCAGCTTCCAGACAGACAGTGCCACTGTGACCTTGGGGTTTAGGGGGTTCTGAGGGCAGCCCAATAAGGCATGCTCTCCTCCTCTTTTCTCCACTGCTCCTTGAGTCATTTCCCAAAAGCTCGATTCTCTGGCTTGAATTCCCTCCCAGCCTGTTACAGGAAAAGGGGATGTTGTTCATACTATAATTTGGAGGTATCGCTTGATTGAAAATGCTGCTGCTGATCACACAGGCCAATAATGCAGAGTGAAGGAAAGGGAAGGCTGGAGAGAAGTTTTGAAGACTTGGTTTCCCATGTCTCACTCACTCATTGTGACAAACTGGGGGTGAACACTACTATCCCCAATTCTGAAAACTCAGGTTTCATACAATCAAGACGATCCAGCGTGATGCAGGATCACACAGATCGAGACTCTCCTCAGGGCCACGTTAGCGTGTGGGTTCTTTTTCCCTGCACCATGCTGTCTAACCTTCCAGCGTAGCTTTCCAGGCCACAGGACAAGGTCATTAACAGAATTCCTCTCACATCTAGTTTTTAATCCCTTGAGATTCATGTGTAAAAGAATTGGCTAAAAACATTGACGGTAACCCACAGACTTCCAGAAGTAAAAACCAAATCAGTCTTAGAAGCAATGCCACGGAACACTCCCTAGAAGCATGGATAGGCGGCCTTCAGCTTGCTCATTTGGACAAAATGATTGGCAGAGGGTCAGCAAAAAGGAGAGGGACCCTCAAGGAGATGGTCTAATACAATGATTACAAGAACAAACTCAAAGATATTAATAGTATGAAGACGGCAGGGGGCTGTGCAGCACGTCTTCTCTTACCCATAGGGCTGCCCTAAAAGTCAACAGCAACTAACAATAGAGTAAGTGCCCATGGCATTTCCAGGAATGACAGGCCCAGAACCCTGAGGCACCAGGTTCCAGCTGGAAGGGGACTCTGCGATGCAGAGGCAGAGCAATAGCAGGCAACAAGGGGGCCTGACAAATGTGGAAATACACAGTCATGGGGTGCAGAGGGAGAAATGCCAACATCATCAACTTCCTCTGAAGACTTTTGGTCCAGACAGTATTTCAGAGTATCCCAGGCATTTGCAGGAAGTAACTAATTACTTTCTGCTTGCATATGCAAAACAATCAGAGTACAAAATGTTGATGGTTTTGTCCAAAGTCTCTTAAAGGGATTATAGATAGCTCAGTCTCCACAATTCTAAACTGGGCCCTTGCCACAGTCCTGTCCTTGTCAAGATACTCCCAAATCTCCCCGTGTCTCACTGTCCTTCAGCTGGAACTGCCTCATGGCTGACCTGCCAGCAGACTCTGAGGCTAAAAATGGCATAGGAGACAATTACCTATCTCTCTCGCTAGGAGCTGCTGGTGGATTCAAACTGACAGAGATCCATGGCCTTTGGGACAGAGGCACATCTCCCAGAGCAGTGGGAAACCAGAGTGCCCCGGCGTAGAGTGCACAACCACGGTATCCTAACAAAAATGCTGGCTGTTCAGACCCACCAGGTCTTCATTCAGTGAAAGCCTCTTCCCATAAAGATTTACAGATTTGCCCCCAAGTTTAGTTCATATAAAGTTTTAGCCATAATTTGTCCCACTCAAGGATTTGGAGGAAATGAACCATGTTGTATTGGGTGCTGCTATATTCACTGAAGCACTCGTGTCTCCATGTCTATCACTGACAGACTCACATAGCATTTTTTGCTCACTAAACTGCATGGTGTCATCTGATTTCAATGCCAACACCAAGAGAGAAAGAGCCCTAAAGCCGTGAGGGCTAAGCTTAAATGTCTCCAATAATACATAGTTCACAAGTGGCAAATTCAATATAGAAAATCACTCCATTGACCTCTGGATGATTTAAATGTGAAATTGATTTCTATTAAGAGTGGGGCATAATAGAAGACACCGAACTAGATGATGACTGAGTAAACCCTTTTCAGGAGAAAACTGGGAGCAGATAAGCAGCCAACTGTCCAACGAGGATAAGCACCCATAGCTGCACCAACTTCACCTACTGCTTCCTGGATCAGCCTGGAGGAAATATTTTCATGGTATTTCTAAATATATGTGAACTACACAGGCCACATTGTCACCAGTAGAGAAGTCAATTAACAGCTAATGCTACTATATGAGTCCCATCCAGTGTTCACAGAGATTCATTAAGTTGGGCCCTGTAGTTAGGAAGAGTTGAATGGACCACCCAAGATCCACAACCAGTTAAAAGTGAAATCAAGATTTTAGCTACAGCTACAGGACTCCAGTCTGTTTTGTTATTCACTCCCTCACAACAATGTCAGTCTGGAGACTAAGGTATGCCTGATCCAGGCCGTGGTCTTTGCAATTATGTGGTAAGCATCAGAAAGCTGGACAATGACTAGGGATGTTAGAAGGAGAATTGATATCTTTGAGCTGTGGTGCTGGAGAAGAGTATTGAATACACCATGGATGACTAAGAGAACGAACAGGTTCCTCCTAGAGAGGGAGAGACTAGGCTGCTCCTTGGAGGCAAGGATTGTGAAGCTCCATCTGACATATTTTGCCCTTGGAGAGGGACATTATGCTTGAGAGGGTGGAGGGACAGTGCAAGAGAGGAAAACCCTCGATGAGATGGATTGATTCAGTGATTGGGGTAATGGAGGTTAAGTGTGTCAGAGACAGTAAGATTGGCACAGGATAGACTAGGGTTTAGGGCTGTTGCATATAAGGTCGCTATAAGTCACAGGTGACTCAACTGCACATAACAATAGCAACATATCTAAATATATCTATATATCTATCTATATCTATCTATATCTATCTATCTATCTATCTATCTATCTATCTATCTATCTATCTATCTATCTATCTATCATCTCCTAGTCTATAACCATATGGCTTTAAGTCAGTGACGTCTACAGTGCAAATATATCTGAACTGACAAAAATCCAACCCTCATGCCACTAAATCAATTCTGACTCACAGCAACCCTGCTGGACAGAGAAGAACTGCCCCCCAGGTTCTCAGGGTTGTAAGTCTTTCCAGAACCAGATGGCTTGTAGAATGCCTGCTGGGTTCAAACTACCAAACTTCTGGTTAGCAGAAAAATCCTTCAACTGCTACATCACCAAGGCTCCAATGCTCTCAAATCTAAAGGGCCTAACCAAAGCTGGTGTTTAAGGTTAAAGAGACACCATGACAGCTATTGACTCCTCTTACATCATTCTGTCATTCCAAGACCTAGAATATGGAGTCTTCATACCCAACTCATTTAAGCCTCTTTTCCTCCCATATAGACAAGCGCAGGATATGTTCTCAGCCCTTGCTTAGCAAAGATTCCATTATAATACATCACACAAGAAGATTATTTTCTCTTTCTTATAAAGGCTCTCTAGCAAGGTGTGTCCAATTGTTACTGCAAACCTGGACAAGCACTGCCTCTCTAACTTTCCCATCTATTTGCCCTCATGGAAGCCTGTAAAAGGGAGGGCAATTAGAATTAGTCTTGGCACCAGTAGCTGGGAAATTAAAAGGCACACTGCCATGGGAAAGTCTGCTGTTAGGGACCTCTCCAAAGTACTGAAGAGCAATGGTGTCTCTCTGGAGACTGAGGTGCATCTGATACAGGCAATCACTTGTTATGCATCAGAGAGTTGGACAATGACCAAGGAGGATAGAAGGAGAATTGATGCCTTTGAGCTGTGGTGCTAGAGAAGAGTATTGAGAGTACCATGGACTGCTAGTGTCAGAGGCCTGACTTACTTGCAAAGCAAGATTAGCCCTGTACTGTGAAACCAGCAATACTAATTCCATCTTGGCTAGAAAATCTGCTTGGCAATATACAACTCAAGGAAGCAGGATGTTAATGAATGAGTGACCAAAGGTCTCAGACCTTAGGGAATGTTATTTACCGAAACTCTTTGTTTCTTAGAGCACTCAATAGGACATGCTGTAAAAAACATCTTTGTATTGTACTAAGGTCTGTGAGAGTTAATGTTTGACCTGATAGTCAACATCCCAGATGGAAAGAGATAATGTGATGGCTACTGCAGAGGTGCTTCTAAAAACCTATATATATGCTTTTCAAAAACAAAAGTCTTTTACTATTCGTCATCAACGGGTGTTCTCTCTGAGTCTTTATTCAATCCTCGTCCCTCCTCTCGCGGAACCGTTCAGAAATATTGAGGCTGGACCCCGATATGCTAGGAAAACAAACAGATTCATCCTGGAAAGGGTTAAACCGGGTGGCTCCTTGGAGGCAAGGATTCTGAGACTCCGTCTAGCATACTTTGGCTATGTTGTAAGGAGAGACCCGTCCTTGGAGAGGGACATCATACTTGGGAGGGTGGGGGGACAGCGCAGGAGGGGAAAGTCCTCTCTGAGGTGGATTGATTCAGTGACTGGGATAATCGGGATGGGAGTGTCAGAGACAGTGCGATTGGCACAGGACAGAGCAGTGTTTAGGGCTGTTGTACATAGGGTCGCTATGAGTCACAAGCAACTCTACAGCACATAACAACAACAACAATTAGAGTTACAGACCATAGTGCCTTTCAGAATGGAAGAACCAATGATTTCGGGCAGTTAAACTCATAATGGAATTGCAGTGGAAATCTTAGATCTGTGTAACACACTGTTGTTGACAAAGCACCACTGAACCTCAGAAAATATTTAAGATAGGGACTATGTTCATGAAGAAACTACAGCACAGAGCTGTTAAAGTGATTAACTACAGAATCAAGGGAACTTTGAACCAGTGCTCTTTCAACTCACACCAGACTTCCTCTGGGAAATGAAAGGATGGCCATGCATGGCAAGTCCCATATATGTGTGCGTGCACGCATGTGAGCGCACATGTGGCATTTCAGAGAGCTGTGAGGTTTGGGTGAGTCCCTGAAGACTCACTTCTTGAACATTGACTAAATTAGGATTTGCTCTCCCCAAGGTTTCATGTGTTTAGCTGCAAACTCTCAACTTGGAAACTCAAAGGAAGCAACTTATGATCCGTGCGGCCAATACACGTCAAAAGTGGTGGAGAATAAAAGGCACCCAGGCTTCCTACAAAGCTGCTCAGGTCTGGAGCCAGCCCTGTGAGTGCCCAGTGAGATCATCCACAGAACGAAGATTCTTGAGATTGCCAGGAAGAGACGACAGGGATGCCAACTCCTGCCAAGCTTCTCTGTGTTCTCCATTCTAGGATCAAAGTTTACCAGTCCCCAAAGGCACTGTGAATACCTAAAGCACGTACCCTCTCAGTGCTGCAATGTGCCTTTACAGAAAGGCTGAACTGTTCTAGTGCTTCCCAGACTCTATACCTTCTCCTTCTTTTTTATGTGGTTTGCTTACAAAGTTCTGTATACACTGCATTTCACACTATTCTTCATTCATACTGCGTTTCATACAATTATTCTCACGCATCATGTTTCATAAAAATCAACCACAATTGGACCTCGTCCATCATTATCCTATATTTTTGTTTGGATTCTTCCCCTTTGCTTGCCCCCCTCCTTACACACCCCCTAAACACTGTAACCCTGTGGTTTTGCCCTTACTCATCCTCTCCTCCCCCATAATGCAGTCTTATAAGGACAAATACTGCATAAGACCATTATTGGAAAAATAGAAGGGTAACTATTAAAACGTGTATGGAAACTCAAGTGGGGAGGAGGGGTGGGAGCAGAGGAGGCGGAGGGATGACTCTATGCCCTCTTGCCTACTGTTCGCTGGCTGGAACAGGTGCTGGCACTTGCCATTTTTGCTGGCACATCTCCCAGGCCCAGGTTTCTATCAAGGCATAATGGTACCACCAACCAAGATCGCACAAGTCAGATCTGTGAGCCTGTGATAGGAGAGCTCCAGCCAGGCTCAAGCAAGGAGAGCTCTGTGGATGAGTCATATACTAGTCCTATGAAATCTTGTTTCAGAGGTGGAAGTTACACTAATAGCTATTGTTTATGATTTTTCACTGGAAAAGCTACTTAGAAATTTATGAAGAAATAACATCTACTTTTCAACTGGTCTGGATCACATTGGTCACTGGATTGTTCTTGAGTGAACACTGGCCCGTTTCCCTTAATCTAAGCTCATAGGTTGGTCCTGGAAGTTATCTACATCTTAAAGCCCTAATGGTCAAGGTTGCTATCATATATATCATTGCAATTTTTTTCCACTACTAAAACTCACTGCTATTTATAGTCTGTTCTGACAAACAATAGACTGTAAATTGTGATGGGAGGAGACTGCCTATCTTCATCCTGAGGAGCCATTGGTAGATTCAAACCACTGGAGACATGGGTCTCTGGTCAGCAGCACACCTCACTGTGTACCATGCCATCAGTGCTCGTTGCTGTTGTTCATTTCCCTCCAATCCTCATGTATAACAGATCGAGATATGGCTGGCTCTCATGCCATCTCTTCAATGACTGGTATGACTGAGCCCACTGTCACACTCACTATGTATTCTGTCTTCCACTTTAAGGTATGCACATCTCAACACTACATTGGATAATACTGTTATGACCCATAGGATCAGCACTGGCCAGTTCTCACGAATAGATTTCTTTCTACTCGTATATCTCAGGAGTTCTGGTAACCTAGCGGTAAGAAGTTGTACTGGCAACTGAAGAGAATGCGGTTCAAATCCACCAGACGCTCTACGGCAGAAAGATGGGCAATTTTCTCCTCTGTGATTGACTGCCTCTGAGAACCCGCTAGAGGAGCAGCTATGGGTCAGTTCCAACTCGATAGTACAAAGCAGAAGAAAAAGTCTTAGGGAGCTCTAGTGGCATAGCCCCAAGGGAGATGTGCTGCGAACCCAAAAGCTGAGTCTCACTGGCAGTTCAAATCCACCAGCTACTCCGTGGGAGAAAGATGGGCACTACCTGCCCGTGTGATTTACAGCCCTGAAAGCCCAATGGCGGGTCAGCTAGGAGTTGGAATCAACTCAACAGCAATGAGTGATGTTTCTTTTAGTCCAAAGCTCATCTGGACTATGCATGATGAGTGACCCCGCTGGTGTTTGGAGCTTCCAGCAACACACAGGCCGCCACAGGACAACGCAGTAATAGATGGGGAATGGCACTCTTAATTAAGCATCTTTAAGGAAACAGACATTGGAAACTACGCTTGCCCAAGAGTTACTGCAGACCTGGACAACCACTGTCTCTCCAAGTCTCGCATCTGTCTGTCTCACCTGAGTTCCAGGTCTCATCAGGCAGTGGCTTACACAGGGGATCAAGAAGCATGATCAGGATGATGGTAAATAACGTTGGGAAAACCTCAGCCTTTGGGGTAAACTGTGAATTCACTCTGCAGCCATTTAACCTCAAGGGGCAACTTCCCTGAGATTGTGGCAGTTTTCCTGCAAAGTGACCTTAACTACACAGCCCGTTTCACAGCATCTAAACCAGCGCTCTGATTCCATATGCTCCCCAAAAATTGCCTGGACACCTCCATGGGGCTGCCCCCTTGGCTAGACATGGGAGGAAAAGGAAGAAGAGCCCCAGCTCTAAAGTGGCCCCCATACCTGCATGTTATGCACAAACAAACAGGAGGGCCAGGATACATGTGTGCCAGAGCCTGGGGCTGGGGAAGCACACGAGAGCAGCTCAGCCGAGCAGAGACAGCTAGACAGCTCCAGGCACCATCACAACTGGACGAACACTGAAGTCCGGGGGCTCACTTGTCCCACCTTCCACACCCTCCCACAGTCCCTGCCCCACCCCTGTGCGCTGATCTTGCCCCTGCCCTGTAGATGCTAATCTTCTAGCTGTAGGTAGGACATTTTGGGGCTGGACTCTGAACTTGACTGCTGCCTCTCCAGCCCATACACCTGGGCAGAAGTTGAGCTAGGGCTGTGGCAGCATCTATTAATCTCTTGGCTCACTCACCTCGTTCACAGACACACTGTAAAAATGGTCTAAGCATTTCATTCAAGACATGCTGCAGCGGGATGGGGAGGGTACACAGAGTCAATTGATTTCCAGCATGTGAGGTATAAATACAATACCAGAATCAATCGAAATAACACTGTATCAGCTCTGGGATCTCTCTCCTTGTCAGGCAGGTTTTATAGACTGCAACACCTGCTCCTGTCTGCACACCTGCCCCCTGCTCTCTGTAAGGGAGCCCTGGCCAGCCCAGCATTCCTTGTGCACTGGGCTCGAAGCAGGCCCTTCAATTGTACAGGACAAGGCAATGATGTCACAGGCATGCTCACTACTACAACTGCAAACATGTGCCAGAACTCCTGTGTGTGTGCTCACAGAGGTGTGCTCCTGGGAAGAACACACAGACCCGCCTGTGACCACATGCCAGGTTCCTGCTCGTTGCACAGTTGTGGACTGACATTTATTGAAATTCTCCCCCTTCTCCATCTCGCCAAACTAGCTTAAAACTCAACTCATTGCCGTCCAGTAGGAACTGACTCATAGCTGACCCTCCAGCAGGTTTTTGGAGGCTGTAAATCGCCCATCTTCCTCCTGCAGAGCCACAGCTGGCTTCGAACTGTTCAAGAGGCCACCTCTGGGTTAGCAGTGTAACTCCTTGTAGACTATTACACCAGAGCTCCCTCACCAAACCAGATCATACACCTGAGGAGAATCACACCCAAACAGAGTAACCCAGAGGAGGGGGGGTAAAGTGGATGAGGACTGTGTTGTTTACGAATTAGCCATCTGCTTTTTTAGCAACAGATATATAGCCTATACCGGCAGGGAAAGAAAGGAGAAGACACAAAGATTTAAGTCTCTGATCTGCAATCCCGAGACTTCCTTCACTTTCAAGGGGTTATTTCTGGACTAATATCCATATCTTCATAGTCCAGATTCTCCATGGGCCTATCCCATTAAAAGCCCATTTCCTAATGCATCTGTTAATCCCAAAATGGTTTGGATAAGAAATGAATCTCTCCCCCAGAGGAGACGTCTTCTCATTCAGTTCCAGTGCAGCCAGCTCCATTAAAAGCAGAACCCAGCCAGCCATCTACTTCCAGAAGGTCCAAGCAACAACATGAGGGAGCTCTAGAAGGTCACAGCTAGAAAATCCCAGAGAGCAGTTCTACTCTAGACACACGGAGCCACCATGTTGATGACAACTCGTTTGATCTTTGGTTAATTAAAAGGAGAGTGATCATGCATCCTGAGTTTCTGGTGATGGTTCTTTATCCTTTTGTTCCACCATAATGTATATGGCTTCCTTTGGGGACACAGTCCTTGGGGAGATGCAGTGTGAAGCCACCAGCTTCCTCAGAAAGAAGATGGGGAGTCTCCTCTCGTGCCATTTACAGCCCCCCCCCAACCTACTAGAGGGTTAGCTGTGGATTAATTTCTACTTGAAGGTCCTGAGTTGGAGTTGGTTTAGATGAAAGCACCATTAAACAACAACAACAACAACAAAACAACACAAAACACGCCACACTACTGCCTACTAGTTGTTTCTGTTACCCAAAAGGACAGGGTAGAGCTGACCCGCAGGGTTTTCAAGTCTAGAAATCTTTATGAAAACAGAACAGACTTCCACACCTTTTCTCCTATGCAGCTGACCCTTATGGTCAGCAGTCAAGCATTTACCCACCGCACAAGTAGAGATCCTTAGAAAAGAATATTTAAAACAAAACTCATGGTGATCTTAAAAGACAGAGTGAGACTGTCCATGGCTGTAATGTTTACAAAAGCTGATGGCACCATATTCCTCCTAGGAACAATTAGGGGGTTCAAACAATTGACCTTTCAAATAGTAGGTGAGTGCTTTGATCACTGTGTCATCAGAACTCCTGAAATATTATGTATCCACCCTAAGAAAGGTAACTTAGGACTCTGGTCACTCAGTGGTAAGGAACTGTGCTGCCAACTCAAAGGCACACAGTTCGAATCCACCAGCTGTTCCATGGGAGATGGGTAACCTCCTCTTGTTTGACCTACAGCCACTGAAAACCAGGTGGAGGTCACCTACGCATCAGTCCTGACTCAAGCACACACAAAAACAACAACCTGTGCCACAGGGCTCCTGATTAGAATCAATTATCATTTTAGACTCCAGACACCAGGGGGCAATATCACCAGGAAGGCTATAAACTATCTAGGCAACGCTCTCCTACCCGCATCTTCACTTTCCCTCTGCAGTACTCTATAAAGGGGGATGGAGAGTCTTTTCAGGATACTCACATAGGGCACTGTTCTCCTTGGGCAGTCAATAAATATCACTTGATGATGATGATGCTGCCATTGATTTTCCATTCCCTCCTCTCCCTCTGTTCTCTTCCCCCTCCCCTCCTCCTCTGGGTGCAGGTCAATCAATCTTAGGCCATCTTGATCTACTTGGAAAGCTTAACTGCCATGAAGCTAAACCACTTGTCCTCTGGCTCCAATCTCTTAGAGAAATTAGTGCCAATGGAAGTGTCAGTATCAATTTCATAATGTTATTGGATGAAGGCAAGGCTGGGCCAAGGCCCATATTCCTGACAGGCTATCAAAGTGATGAGGATTATGGGTAAGGAGACAGACAGCTCTGACAGGAAAGGCAATGACTCAAGATCAATTAGACTGACAAGACTATCTTTGAGCCACATCGCTTAATGCTGACACTGGTGCGATCCCCAAAGAGATCTGGAATAGGGGATGCAGGCTGCTCCTGGGTCTCCAGGGGTAACTGGAGAGCCTGGAGGCTCACAGAGCAGTCCTTGGCCCTGCATCTCTCCCAAGAGGATCAGAACAAAGGCTTCTCATGAAAGAGAAGGGTTTTTGCTCTTGTGATGGGATGACGGAGGATCTGCCCCCTCCTTTCCTTTCCCGTCTTTTTCTTGCCTTCTAAAGAAAATGTCAAGATAAAATGTAGGCTACGTATTTAAATTTAATTCCTTTGCAGAGTCAAGGGAAGGTCTGGGATTATTAAAATGGAAATGGAGATCTTGTAAAAGTCAAACCATTCCTAGCAAGCGAGGAGATTTGTCACGGAGGGCAGGAACAACAGATGGATGCCACAAGGGCCTTGAGTTCTAATCCAAGTTCAGACCCTAGTATTATCATGATTATGACTGTGTGCAATTGGGAACCAGTCATCTTCTGGTTTGGGACGTCAAATCTTCCTCAGACAAGGTCAGCTGTAACCTCCTGCTGCCTGACCACTCTCCAGACCTGGGGAGAAGGATTACCCAATAAGCAAGGTAAGCATGAGCTTACTTGTGCTTAGTTACTCATTTGTGAAGAAATGTCACATGCTTTTCACCACAGATTTGGGTAATCTGACACTTGCTAGGGGGAAGGATTGTATTTAAATATCAAATGCCAGCAGAGCCAATGATAATAGAGGGATCAGAGGGTGTTTTAAGACCTGTGGAGACATACAGCAATTGCTCTTCTGTGCTTGATTCAAGATGCACAGAAGCAACCCTGGATCTGAGGACTCATCGCAGGGTGGAGTGAAGGGAAAAGCCAATCTTCTTTGCGTTTTAAGTGCACCCCACGCAAGAGGCAGGAAGTGAGACTCTCACTACTTGTGCAGTGTGCCCCAACTCAACTTACTGCCATAGAGTCAGAACTGCCTCGTAGCTGACCCTCAAGTGGGCTTTCCGAGGGTGTAAATCACCTCTCTTTCTCCCTCTGAGCCGCTGCCCCTGGATTAGCAACACAGCACGGTCTAGGGACTATTCCACCATCGCCCCGACAGTGCGCCTCGCCTATTTCAAATCCTCTAGCTTAGTAGTCTGTCTCCCCTGGCTCTCATGAGTTTGTACTCCCAGGACAGGAGATCTAATTGTGAGCCTGTGAGGCGACAGCTATTTAAGCAGGTTTGCTTGATTATATTTTAATTGCTTACCCACATTGTTGGTGGGCATTCTACTAACATCCCCAGCACACACAGTGACTTCTAAAGGGAATTTAAAATTATCTTGATTTAAAGTGTCGGTTTCAGAGTAAGGGTATGTGTCTGTGCGTGTTTATGGGGTTAGCTACCATCAATATTAATTAGCTGATCTCGACATTGACCTAAGACATTGAGACAAGCAAAATGATACCTGGTATTATGCCTTAGCTGGGCAATGCCCGCCCTAGGCTTTTGTCAGTGTTTTGCTGACTTCCTAAACACACTCATAACAAAGACCTACTATGCAAATAAGTCAGAGAATCCTCCCAAGGTGTCTTTAAATAGCAGACCCTGTAAAGGCATGGTCTCACAGCTGAGTGTACCATTATCCAATTAAGAGAGAAGCTGGGGCACAGGCTCTTGAGGTGCTAGAAGCTATTGTTACTAACCAAAATGATTCAGACTCAATGAATAAACATCTTGGGGCTTGCAGGAGCAATTATTATACAATAAGCCAAGTTGTGAGGCAGAAAGGTGGCCCTGCTCCCCTCCTGCTCCTAGATGCCAAGGTGAGGTGATTTGTACCCAACAGTTTGGAAATGCATCTACTAGCAAGCTTTGAATGTTGTTGTTGTTGTTATGTGCCGGCTCATAGTGACCCTTTGAATAGGATATCAATTATTTTTACATAATACCTTGGCTGAAGGCAGTAAGCCTTCCGTAAACTAACAATGTTTCTCTAGAATAAAAGGAAAGAATGCAACTAAGGACTATAAATATCAACAGGATAATTTCCAAAGAAAAGGAAAGGAAGGGTCAAAGTGCCGCGAGGAACTCCCTTCTTTGTCCTTCTCAGTTGTTGGAATAAACTAAAAAAAAAAATGTGTGCACTGGAGTCGATAAAGGGAAAACAAGGTTTTCACAGGCAAGAGGACCTCCAGGGGCCCAGACACGGTGCCTTTCAATTTCTTCATTCTACAATCCTTAACCTTGGCTTGCTGAAAGTGAGGAGGACTTGAAATGCTTGCTGTAGAAGATCAAAAGCTACCTTCAATATGGATTACATCTCAACATCAAGAGAAAAAAAAAATCATCCTCTCTAGGGAAGAGGTAACCTCATGACAGAGAAAAGATGGAAATTGTCAACAATTTCATCTCACTTGGATCCACAATCAACAACACCCTTCGTACACCAGTTGGAGATCAGGAGCTCTATTGCATAGGAAGAGTCTGTTGTCAGAGATCTCTCCAAAGGACTGAGGAGCAATAATGTCAGTTTAAAGACTAAAGTGCCTGATTCAGGCCATGGTCTTTTCAATAACTTGCTACTTATCTGAGAGCTGGACAGTGAGTAAGGATGACAGAAGAATCAATGTCTTCGAGTTGTGGGATTGAAGAAGAGGACTGAATATGCCATTGACTGCCAAAAGAACAAACAGGTATGCCTTGGAGAGGGGATAGCAAGTGTGCTCCTTAGAGGAAAGGATGGCAAAGCTTTGTCTCACATACTCTGGGTACGCTGTTTCTATTCCTTAGAAAGGGACCTCAATCTTGCAAAGATGGAGAATCATCAAAAGAGAAGACCCTCAGTGAGACAGACTGACATAGTGTTTATAGCAATAGACTCCCATGTGTCAGAGACTATGAAGATGGGACAGGACAGGGTTCAGATCAATTATTCATAGGGTCTCTATGAGTCATACTCGACTTGAAGGTACTGAACAACAACAGCAGCAGCAATCCTTAAGCTAAGAAGTGGCACTGGCACACCTATCAAATGTATTTCTGAATGTATTTCTTTTTAACTTCTTGGTTAGCTTCTATGGGGCTTATGAGTCATTTGCAACCTGGCCTGGGCTCACAGAGGATCTGTATAAGGCATTTTTACAACTTCAGATATTATCTATGCTTCCTCTGAAGGTTAGCTAAGTTGACTGGATGTTGAAAAAAGAGAGAGGGGGAAGGGAGAGGGGGAAGAAAAACGGGAGGGAGAGGGAGAAAGACAGAGACAGAGAGAGACAGAGAGAGTTTTAAGCTCTTCAGAGCCCTCAAGTCAATCTGGACTCATCACAATATTCCACTCAGTTTTAGGGCTTTAAATTTTGGTGAGAGCAGAATGAATCATCTTCCTCAGAGTAAGTGGTGGTGTTAAACTGTTGCTGATGCTGCCAATTGGCCCAGTGCTGAGAATCTTTGTCTTCTTGATATTGAGCCTCAGTCCATTCGTCTCTTCTTCTTTCTCCTTATGTGCCTCCATTGGGTCCTTCTGTTCTCAAATCATGCAACCATGAAGGCCAGGGTTCCCTGTCACCCTTATGTCACTGCTGATGCTCACTCTTTCCAACCCCAACATTAGGTGGAATAAGCCATCTTCGCTAAGAAGAGCTCATCTTTTATATCTCTCCTAAGAGTAGAGAGCAGTGATTTCACAACGAGAATGTCTACGTTGAAAGCATATTCCCACTGTTTTGTTAACTATCATGGTCTAGTTAAGCGACTTAACCTCTTTAAGTGTGTATCTCCTCATTTATAAAGTGGGGTTAATAATGGTAATGGCCTCACTGGGCTATTGTTAGGGTTAAATAAAATATTTATGTGAAGCACTTAGCAGAGTACAAGTGCTCTGTAAATGTTAACTAATAATAACACTAATAAAGTAAAATAAACAAACAACAGTCAGCTAACTCAAGAATTTTGCTTTTAACACTTTTTCACCCCAACCCTAATTACTGCTTTAAGTGAAAGCATCTCAATTCCACAGTACTATTAACAATAGCGTTTGCATTTTTCTAAGTTTTCCACTTCATGACAGGGATCCAAAGTTAGCCAGTGCTTCCACTGCTGATTAAACAAGAAGGGCTTAATGAGGCGGATAAGATGTTAGATTTGTTAGAAGTATAAAGAGAATTTCCAATTGGCGGGCTGGCTAACCCCTTCTGGCTTCCACAGGCTTTTGCCCTGTTCTTTACCCACCGAGGCATCTGAGTCCATTCCAGTCCATGGCAATCCCCGATGCACTCTACAGTTTTCGGTGGCTAATTTTTCTGAAGCAGATCACCAGAACTTTCTCTTCAGGCACCTCTGGGTGAGCACCTCAGCAGCAAAGCGGTCAGCTGTTTGCACTAACCAAGCACTCCTAGGCATCTAGTTAGGGACTCATGAAATATCTGATTCACTGGGATAAAGTTTCCTGCTTTCCATTTATATGCTGTTATTGTTGAATATGGCTCTTTGCTCCCCTATGAACATGAGAACTGAACAATGTCCTATCCGGTGCCATCCTTATCATCTCTGATACACTTGATCCCATTGCTACAACCACCAGGTCAATCCATCTTGTTTAGGGTCTTCCTCTTTTTTGCTGATCCTCTGTCTATCCAAGCATGATGTCCTTCTTCATATATGGAAAGGGGAAAGAAAGTCCTGCAAAGAAATCTTTCTAGGTGTTAAGCTGAGAGAGCTAAACAAAGAGGAAGAGATGTACCCAGATCTTGACACAAGCCCCCTCTCCCTGCTCACACCCTAAAGAGAGGCTAGAGGAGGATCTTGAACGCATGAGAGCTAAAGCTAAACTCCCATTCTCAGGGAAAGCTGGGGAATCAGGTCAGGTGACTTAATTGCATACACATGGCTACAAGGCAGAAAGGTCAATATGAACCCAAATCTGCTGGATTTAAAAGCCTCTTTTCTTGTCTTTCAGAAATCTTGTATCATGTATAGCATGCCATATTGCTAACTGCAAGGTCAGTGGTTCAAATCTGATATTCCGTGAGGGAAAGATGGACGTCTCTTCCCATGAAGATCTACAACCTTGGAAACCTAAAAAAGAGTCAGTTTGAGTTGGACTCAGCTCAAAGGCAATGTGTCTTGGTGGGTCTAAAGGAGCTCTGGTGGTCTAGTGATAAGAAGCTGTGCTGCAATCTCAAAGCTACACAGTTCGAACCTGCCAGCTGCTCCACTGGAGAAGTATGGACAATCTCCTCCCATACAATTAACTGCCTCTGAAAACCCACTGGAGGCTCAGCGAGGAGTCAGTTCTGACTCGATGGCACACAATGACAAGAAAGTGGATGGTGCAAGATATTGAAGAAGGTTTTAATGTTTTGTACATCGAGCTGCTATGAGTCGGAATCTACTCAATGGCACCTAAGAACGGCAATCATTTTTAAGCAGACACACTGTTGTTGGAGCCCACAGGCATTGTCTGCAGGGGCAACAGAACTTCTGGCAGCAGAAGTCTCAAGGGCTGCCATGCAACAGCTGGGCATCCCCTCCAGTCACACATTATACGCTACTCTAAGGTTAAATGAATTCATGCTGATTGTAATCACCAGGAATTAATAGATTTATTATAATAGCAAGCTAAAAATGGCTTATGCTAACAGAACAATGAGGAATGAGATGGGAAAATGCAAAGTCTTTGGGTAACAGGATAAGAGGGAAGAAAGGATGTATAGAAAGTTGTCACCAGGTATAATTTGTCAAGAAATAACAGCAACAAGAGCCCTCGCCCATGGAGCGGGGTGGCTGGACACCAGGTATTCTATAGGTGAAGAGCTAAAAATTAAAAGAGACTCTGGACCCAAGAGAAAGCAGTGGATATATATAGGGGCCTCATTAGCTATGTCACTTTAGATAAGTTGCTTCACTATTTTGAGCTTTGGTTCCCTCATCATCAAAACTGGGATCATGAGTATACTTTCCTAAGATTGCCCATTCATTAAATTCAACAAACAACATGCCAGGAACTGTTCCAGGGAACAAAGCAAAGTCCCTGCCCTTGTGGAGTTAACATTCCAGGGAGAGGCAACAAACTATGAATAAATAAACTAGCAGGATAGCTAGTGGGTAAGTGCAATAGAAGGAGATGGGCTATTTTTACACAGGGTGGTCATAAACTTATAGCAATGAATAGCTGAATACAGAGCTGGTACACATTTCGTCATGTAGCCTACAAGGAGGTACCTGATCTAGCATGGTGTGGAAATACTGACATAATGTTGGATTTGAACACAATCCTGGGTGAGGTATCTACTATCTTTGTAAAAGATAGTTTTTGTACCCTTAGGTCATTTCTCATTGCCTTGAGTTGACACTACCTCATAGCTCTCCCTCCAGGACATTTCCAAGGCCATAAATCACACAGGAGACAATGGTCCCTCTTTCTCCAGGGCGTGGCTGCTAGATTCTAACCTCCAGAGATGCAAGGCCCAAGGTTAGTAGCACAACTATCTATGGGATATGTCACAAGAGGTGCTCCGGCACCCTTACATGGTTGTATATGATCGAGTTGGAACCCACTCAGAGCTGACTGTTCAGCAGGTTTTCAGAGGTGGTATATCACATGGGAGGAGAATGCCTGTCTTTCTCCCACAGAGCAGCTGGTGGGTTTGAAATGTAGTCTTTTGGGTTGGCAGCTCAACTCCTTACCCCTCAACCACCAGAGCTCCCTAGGCACCTTTAGGTAGGTCCTGCAACTGACTCTTGAGTTTGACAAGAGCCAGCTAGCCTGCCACCCAGCACAAAGTAAGGCCATGTGGTGTATCGGCCAGGGGTGAGGGCTATGGTGGGAGAATGTGCAAGTCCAAATCCAGTCTGTTTGGTTGACTTCAGCTAGAAAAGTTATTTCTCCTCTCTGTGCCTCAGTTTTCTCATCTGAAAAAAGGGGACAATAATAGCACCTGTCCTGTAAGAATGTGGGAGCTCTAGTGTCCTAGTGGTAAGGAGTGTGCTGCCAATCCAAAGGCAGGGAGTTCAAATCCACCAGCTGATGAGCAGAAGAAAGACAATCTCCCATGTGATTTACAGCCTCTGTAAAGCCACTAGAGGGTCAGCCATGAGTGGGTTCTGACTTGATGGCACATATAACAACAACAACAACATCTTGTAAGATGGCTCTTACATAAAGAAGCATGGATAAAGTATTTGGCACAGTACATTATAAGAGCTTAATAAATGTTAGCTATTAGAAATGGTGTTACTAAGTTCAGATATGCTATGAGTATATTGTCAAGAAGAAATGGCGTAATTCATGGAACTGCTAAGAATTAGAATTTCATGTCCCTTGGCAATTGGCCACAAGATCGCTTCCCTGCAAAAAGGAGGGTGGGGGGAGTTCTCATGCTCTGCAAGAAAGCCCCACAGGAAGCTAATGGGAGGAAGAGCTTCCTTCTTTGGTGCCCAGGTAGGAGGGGAGATAAGGCTGATAAATGAGCTCATGGTGCCACTGCGAGCCCCACCCCGATGATGGATGGAACATTGAGCCCAATTCAGTATAAGCCCAAGGCCTTTTTGGTTAAAAAGAAATGCGAATAATAAAACCTGCCTCATCTGTTTGCACTGCCCGTTAAGCAGTCAGTCAATCAAAAAATAATATATTGAGGGCCCATTGTGAACAAAGCATTAAACAATAACATTAACAGCCACCTTTGCTTAGAACTTAAAGCTAGGCATGGTGTTCTGTGCATCCTACTGACACAGCTCAGAGCCACTTCGCCAAGGAAGCTAGCTTAATGTCTCCAACTCCAGGGCCCAGCGAGAAGGGATTCCTCTATCCTAGGCACTCAACCCCACCCACAGCACTGGGCACAGTCCACCCTGCACCACAGGAGGAACTGCATCTTGGTACCAAACCTGGCCCATCCTTGAGAGCAGTGATGTGCTAAGAGTCGTGTCTGTGTCCTGAGACATGAACACTGCATCTGGAGACATCCTTCTGAGTTAGCAAGAAGGCATGACTGACTGAATGGAGATGGCAAAATATCTCACCATCCTGAATTTCTTCTCCAAAACTCTGTAAAGAGCGTGGTACTGACAGCTGCAGGGACCTGGGACAGATTTTGGCTCAGTTTCTATATTCTGTGTCCCTGTAACAGCAAACACTTAGCAAGTCCTTACTATATACCAGGCATTATGTCCTTTGAAGTAATTTTTCCCCCTTTGATTATCACTATCCACAGTTCAAATATTACTGTAGAGTCAGAACCCCCTCCAGTGGGTTTCAGAGGCTGTAAATCACACAGAAGGGAACTACACATTTTTCCCAATAGAGTATTCGAACCACCTTCCTTTGGGTTGACAGCATCCTCCCTGGCTACCAGGTCACACCAGAGCTGTGTGAGCAATTCATAAAGTAGACACTACTAAAATCACTGTTTTTCTGAATGGGAAACTGAGGTGCAGAGAGATGTGGCTGCTGACATAATATCAAGTGGATGAATGAAAAGAGCTGTTTGACCTCAGAGTCTGATCATCGGCCTGAGGTTTATGGAGCCAGGGGACAGCAGAGGACTGAGGAAGTGGAAGATCTTGAGGGTGTGGTGTGTAACAGGAGCTTAAATCCTGAATCTGGGCGCTCCAGGCCCCCACAGTAGAGTCCCATGGCCTCAGCACACTGTAGAGGAACTCAAAGCTCTCTGCCAGCAATTCTTTTCCAGCCCTCCCCTGCTCTCTATAGGAAAGAGATTAAGGAGATCTGTGCCACTTAAAAAAATTAGTGTGGGAAGAGCAGGCAGATGGAGGCATGTGGCGCCTTCGTGACCACATCCAACCAACGCCACTGGTGGCTGGGCGGCAGTTCCAGGAGAGACGGCACTTCCCTGCTCCTGGAATGAGATCAAGCTCAGATCCCAATAATGCACTTTTATGAGAACAACCAAAATAACATATTCCCTGGAAATAGAAAATAAATTAATCCAATGACCCTTGCAAACATCATCATCATCATCATTACAATCATCCTGGTCACAGCATCTCCTTAAATTTGCACAGCACTTTATGATTCCAACCCCTTTCCCATTCCACGGCTCATCTGCTTCCCCCTCACAATGACCCTCTAACAGCACTGACAGCGCAGGTAACATCCTGTGCTTTTACAAACAGAGCAGAGATAAAGGCTGAGTGATTTGCCCAAGATCAGTCAACGAGCCAATACATGTACCATTCCGTCCCAGGAACTGCTGGGTCGATTCTGACTCTCAGCAGAGGTTTCATGGTTACACCATGTGTGCAGAGCTTTGCTCCATAGGTTTACATGGCTGTACATAGTTCAAAGGAGAGTATCAGGCCTTTCTTCTGAGGCACCTCGAGGTGATTTCAAACAGCTCGCCTTTTAGTAGACAGCTGCATGCTTAATGTCTACTCCACAGCGACTCCTAACCAATATGCAAGCTAAGGGATTTCAGATTTAAGCAATTCAGTGCTACTGGTCACGCTACTCTGATTCCTTAAGGGATATAACAATTAATTGGGGCATCCACGAGGTTTGTAAAACCTCATTGTCGACTTTTCCCTCTGAGGAGCTGAAGTCGGCTTACAATTTGGGAAGACTTGATACGGGGGGATTTTCAGATTGGAAAGGACTCTGATCTCATCCCCCCCCCCCCATCATCACTGAAATGAAGCAAGCACACTGTAATAATCCTGCAAAGTGCCCCAGTGGTAGAGCGGTGCTGAATGCAGGTTAAGGTACTGTTTGCTGCTGTTCTGGAGTGGGGAGGGCAGACAGGAGAGGACGGAGGGCAGCCCCTCATCTCATTGGTTACCACAGCCCTAGAGCCCTTGGCTGAGCCAATCCACTAAGACGAGCTGGGAAGACGCTGGAAACACACTCTTCTCACATACATGTATTTTTAATGTGCAAGCTTGATCACATGGTAGAGAGTTGAAGATTTCGATGTATAAAATGGAAATGGAGCAAAAATTATGTCTTTTTATAGCCAATGATTCATACCTAGTGATAGGGCTGAAATATTGATAATAAGTAAATTTTAGGACATAAGGTTGGAGATGAAGGCAGATGATCTCTTTTTTGGGTTGTTGTTCATGCTCCAAAATTAGAAGGGGTAAAAAAATACAGTATTCTACCTATAGGCAGCAAGACTTATATAGTTCAATATATGCCTCGGGGCCCTGGTTGCACATGGAAACAAATATATTGCTTCAATTTGACACTGAGATCATAATTTGGAGCAGGAGAGAAACTTGGCTCAAGAATTAAAACAATCTTGCCTAAATGTAAAATATGACAAATAGGCTATATTTTTGCAAACACACACAAAAAATATCGTTCGTGAGTTATAACAGTAGAAATCATAAACATTATTCTCATGGTTTGAACAAAAGCCTCTCAGTTATGAGAGTCTCTAGGAAAAGGAACTCTGTGGCATAGTGGGTCATGTGCTGTGCTGCAAACCAAAAGCTTAACAGTTTGAATCCCCCAGTCACTCTGCAGGAGAAAAAGGAGACGATTCCTCCTGTACCTGTAAAAACTCCAGAATAGAGTTGACAGCAGAGCAGGGCTGGTTTTGGGGTGGGTTGGCAGAGAAAGTGGGTCTCTGGGACTACAAACTCAGTGAATAAACTAGGGGTTGGTGGTTCAAATTCATGTACACATATAGTGAAAGAATGAATCAAAGAACTGCTTTCATAAAATCTGCAGCCAAGAAAATGTTATGGAACCTATTCTGTAACACACAGGGCAGCTATGAATCTGAACCTACTCTATGGTCACAGGTTTCGCTCTCTTTTATTTGCTGGGAGCAATTGCTCTTCCTTCCCCTCGCACCCCCACCCCTCAGGAACCCCACACTGCAGTGATTGACAGGGAACAGAGAGCTTTCCTTTTCTGGCAAAAAGCCCCTCCCACTATCACACTCACTGGGTTGATAACCTCTTTCAGGTGGTATGAGGCACAAAGAAATGTGCCCTGGCCAAGGGCAGCTACTTGAGTTCCTTAGCCAACCCCTGAAGGTACAAGAAGAATGGGAAATTCCTGGTGACGTTTCAAAGAAAGCACAAGCTGGTTCCGGGGTCCTGTCAGCTACAACTTAAGGACCTGGGTGTCTTCTCCCTGCCCCCCAATCCCAGCACAAGTTCTGCTCCAGAAATCAGTAAGATGCTGATGCCATCCAGGCACCCACTCCCCAGAATATTCTCAATTAAATGTGTCCCCCAGAAATAGGCACATTTCCCCCTCTGCCCTTTAACTGCGGATATAACAGCACTTGGAAACAGAGTTGGGGAGGGGGTATTTGTTATATCTGGCAGCGAGTGGTCAGGAATTGGACAGCCAACTCACATTCACACAGTTCAAATGCACCCGCTGCTCAGTGGGAGAAAGATGGGCAATCTCTTCCCATGTGATTTACAACCTCTGCAGCCAATGAATGACAGCAAGGTTGCCTATGATTCAGTTCATAACAACAGCAAATAACAACAAATCCCAAAGGCATACAGTTCAAATCCACCAGCTGCTCCACGGGAGAAGGATGGGAAATTTCTTCCCATGGTGACTACCGACCTCTAAAACCCTCTGGAGGATCAACTCCGACTCGGTTCCGACTTAGTGGTGCACAACAACATCACCGTAGGAAGTGTGTGTCTTGCACATTCTACACAAATGGAGAAGGAATCCTGGAGATCCCAACGGAAACAAGAAACTTCCGGACTAGAATGTTCCCCCAGAATGAGGAGAGAAAGCTTTACCCTAGAAGCAACACCTTGAATTTAGATGGAATTCTGGTGGCCTGGTGGTAAGAAGCTGGCCTGCAATCCCAAAGTAATACAGTTCGAATCCACTAGCTGTTCTGCAGGAGAAAGATGGCAATCTCCTCCCATATGGTTTTCTGAAAACCTGCTGGAAGGTGAGCTATGAGTAGGTTCTCAATGATACACAATAAAATCAAACTGTGAGAAAGTCAATTTCTGTTGTGAAAGCCACTCATTTGTGTTATTTCTGTTACAGTAACACCAAGAAACTAAGACACTAAGGCTGCACCCAGGCCTGGCCTGGACAGCTACAAACAGCTGTACATCTCATTGAAAACTGCTTCCAAAAATGTCCTCTTCTGTCTTGCTTCTCCTGCCTGGGATGGTACAGCAGGGAGAAGCCCACCCCCACCACCATGGTAGGAGTGACACAATGTTGAAGCTGAATCACCTGCAAAGGGAACAGAAGGGCCGGGGACAAATGGCAGAGCAGATGCTTGACCCCAGAAGCGACAGGGTGACAAAGCTCACTTATCCTGGTGAGAGCTCACAGGTTCCCGTATCCCATCCCCTCCCTGGCAAGCGGAAGGAGAGACAGATGGCAGAAGCGCAACGCAGAGCCTTGGGCTTGGACAGGGTCAAGGAGAGGTTGCCAGAACTCAGGCTGTTTTGGCCAAGAAAAGAAGCTAAGTGTCCTGCGGTGGTTAAACATAAGGATTCCAGCATCAGACAGGTCTTGGGTTCAAAGCTCAGTCTCACTATTTACTAGCTGAGGACCCTTGGAGAGGTTTCTTAATTTCTCTCCCAGCTTCCTCATATGTAAAATAATGATGAGACCACCAAACTGATAGGGCTGAGTTGAAGGATAAATGAATTAATATATGGAAGGCATTTAGTATTAATTTATTACTGTTATAAAGAGAACTGAACATCTTCCCTCTAAAGGTCAAAGGTTAGAGAAATTTGTGGGTCACAGGGGAAAAAATTCTACATTTAGGCCTTTTGCTTTCCCTGAAGGGATCTCTGGGTGGTGCAAACAGTTCGCACTAGACCACTCATCCAAGAAGGGCATTTTATAGGCGTGGTCGGCGGGAAGTTGTGCTGCTAACCCAGAGGCCGAGTCTCTCTGGAGATGCCAATCTACCAGTGGCTCTGAGGCACAGACACTGGTGTGGTTTACGGCCCTGGAAACCACAAAGGTCGGCTAGGAGTTGGCTCTGACTTGACAGAAAGGAAAGAGACCAACTTAAGGATCAGGGAACTCTGGTGGCCTGCTGGGTAAGGAGCTGAGCTGGCAACTCAAAGGCAGATGGTTTGAATCTACCAGCTGCTCAAGGGAGAAAGATGGACAATCTCTTCCCATATGATTTACAGCCTCTGAAAATCCATGAGAGGATTAGGGATTGATGGCACCTAACAACCTCAGGACTGGTGGGCAGAATCTGCCCAGTGGTGCTGCGAAAATAAGGCCTCACAAACTGTTTCCACATGATTAAAACTAAGGAAATCCTACAGAGTAATTCTATACATGGGGTCTTCAGGGATTGAAATTAACAAGACCACAAGTGGCTTTTTGTTTGCTTTATTTTCCTGGAAGACCATTTAATTCTTCCCAAAATGCTGTCTCCATTGCCCCCCCCCCGCCCCCCCGGGCCTACAGGTCCCATTCCTGATGAAAGAACTCCTCAGCTAACCCAAGCGAAGGTCTTCTGCTCATGTCAGCACAAATGTCCCTAATTACTATGCCCTTCTCCCCACCAGGCCAAAACCCACATGGCTAGACAAGCTCGGAAGTGGGCTATGCTCGGAAGATTTACCTGACAATGTGGAAATTCCAGCATCTCAAACATGGACTGGTGCTCAGGTTGGCAAGAGGAGAGGCAGGATGTCAGGGCAACATTCTTCTTCATTATCCTCTGAGCCGGCAAAGAGATGTGGGACTCAGTTTCTTCCCTTGAGGAGCCCTGGTGGCGCAGTGTTTAAGAACTCAGGCAATTTAAGGGTTGGTGGTTTGGATCCGTTAGCAGCTCTTCTGGAGTAAGTTGGGCGGGACTCTGCTCCCATAGATCTACAGCCACGAAAAGCCCATGGCACAGTCTCATTCTGTCCCTGTAGGGTCCCCATGATCCAGAAGGGACTTGATGGCAATGGAGGTTTCTTTCCAATGAATCAAGACACTAGTCATGAGTGGCGAGTAATGGCTGCGCTACAAGAGACACAAGCAACCCACAGAAGGTGTGCAGCCTCTCAAGTTCACCCAGATGGGCCGCCTGAGGCCTGCCGGACACTGGATGCTGCTGCAGCGACAGGGCAGGGGCAGGACAGGAACACAGGCTGCTCCAGCAGCGACGGGGCAGGGGGCTAGGCAGGGGTTCATGGCACTCCAAGAATTTGATAAGCGCCTGCTACCAGCAGCATAAATAAGCCCTTTAATAAATTAGAGAGCTATTCATTTAAATGGATTCTGCTGGCCCTTCGGAGCCAGTTAATCTGTAATTCAGATAGATCTGGATGGCTCTGCTAGGAGACAAGAGTCCAGGATATAGGGTGATTCTGTCCCCTGGGAGCTGGCCATTTCACTTGGTAAGTAGCACACACGTCCAATGTGTTCATGTCATTGTCACTCCTCCATCTCTATCACCTGAAAACCGCAGGTAGTGGGCAGAGATCTAGAATGAAGCACACACTATCCTGAGCCCAAAGAAATGCTCCCCACATGCCCCTCACAGTGTCTTGCCTCAGGCAGAGGGGCACACACCTCCAGCCATGTATCTAACGCCCAGGCGAGGTGGCTGAAAAGCCAGCAAAGGCTTGTACCAACTCCCAGGACATCTTCCACGGGCCCAACGAGAGCTGTTCTCCTCCTGAGTCATGCATGGCAGGAGAGACAGGCTGATTGTTGTTAGGAGGCATCAAGTCGACTAGGACTCACAGCCGATCAGAGCCCTTACCCTATCGTGCTCCATCCTCACTATCTCTGACATGCTTAAGCCCACTGTATGGTTATTATGCCACTCCATCCTGATGAGGGTCCCGCTCACTTTCTCTGACCCTCCACTTTTCCCAGCATGATGTCTTTTTCCAAGGACCAGCCCCTCCTGACAACCCCAAAGTATGTGAGATGAAGTTTTACAACCCTTGCCTCCAAGAAGCACCCTGGTTTCATTTCCTCCAAGACAGACTTGTTTACTCTTTTTGGCAGTTCATGAGATACTCAGTCCTCTTCTTCAACACCACAACTCAAAAGCATCAATTCCTCTTCTGTCATCCTTACTCATTGCTGATGTTGTGTGCTGCTGAGTCGGAACTAACCCGTAGCGAACCCTCCAGCGGGTTTTCAGAGGCACTGAATCACACAGAAGGAGAGTGGCCACCCTTCTCCTGTGGAGGTGCTGGTGAGTTTGAACCACGTGCCTCTGGGTTTGCAGCACAGCTTCTTACCACTGGGCACTGGAGCTATACAGCGGCCATAGGAAGCTCAGAGTGTTTCAATGAATGTTACTTGTTATGGACTGAATTATGCTCCCACTGCCAAAATATGTGTGAATTCTTGGCCCTTATACCTGTGAATGGAGTCTATGAACGGTATAAAGGGTTAATACGCTCAGTTTCTAACTGAGATGGTGGATGTTCAAGTTTACCTACAGGCCCCTTGTTGGTGTTTGTTGTGTGTCATCAAGTTGGAATTGACCCACAGCTGACACTCTGAGGTCTTCAGAGATAGTTAATTGCATGAGAGGAGTCTGCCCATCCATCTCCCATGGAGCAGTTGGTGAATTAGAACCACATGCCTTTGGAATTGCAACACAGTCTCTTATCAGTAGGCCACCAGAGCTCACTAGAAGGAAGGAATGGTGATGAACAAAACAAAAACCGAAATAACAACAACATCAACAACAACAAAAAAAACAACACACCAGAAGAGTCACTGAAAATTCTGTTTCTATTCTTACACATGGTGCCAGCACAAGACAAAGCTGATTGAATGGGCATTGGTCTGGGGACTTATGAATATAACCATGCTAGGAAACAAATCACAAAAGCTCACTCACTGCCGTTGTGTTGGAACTGACTCATAACTGACCCTCCAGTGGGTTTTCGGAGTGTGTAGGTCACAAGGGAGAGGACTGCTTCCCTTTCTCCTTAGGAGCTGAGGTGGCCTTGACCCATCAGAAAGCTGTGGCAGCACAACTCCCCATGGGCTACGCAGGCAGAATCATGTTCAGGAGGTCACACCAGCATCGAGTGGCCCCTTAACCTAATCACTTCTAAGGTATTAAAGATTTTAGAGTGTATGCAGAGACATGGCATAGAGGGACAGAGGCCACACGAGGGTCATGCAGAAGCACCAAAGAACACTGGGAACTATCAACAAAGAAGGACTCAGCATGGCAGGGCCTCGACTGGACTTTCAGCCTCTGGAGCGGTGGGAAGACACTTTTGTCTTTTACAGCCCCCTGCCCTTGGTACATTTCAGCAGCACTTGTTAATATAACACTATTCAGTCTCTACACAAGGAGAACTGCCTACAGGACCGTTTGAGGAAAGTGGAGAGCAGGGCAAGATGGTGAGACCATTACAGAAATGTCAGAAGTGGAGGCCTTAACAAACAGGGCTGTAATGTCTTACAGTGACGCAGACTCGAAGTCCAAACTTGGAGCACCAGCTCCAGGCCTTCTCCCTGGGTTGTTGGCTCTGTGAGAAGGTCCTTCTCTCTTTAATGTCTACACCTTGGCTCCTGAGTGATCCTCCTGTGGCACGGCATCTCTTCTTCCCCACCTCTATTCAAATCTAAAGAAGGGAGCCTGGTGGTGCAATGGTTAGGAGCGCAGCAGCTAAGAAAAAGGTCAGTGGGTCAGACCCACCAGCCCTTCACTGGGAGGAAGCTGCAGCAGCCTGTTTCCATAAAGAAGCCAGCCGTGGAAAACTTACAGAAAGTTTCACTCTGTTCCACTGGGACGACAGGAGTCAGAGTCCACTTGATGGCAATGGGCTGTAGCTTTTAAAGAGAGTGATTTAGATACACCTTGCCTAAAACTGTCTCGTTAATAGTGCACTAGAAAACTACTCCCAAAGGAAATTCTAACCACTTAAGGGGGTAAAATTTACACGCCTAGTTTTGGAAGACACAATTCCGTCGACAACAGTGGTAATGCCCAAAAGCCAGAACAGCTGCGAAAGAGTTTCATCAACTAGGTCACAATGATAAAGTTCCCTGTTGCTGCTGAAGCTGCCACCGCACGGCACCACCGGTGAGCCCAACTCCACATCCAGGCACTCGACTCCCAGTGGACTAAAGATAACAATCCAAACTGGTAAGTCCTTGGATAAAATCAGCAATTAAACATTCTTGAGCAGTTAGATTGCAAGGCCTGGGCTAAGAACGTTCAGTCCATTATGCCATTAAGCACAACAAGCCAATTGAAAATTGCAAATAAAATTATTAGTCTTCCTTTAAACCAGCTGATGTCAAGTTGGCGCCAACTCTTGGCGACTGCATGTGTGTCGGAATAGAACTGTGTGACAAAGAATATTCACATGATTGGTTTTTAGGACACAGATTACTAGGTTCTTCTTTTGAGATGTTTTTTGGGGCAACCCAAACCTCTCATCTTTTAGTTAGTAGCAAGAGTGTTAAATGCATCATGGAAGAGCTCAACTCTTATTCTAGAGCTCAGGAAATTGAACTTGAGAGCGAGTTAAGGCTTGTATGCAAGAAACAAAGGAACTTAGCTGATACAATCTCTAAGGAGTTGTCTGAACTCAGAGTTGGTGCCTCTCTGACAGTTCGAATTCACCAGTGGCTCCTCTGGAGAGAGATGGGCAAGCTCCTCCTGTGCAATTTATAGTCTCCAAAATCCCGCTGGAGGATCAGCTGTTAATTGGTTCTGACTCAACAGCTATGAATTTGAGTTTAACAAACAAGCTAGAACAAAAGTTCATGGATCTCTTCAGTGCAGTACCTTAGATTTTATTTGCTTCTCCAAACACTGACTGAGTTTGTTTTCTTCTTCCAGCCTCATGTCTGGAGGCACTGGCAGGCGTTGGGGTGTGGGGTGGGGTGGCTGGTCTTTAGCTCAGCAGTCTGCTCGTTCCCTCCAGTTCAATGTGTGGCCTATCAAGGAAGCTCTCCAGTTCTAGTGGTGTAGGTCCATAACAATCCAAGGTGTCCGACCTCAACCTTCACAGGCCTGAGAACAAAACCAGATGATCCGGCTACCTACCACAAAGGGACTGCAGTGGAAGAACAGAGGCAAGTGTGGACAAAATTCAAGACAATAAAAAAGACTGGGCTTATTGGTCTGGCAGAAACTAAGGAACCTTCAAGACTATGGCCTTTTAGGCACCTTTCAAACCTGGAACAAAACTCAGGCCAACTATCAGCCAGAGAACAGATACCCTTCTAAGTGGACCAATCATACCAGGGAGGGACTCACTCTTTAGAATAACCAACTGTATATGGTCAGAAGAACATACAATTAAAGATAAAGCAATGAAGACAAGAAAGGGTAGAACAGAAGGATTAATGGAAAACAGAATCACAGAAATGAAATATGCAAAGCATGATTACATTGTAATTAATGATATATAAAACAAAATGGGTATGAATGGTTGAATAAAAATAATTTGCTCTGTAAACTTCCACTCATAGCACAATTAAAAAAAATTATAATGTGCTATTGAGACAGATCCAATTCATAGCTAACCCTCTAGCGAGTTTTCAGAGGTTGTAAATCACATAAAAGGAGACTTCCCATCTTTCCCTAAACAGCAGCTAAAGAAATAGAAAAAACCAAACATTGAAGACTGGGTGGAAGGTGTGACTGTGACTTCTATAGAAGAGGGTAAAGGGAGTCAGAGATCCCAGGCTAATCTGAAGCTACCCTGGTGGTGGGTTTACATGCCCTTAGTCTCAGTTTACCCATCTGCAAATAGGGTTGTTGCAAGTCATGAAGGAGATCATCAAATGAGGATAATCAAAGGCTGGTCAGATAATCAAGCGTTCGCATCCTCATGTACCAGCTGCCCACTGAGCCCCTACCAAGCACCACTCACCTTTCCTGGAACTGGGGAGACAGCAGTACACACAGCTGCCCAAGCCCTGCCCTCACAGAGCTTCCATCCCACGAGGTGAGACCAAAGAAAGAGCAAGTGATAAATGCAGACTGTTGCACTAGCAGAGGGGACAGTGGAGGTCAGTGGTAGAATTCTTTACTTCCATGCAGGAAAGTTGGGGTTGATGCCCAGTCACCATACCTCAGGTGTGGCCATCATCCTTCTGCCAGGATATATTTCACACTGAGATGATGATAAAGAGGTCTCAACAGAATTTCCAGACTGTGACAGACTAGGAAGAAAGACCTGACAACTTACTTCTCAAAATCAGTCAATGAAAACCCTATAGATCATAGTGGTCCAACCCACAGGCAATACAAGAGACGGTGCAGGATGGGACAGTGTTTCACTCGACTGTGCACAGGGTTGTCATGACCCAGTGATATCTAGCAACAATACAGCACGGGGAAGGGACAAGTAGGTGAGGGCTGGACCATGATTTAGAGAGGTGTGATATCAATGGGGTGCTCAGGAAAGTCCCTCTGAGTGGTGACATCTGAGCTCAGGCTTGGATGTGGGAGGGAGTGCACCTGAGGCAATGGGGGGGGTGTCCTGTAAGAGGGAACCACTGGAATGAAGGGACCAGAGCCAGATGTTCTGTTATGACCAAGAAGCAGCAAGTAGACAATGACCAATGTTACAGTGGAGGTAGATGAAGCCAGAGAGGCAGCCAGGGACCAAGGCAGGGATAGCCTTGTACATTGTGGCACCACCAGCAGCCTTGTACATTTTGGCACAGAATAATTCTGCTCCAAAAGTAATGGAAAGTCCCATGAGTACTGGTGATGACATTGTCTAAACAACCTTTTGGAGTCCCTGGATGGTGCAAACAGTTATGCGTATGGCAAGGCCAGCCAATCTACTGTAAACTCAGCCACTGGAAACTATGAAGCAAAGTTCTGTGCTGACACCAGTGGGGCCTTCAAGAATTTGAAAGTGTGTCAACAGCAGTTGCCCTTCAAAGATTCCTCTACCTGTTATGTGCAGAATGGATAGAGAAGCCACAAAGCTTGATCCAAAGCTTGTATGACAGTGTGAGAAAAGGAAAGGTGGAATTCTAGCCTCAGGGAATAAAGTTATTCTTTTGCTCAATAATATTGACTCTTAGCCATTGGCATCATCTTCCTATCAATTTATTCCTAGGTTTCAAAGTTGATTTAAGACAATGAGTGTAACAGTTCTTTCTTTTCTTCAAAATATTTCAAAATGATTCTTATTAAGAGGAAAAGGAAGTTGGTTTTCACTTGTTCATTCACTCTAATTTTTCCATGTACCTTTATTGATTTTTGTACTAAAATATTTCTCTCAATACTTCAAAAACAGACTCTGCATTTAGCGGCACTCAAACCTGGCACTCGGGAAAACCTCTCTTGCCAAGAAAGTGAGATTTCCCCCCCCTACTAATAAAAAAAATCAATAGTTCATTAGAGATGCCTTTAATAAAGATTAAATAAAGGAATACATTTAACTTTTACCTGACCATGAAATTCGTACTTGCAACAGTAAAAGAGCCTTGTCAAGTCTCAGTGTTTAAGGATCAAACTGAGCTCAGAGACAGCGCCCTTCCTCCTTCTCCACCACTAATCCACCTACCTAGTGCACCTCACTGATTCGTCCCCAGTTGCTCAGCGGCCATAAAAGACAGAATGCTCAAGTTCCCCTTCCCATGCCCCTATGAATCAAGCCCATGGGAAAGACTGGGGAGGCAAGTAGAAGGACTGGTCTGTGGGTGATAAGAGCATCTTGAATGCAGGCCCACGATGGGTTGGAATGGACTCCAATTACTAAGAGAAGCATCCCACAGCAGGCATGACACCCCAAGTCCATAGGGGCTTAGGACAAGCCTCATCCCCCAACAACCGAGGCGTTACAATCGTAGCCCCTTCCAGCTCCTGCTTCTTCACCTTACTTAGCAAAGTACTTAGCAAAGGGAGTCCCTGGGTGGTCTCAAAGTTAATAGGCTCAAGTGCTTGAAAAGTCAGAGGTTCAAGACCAGTCAAAGACACCTCTGGAGAATAGTCCAGCAATCTACTTCCTAAAAATAAGCCAAGGAAGCTCAATGGAGCACAGTTGTATTTTGATACATACGGGGATGCCATGAGCTGGAATTTTTGGCAACTGGTCCTCCTTATGCCATCTTGCACTAGATGTATGTCCTCCCAAAAGGTGTGGTGGTGGTACAGTGTTTATGCATTGGAGATGCTAACGAAAAGGTTGGTGGAGCAAATCTACTAGCTTCTCAGAGAGCAAAAGATGTGGCAGTCTGCATTTCTAAAGAGATTGGAAATTGTCTGGGGCAGGCATATTCTGGCCTAAGGGTTGCTATGAGTTGAAATTGACTCAAAGTCAATAGAAACATGTCTTCTAAACCTATAGACAACACTTCCAAGCTAAATATGGCCAGGCGACTCCATTTTGGCCAATGGGATATATAAAGAAGTGCTGAGTGGTGCTAGGGTGATTAGGCTGGCTCATAATGACCCTGTGCGCAAAAGAACGACACAGCTCAGCCCCACACTGTCCTCAGGCTCTGCTGTGCCCGGCCTCTCTGTTGCAGGCAGGGTCAGTCCATCTCACTGGAGTCTCTCTCTTTCTTGCACCTTCTATTTTACCAAGAATCACATCCTTATCCAGGAACTAGTGCTTCCTGATAACAAAGTATGAGACAAAATTGTATCAGTTCTTGCTTCTAAGGACCATCCTGGCTACACATCTCCTAAAACATGTTTGTTCTTTTGGTTGTTGCCATGAGCTGTCAAGTCAACTACGACTCATAGCGACCCTGTGCACGATAGCTCTACTCTCCCCATGATCCCAATGACCCCATTACCCCCATTACTGTGTCAATCCACCTCATGTGTGGTCTTCTTCTCCTGCATTGTCCCTCCACCCTTCTAAGCTGGATGTCATTCTCTGAGGACTGGTCCATCCTGGCCACGTGCCCAAAGTATGTGAGATGGACCTTCACAATCTTTGCCTCCAAGGAGCAACGTGGTTCTACCTTCTCCATGACAGATCTGTTTGTTCTTTTGCCAGTCTATGGTATGTTCAATGGTGTTCTCCAGCACTACAACTCAAAGGCATTGATTCTTTTTGTCATATTTCATCATTGTCCAGCTCTCTGATGCATAGCATGTAATTGCAAAACCTATGACCTGGATCAGACACACCTTAGTCTGTAGACTGACATCATTGCTCTTCAGCTCAGTATTCTGCACCAACACTGCAATTTGAATGCATTAATTCATTTTTGCTCTTCCTTATTGAATGATTGTTGAGTGATAACTTCTAAGAAATCACTGTTAGAATGGTGGGGTAGGTTTTTCATCTGCCCTTCCCCCGTTGGAGCCTGAAATGCTGGTGCTCTGGCCACCAACTCAGCTCTTGAACTCCTAGCAATCTGAGTCAGTTACAACCCACAGCGAGCCTCCTTCAGGTTTCCAAAGCCAGAAATCCTCCCGGGAGGGGACTGCCCATCTCTGAATGGGAACTCACTAGTAGATTCACAGATACCCGGCTTTGTGGTTAGTAATGCCACCTGCTATACCAGAGACCCCAGCCTATGAAGCAAAAAGGTGGTGCAGCAAGCAAGACAGCGCCAAGTGATCATAGATACAAAATATACACCTGGACTGCCTATTTCCAGAGCTAATTTACACAAGAAAGAAATATCTATTTTTGAGCCTTTGTCATTTGTTTTGAGTTTTCATTCCTTTCACCTCTTTGGCTACTCATTGCAAAACTAAACAGATATCAGAGAGGTAGAAAAGCCCTTTCACCAAGTTACTCAAGAGCTGACTTTCAGTTTCCCTCCATAATACACCCACACTGTCTACCTCCCTGGGCCGAAGTCCAAAGCCCCATTATCCTCCAACTTCAGAACCCCTTTTGTTATTGGTATGTGCCGCTGAGTCGCTTGCAACTCATAGCGACCCTATGTACAACAGTTCTAAACTCTGCTCTGTCCTGTGCCAATCTCACTGTCTCTGACACACTCATCCCGAATGCCCCAGTCACTGAATCAATCCACCTCCCAGAGGGACTTCCCCTCCTGCGCCTGCCCTCCACCCACCCAAGCATGATGTCCCTCTCCAAGGACCGGTCCCCCCTTACAACATGACCAAAGTATGTCAGATGAAGCCTCAGAATCCTTGCCTCCAAGGAGCAGCCCGGTTTAAACCTCTCCAGGATGAATCTGTTTGTTCTCTTAGCAGTCCATGGCACCTTCAGCACTCTTCTCCAACAGCAAAGCTCAAAAGCATCAATTCTCCTTCTAACCTCCCTGGTCATTGCCCAGCTCTCTGACACATAACAAGTGATTGCAAAGACCATGGCCTGTATCAGACACACCTTAGTCTCCAGAGACACATTGTTGTTCTTGAGTACTTTAGAGAGGTCCCTAACAGCAGACCTTCCCATCGTAATACGTCCTTTAATTTCCTGGCTGCTGGTGCCAAGAGTATCGATTGTGGAGCCAAGCAGACTAAAACTGTGAACAATCTCAATCTCTTCACCATCCATCCTGATGCTGCCAATTGGTCCAGTGGGAGAATCTTTGTCATCTTGACACTGAGCCTCAATCCATATTGAAGGCTGCAGTCTCTGACCCTCAGCAACAAGCACCTCAGGTCCTCCTCAGTTTCAGCAAGCAGGGTTGTGTCATCTGCATAACGCAGATTGTTGGTAGATCTTCCACCGATCCTGATGCCACATTTCTCCCTCATAGAGCCCAGCCTCCCAGATGATCTGCTCAAGGAATTGAAGAACAAATTCAAACCTCGAGTTGCTATAATCAAGGATGCTTTAGGCTGAATATTAAATGATCCAGGAGGTATCAAAAGAAGATGGAAAGAACATACTGAGTCACTGTATCAAAAGGAATTAGCAGACACAGAAGAATTTAATGCAACAACATATGAGCAAGAGCCTATGGTGATGAAGGAGAAGTTCAAGCTGCTTTGAAAGAAATAGCAAAAAATAAGGTCCCAGGAATAGATGGTATATACCAATTGAAATATTTCAGCTAACAGATCCTGCCCTGGACGTGCTCACCAAGTTGTGTCAAGAAATCTGGAGAACAACCCCCTGGCCAACTGACTGGAAGAGATCTATATTTGTTCCCATTCCAAAGAAAGGTCACCCAACAGAGTGTGGAAACTATAGAAAAATATCATTGTTTTCACATGCAAGCAAGATTCTGCTGAAGATTATCCAAAAACAACTGGAACAGCACATCATCAGAGAACTGCCAGAAGTCCAGGCTGAGTTTAGAAGGGGTCGTGGTACTAGGGATATTATAGCTACTGTTAGATGGAATTGGCTGAAAGCAGGGAGTACCAGAGGAATGTCTATCTGTGCTTCATTGATTATGCAAAGGCGTTTGACTGTGTGGACCATAACAAACTGTGGCTAACTGTGAGAAGAATGGGAATCCCAGAACACTTGATCGTGCTAATGAGAAACTTATACTTGAACCAAGAGGCAATTGTCAGAACAGAGCAAGGAAACACTGCATGGTTCAAAATTGGGAAGAGCATATGCCAGGGATGTGTCCTGTCTCCATACCTTTTTAACCTGTATGCAGAACCCCTTAGCACTGAGAAATTGCTCATTTCCCTTTTCCACATAAGGTATCTGGAGAATGAGGCACTTTCCCATCCCCCTCACACACTGACTTCCATTTTGTTGGGTGAAAAGGCCAAATTCCTCAGACTGGAGTTCAAAGTCTGCCTTCACTCACCACTGGCTGTGCAAGGCATGGTGCAATAGTGAACTTGGCTCTTCTCTGAACTTGGGAAGCTCATAGTACCCACCTGTTTTGCTATAAAGATAAATTCAACTGATGGACTTAAGAGAGGATCTGTGTTCCAACATCGACAGATTAGTTGTTTCAAGAATATTGGTGATATTGTTGACAATAATGAGAAATGAGTGCTAAAAACAGGTCATTTAGGCTGAGTGTGCTTCCCACGCACAGACCGCATCTTCATTCTCCTGTTTCTCTAGGGCCTGCACACATATCACATGCCACTGTAGGTATCCTTGATAACTTCTTTTTTATCTAATCAAGTGGCTCTGAAAACTATGTGCTCTAACTACCCCCACCATGGTTCAAAGAGGTACTGAATTCTACAGGTAAAGACTCAAGCATCATGATCTTGTTTTCTGTTTTGTCTCGACCCTTTGGAGAGAAGAGGGAGAGAGCATCTTCAACTTTGCGTGCCGATAAGCAGCCATCTGACATGACAGCCTGGTTCCCCAGTGCTGGCCCTGTCCTTTGTCCACTGGATCACTGTCCTGGCACCCAGGATGAGCATTCCGGTGCCAGGCGGGAAAACAAAGCCACACATGGTGATCAGAGCTTCCAGGTCTCCAGGAGAGCACCTTCTCTATAGTCTTCTTTCCAATTCAGAGAACTTGAAAGTCAGAAGTAAACAAGGTAGAACCTTGGAAAACACATATGGTTCCTGTCCTCAGATCAGGTGGGCGGAGGCTCAGCCTGCTGCCCAGATGGCTCCTTAGGGCTGTCCATTCTCTGGGACGGCGCCCTGCCTGGAATGCAGGTGGGGGGTGTTCCAGACGGCCAGGACTGGGCAGATCCCCCAGAACAGAGCTGGAGCAGACCGCCGCCTTGCCCAGATACCATCTGGGAGCCTGTCCCCTTGATTTTTATTCTCATAAATCCTCTGGGGACAAGTTCCGCCAGAGATTTGATTAGCCAAATTCCTATTGGAAAGTTCTCCTTGGAACTTTTCCTCCTGGAACGGATCCTCTTCATCTTTATGCAACCTTCTCTTGTCAAAAACTGGGCAGGAATTGTAACCCAACAGAAGCTGTGTGCGTCGAGCTCTCTGCCGAACTCCATCTGAAACTCTCTAATAAAACAGGAGTGAGAATTCTGGAATTTTGCTAGTACACCCTTTGCCTGGTCCTTGAGCCCCACGCCAGTAAGGCTCACACTGCCATAATCCTTGTCAGAGGGCAAAAGAACTCGGGGCAGAGATGAAAGGCGGTTTGGCCAGAGTGGTCTACTCTCAGGGCTAAATCCAGAAAAGCACATCTGGGCCTTATGACATTTAAAAGAACCCCAGAGCAGCTGAAGCATGTGCGGAAAGTAAAATGGACATAAACAATGGCTTGGGTCTTTCTCTCCAGTAAAGAATTTTGGCTTGTGAGGGGAGGGGTTTGGGCCTAAACCGTGGGGGAAATGGTGGCTTACGGGTATAATTCTCACTTTCTATGTGCGAGACCTGGGTTCTATTGTATCCCATTTGTCTGTGGAAGGATGTATGTTGGTATAGTTTCAGTGGTACTTCTAAACTATGACAGACTAAAAAAAAAAAAAGGTGGTAATCTATTTTTAAAAAAACACCAAAAAATCCGCCCATAAAGTTCTTGGGGATCACAGTGGTCTAACCCCTTTTGTACATGGGATCTTAACATGATAGGCGCATGTCAGGACCTAACAACAAAAGGTTAAATTTCTTGAAGATAACAAGCAACAGTATAAGCTACGAACAACTTTCAGAAATACAAGGAAGAAAGACAGGTAGTTGTTCAGCAATTACAAGATCCACTGTGACAATTAGCACGTCTCCTCACTGTCATCTGAGAGGAGGTTGTATGTGTCTTACAGGTGGAACCAGAGCTGACAACCCCCTCCCTCAATGACTTTCAGAGGCTGTAAGTGATGCAGGAGAAGACTGCCCACCTTTCTCCTGAGGAGCAGCTAGTGGATTTGAACCACCAGACCTCCCAGTCTGGAAAAGGAGGCAGGATCAAAGACAGGGTCACTGTCCTGGCTGAAAATCAAACCTGTGGCTATGGAGTCAACTCTGACACTACCAGACAAAACAGACCTGCCAGAGAGCTGCCCAGGCTGTGAATTCATACAGAGCAGATGCCTCGACTTTCTCCCATGGAACAGCTGCTGGCTTCAAACCATCAACTTTATCATTACCAACAGAATTCTTTAGCCACTAAGCCACTAGGGCCCTGAATCCTGGATGAAAGGCCATGCCTAATCATTGCAGGCTCCATTCCTTATTCCTTATTCAAAGACTTGACAGGAGGCCCACAGAGACAGGGACACACTTCCCGCCTTCCTGACTCACAGCCCCGCTTGCCCACTCAGCACGCTCCTCAATGGAACACTCTACAGCCAAACCATACAGCTGCAAACATACTTCCAACTGAACTACAAAGTCCTCCGAGGAGGGAAGGACACAGAGGCCAAGGAAAGGGGAAGAAAGGCCTGTGAGTGGCTGCCTTCACCAGGGGCACCGCAGGTCTCCATAATCCTTCCTGAGTAGATTAGAACAGAACAGAACAGAACAGAACAGAACAGAACAGGTAAAAAAGAGCCCTGGTTAAAAAGCTTGGCTGCTAACTGAAAGGTATGTGGTTCAAACTCAATCTCTGCTCTATGGTAGAAAGATGTGGCAGTTAGCTTCCACAAAGGTTAGGAAACCCCCTTGGGCAGTTCAACTCTGACCAACAAGGATAGCCTGACTTCAGATGTAACTCTAGATAACAGGTGTGGCTTGGACCTACAGGTGGAGCCTTGCTCAGTCCTGTATCCAGCCACACACAGTCAGGAAGACAGAGACGGCTTTCTCTGCTTGTGACTGTGACACTGAGCAGCAGCCTCCTAGCACAGTGACCCCCCACTCTAGAGCTGATGGTCTCTCTACCTGGCTTAGCCACACACCCCCTACTGCCCACAAGAATTGGCCCTTGGCTCACTCAGTGAGATGGCTGATGACAGGAAGGCCCTGTCTCCACATCTCTTCCCAGCTAGCCTCTTCCCTACAGTGTTCTCCTCTGTCATCTACCAATTCTTCACGTCATCTTCAAAGATCCATCCCTGCTCCACATTCTAGGTCTTCCTTACCTGTCCCCTGCCCCACCCAGCCTGTCGTCACCAATCCCATGCACCCACACTGCCCAACATGCTCCTGGCTTCAGGAAATGTGGCATCTACCCACAGATTTCAGACCTCGCCCTGGATCTACTCCATTGAACGTGTGGCTGGAAGAGCCCATCCAGCACAGCTCCTTGGAGTTGTAAAACCTCCCAGGTGCTGTTCACTTTTCACTTCCTCTATGTTACCCTCCTATCCTGGAGGTCTGTAATGTATCTGTAGAGCCTCCCATTGCGCAAACATCCCTCCAATAATTATCTCTCATTTCCATGTATTTATCTCTACTATCTATTTGGCTAGAGTACCTATCACCCTTCCTGGATCTATTTTCATGTCTCTCTCTCTCTCTCTCTCTTTCTGTCTATAGTATTTATCTCTACTTTAACATGACTGCTTTAAAAAAAATCCTCAAACTGGGACAGTTCCCAGGGGGACAGGTTTTTGCCTGCAGTTAAAAGCACGATGTGATTCAACACGTGCTCAGCAGCTAAATGTGTGGTGGGTCAGAACGGCAGAGTGCTGGTTTGGCAGAAAGGCAGGGATGCGGGAGAGCAAGGAGGGCAGGGAGGGTGGGAGGGGCTGGTGAGACAAAAGAGCCTGTCCCCGCCCGAGTCCACCTCTCTGGAAGAGGACAGGAAAGAAGACAACCAGGACTAAAGGATCCAGGAACCACACAGAGCTCAAGTTCAACTCTCTCTCTCTTTCTCATTCAAAGCAGGCGGCCTCAGCTTCCTCTTTCAATAACACAAGAACCTTATGAAGCCTGACTTCAAAGGAATGGGGTCAGGACTGAGATATTACACACAAAATCCTTGACAAATGATTAAACATCAAGTAGGCGTTCATTAACGGCGACTTCTAGTCCTATCTTAAGGGAGCTCTCATGGCCTAGTGGTAATATGGTTGAAATCCACCAGTCGCTCCACGGGAAAAGGATAGGTAATCTCCCGTGTGATCTGCTGCCTCCAAAAACCTGCTGGAGGCTCAGCTATGGGTTGGTTCTGACTCAATGGTACACAACAACAACAGTCTTACTAGGGAGCACGGGTGGCCTACTCAATAAGAGGTTGAACTGCTAACCCAAAGCTGTACTTCAAACTTACCAGATGCTCCAAGAGAGAAAGATGCCAATCTCTTCCGAGTGACTCTCAGCCTCTGAAAACCTGCTGGAGGACCAGTTATGAGTAGGTTCTGCCTCTCCAGCACTAACAACAACAAACCAGTTTTATTCTTTTTGTCATTATTTTCATTATGTGTTATACGGTATATGATCGTTTTTACAAAGCTTAACAAACAGATGCTGCCCTGGATATGATTACGATGTTGTGCCAATAAATCTAGAGGACAACTCCCTGGCCAGCTGACTGGAAGAGATCCACAGTTATTCTTATTCCTAAAAAAGGTGACCCAACAGAGTGTGGAAATTATCAAACAACATCATTAATATCACATGCAAACAAGACTCTGCTAAAAATGATCCAAAACTATTGGAACAGTACATTTACAGAGAACTGGCAGAAGTGCAGGCTAGGTATAGAAGAAGCCATGGCACAAGGGACATTACAGTCAATGTTAGATGTATCTTAGCTGGAAGCAGAGAATATCTGAGGAATGTCTATCTGTGTTTCATTAACTGCGCAAAGGCATTTGACTGTGTGGATCACAACAAGTTGTGGCTAAACTTGAGAAGAATGAGAATCCCAGAACACATGATTTTGCTTATGTGAAACCTATACTTGGACCAGGAAGCAGTCCTCAGAACACAGCAAGGAAACACTGCATGGTTCAAAATCAGGAAAGCTGTACACAAGAAATGCATCCTATCTCCATACCTTTTCAATCTATATGCAGAACAGATCATCCAAGAGGCTGGGCTGTATGAGGAGGAATGTGGCATCAGGATTAGAGGAAGACTCATCAATAACTTGTATTATGCATATGACAAAACCTTCCTTGCTGAAACTGAGGAGGACCTGAGGCATTTGCTGCAGAAGGTCAAGGACTGTAGCCTTCAATATGGACTGAAGCTCAACATTAAGGAAAAAAGATTCTCACCACTAGGACAACTGGCAACTTCATGATAGAGAGAAGATACTGAGATGGGTAACAGCTTTAGCTTGCTTGGTTCCACAATGAACAGTCTGGGGACTGGCCACCAGGAAATCAAAAGATGAATTGCACTGAAAATCTTCTATCAGGGACCTCTCCAGAGGACTGAAGGGCAACGATGTCAGTCTGGAGACTAAGGTGCACCCAATCCAAGACATGGTCTTAACAGTTACTTGCTATGCATCAGAGAACTGGACAATGACTAAGGATGATAGAAGAATTGATACCTTTGAGTTGTGATGATACCTTTGAGTTGTGATGCTGGAAGAGAGTACTGAACATACACTACCTGATAAAAGAACAAACAAATCTATCCTGAAGAGAAGAAACTAAGCTGCTCCTTGGAGGCAAGGATGTTGAAACTCTGTCTCACATATTTTGGGCATGTTTTCAGGAGGGACCAGTCCTTGAAGCCAGGTGTCATGCTTAGAAGGGTGGAGGGACAAAGCAGGAGAGGGAGACCTTGGATGAGATGGATTAACTCAGTGACTGCGGTAATGGGGTAAGTGTGTAGGGGACAATGAAATTGGCTATAGAGAGCAGGGTTCAGAGCTGTTGTACATCAAGAGGTCGCTATTAGTCACACACGACTCGACAGCACATAACAAAACCACCACCTTCTAGGTTGTGACTGTCTTCGAGTAAGGATATACTAGTATATATTCTAAACTCTAGAGACACAGTAGATTTTAAACAGAGATGTTTTATGAACAAAAACTTAGCTATTCTGTTTGTGTGTTCCTGTGATCCAGAAGAGGCTTCCATGGTACTCCCAGATTAAGACAGACTAGAAAGACAGGCCTGGAAATCAGCCATTGGAAATCTGGACTCCAATGGTCTGCTCCGCAAACACTAGAAGAATGGTGCAGGGCCAGGGTACGTTTTGTTCCCTAGTGAACCAAGTGGTCAAGGGTCCACTTGATGTCAGCTAGCAACAACAACAACACATCTGGACCTCAAGCATTAAAGGAAAGGAAGATAAGGACACAGAAGACTATGACGTCCAGAAAGGGGGATATTGCAAGTGCCAACACTGGGAAGCTTCATGCGAGCCACATTTCCCAGATAGTTAACTGAGAGTTAAAAGGCTGAGCTATGGGGCTTAAAAAGGATGAACAAGGTGTGGGGTGGAACCAACACAAGCTGAACGAAAGGTCTGCCAAAAGCAGTAAGGGTCCTGCTGAGGTCTGAACGCGACACTTGGAGTGGACTTACTTAGCATGGGCCTTTGGCTTCCTTGCTAACTCAAGACTGGAAAACAAAAAGGCAGTGAGGAGAACTAGCTAGATGGGGGGTGATGAGAAGACCAAGAACTAGAGGCTAGGAGTCTAGTGCTCCGAGAGGTGTCACTGACTACCTACCATCAGGGATGGAGCCAAGCAGGTCCAGGTCAGAAGGGGCCACGCGCTGGAGGTGAAAGGACAGGAGAAAGGAAGAGAAACCAAAGTGGAGCCTGTGTGATCTTATATACATTCTAAACCACAGAGTGAGCTGGGTGTGGCGGAAACAGACTGGAAGTGGAAGTCACCAAGGAGTTAAGGGCAGTGTCATCGGCAGGGATTTAGATCTCAAAACTTCAGACAGCTCTCAAATTCAAAAGCCAATGAAAGACCCTTTAGAATAACCTTGCAGAAACACATCCATTACAATTACACTAGTTAGACTCTCCTTACCATCTGAATCCAGAACGGCACCACCACTGTGTAGAAGAGGTCCGGAAGAGGTTCTCTGAGCTCACGGTATAGCACTCGGAATATCTGGGACATTACTCTAACTTCTGTTGTTGCAACAGCCAGCTTCCCACAAGCTCTCTCAAGTGAGGGGAAAAAAAGGCAACAAAACAAAACTCAAAAGCTGCTATGTCAGTAAGGAACTCTAGTGGCACAATGGTGAAGCATTCTGCTGCTCACTGTAAGGTTGGTGGTTCCAATCCACCATGGGGGAAAAGAAGAGGTAATATTAAGATTACAGCCTTAGAAACCCCATGGGTCAGTTCTCCTTTATCCGACAGAGTCGTGATGAGTCAGAAGCTATTAGAAAGCAATAGGTTAGGTTTGGGGGTTTTTAAGCAAACCTGTCACCCAAGACGGTAAACCTGAGATATCACGAACAGCAGAAGTGTCAACAGGAACAAAGTGTGTGGGGGCCTGGATGCAAACAGAGCCACAGTGGCCTAGCTCCTGAACAGAATGCTCTCTGTCGCGTAATGCCAATGGAAGATGAGAAGTACTGAGGACTCAGGACATCTAGAGATACCCAGGCCCACGTGAAGAGGACTGGCAGACAGATGGGGCCACGACATGAAGGAAGCTGGCACAGAACATGCAGGAGGCTGCTTCCAAATCGCCAGATGCCAGCTACAGCTTTCCATCTGCCTCTTCTCAAACTCTCCTTCAGTGTTTCACTGTTTCCGTGGTTCACATCCAAACACATTTGCTGACCTTCCATGCGGAGACTGGCTCAGTGAAAAGGCCAGAGAACTCACCACCCAACGGCACAAAAGCACAAGAGGTCTGCTCTCAAGCATCTCTCCAGAAAGCCCGACTCCACAGGTGACTGCCCAGCATCTAGAGAGATCTAGAGCTAAAACTGTACACTACTACACAGCAGGTGTTGGCAGGCCAACGGCATTAGCCCAGCAACACTCCTTCCAGCCTTTTCCATTCTCTCCAACCTTCCTTTCCTATGTTACATGTGGTCAATAATAGGAAAAAAGACGATTCTGCCTGTGAATTCAACAGAAAGCCATCTCCATGGACGCTCTGTGTCTTAGAGGAAGAGCAGCCATGGTGCCCCTTAGAGGCAAGGCTGGTGAAACTCCACCTCACATACATATTGCCAGGAGAGGCTAGTCCTTGGAAAAAGACATCATGCTTGGAGGGCAGAGGGTGTGTGAAGGGGAGGAAGACCCTAAATGAAAGGACTGACACAGTCACTGTAATGACACACTTTGAGCATGGCAGACATTGTGAGGATGGGACAGGACAGGACAGGGCTTCGGCCTACTGTGCACAGGGCTGTAGGAGTCAAGAGCCAACTCAGAATGCATAACAACAGCACAGACAGCCCTATTCCTAAGAGAGGAGGGGAGGATTAGGACGAGCAAAGATTCCTACCTGAAAGGAGATGTGGGAAGTGTTAGACGCCACTTGACCTAGCAGCCTGGGACAGTGCCCTCAGTCTCCCCTGTGCAGGTCTGACACAGACAGCAAGGCTTCCTCTGTCCCTCCCATCACCATCCTGAGCCCAATATGAGCCCAGAGGAGGGCAAGCAGGCATGATTTCAACAGGCACTGGAATGGATATGGACACTCTGGTCCTCAAGTGTGATGGGACCCACAGGATCACAAGTCCAGGTGTGGCCAGACATGCATAGAAACATGTCAGAAAGTATAAAGTGAACATCAGCCTCACTTCCATTAATTTTTAGACAGTCAGGTGAAAAGATTCCTTAAACAGAAATGGCCAAAAATCAACCCTCACTCCTTTTGCTCCAACATTCCATTCTCCTTTCGTCCTAACACCTACCTCGTATTTGATCTTCCTCCCTCCCTGCTCTGATCACTGTATCTTCTGTCTTGCTCCCATCAATCCCATAACTCAGTGGAATACAAACCCTCCCATCCATTTACTCAATGGCCAGTTGAGTAAACAGGGGAACAAGAGCTGCAGCCAGGGCCCCAGTGAAATGCCTCTTCTCTGTGCTGAAATGAAAGCCAGAGAACGATGCTCTTAGCACCCAGGGGCTTATGGGCCATTTTTAACCAGCGCCCACGAAGACATTCAATAACTTAAAGCCATGGAGACAGAAAGGAAGACAAGATGAAAAGGTAGAGGTAAAGGAAGAATCCTAACCCTCTAGAAAAATAGATAAATAAAGTGCATCAGGGAATAAATAAAAGATACCGAAAGAGATATCAGCCTGGGCCTGGCATGCTTTTTCCTCTTGCTGCAGTAATGATCTGATTAGGGCTCAATCCTACCACATTCTTCATGTCCAGCCCCATCCTCACTGAATCTCGGCTGCCTGGGGAAAATGGATGGCGGTGAGGCAGGAGGCAGCCCCGGGTAAGCCCTGGGACGATGAGCTGGGGATTATACATGCCTCAGGGCACCTGAGGCTTGGACCTACTTATTGCATCCTAGAGATGGGTCAGAGGTGGGTGCTGTCTGCCTGGTGACCATTTCTAACAGGGTAGTGTCCCTGGGTGGCACCTGTCCTGTTCCCCTGTCTTCTTACTTGGGCACACGGTGCTCATGGAAAGGAGAAGGCTGCAGGCCACACTGCTTTACGAATTCCAGAACATTAGCATGCTTGCACTTCTTCCCCAGACCGCCCCTCCAGGAAGGCCAGGGTTAGAATCCCTGGGAAGGATACTGGTTGACACAAGCAAATGAATTCAGAAACGCCTTTATCTCTGAACACCTGCCAGCCCTTGCAATGTAGCTAAGATGAGGAAAAAGAAACAGACCTCTATGAGGCGTCTACTGCGTGTTAGGAACTGTTTTCTGACCATCACTGGTCACCAGTTTATTCCACTGAGCTGGCTTGCATGCATTGTTGTGATGTTGGGAGCTTCATCACTGGTATTTCACAATACCCATGGTGTCACCTATGGTGGGAATGCTACAGTGAAGCTTCCAAGGAAGATTAGGAAGAAAGATCTGGCTATTTACCACTGACAACAGCCTATGACAACCCTACAGACCTCCACTAGCCAATCTAGTGCTAAAATATGTACTTCCAACCCAAAGGCATGCGGTTCAAACCCACCAGCTGCTCTGCAGGAGAAAGATGGGCAACCTCCTCCCATACAGTTTACTGAAAACACATTCAAGAATCAGCAGCGAGTCAGTTCCAACTCGATGGCACACAACCACCATGCTGGAAGATGAGTGTCCCTGATTACATGCTGCTGGTGGTGATGCTATGTACCACTGAGTCAGAACCAATCCATAGCTGAGCCCCAGTGGGTTTCCAGAGGCAGTGCAATGGGAACTACTAAGACAGTCAGGTGAAATGATTCCTTAAATGGAAACGAGAGGAGATTGCCCATCCTGATCTTGTGGAACGACTGGTGGATCTGAACCGTGTGCCTTCAGGATTGCAGTGCAGTTTCTCACCTCTCGGCCACTAGAGCGCCCTTGATTACATGGCACTCAAAATACAAAGCAGCTATAAAAACTAGACATAAGCACCCCAACAATGGTGAGGACAGTGCAGAACCCCATGGGCCATGCTTTGCTCGTATGTACGTGGCGCTGCCAGGAGTCAGGGCCAAATCATGGCGACCGACACTATCGAGTTACCATCTAACTCTGAACAGGAGTTTCTTGCACTTGAATAGTAACCCTTGGAGGTCAGCTGTCATTATTCCCATATTACTGGTAGAGAGACTGAGTAACATACTCGAAGCCACACAGCTAGAATGTTTTCATGCTCAGGGTGGGAGTGTGTTGGAGAAAACAGATTGACAAAAATAACAGCTAAAAACCCTAAACTCACTGTGATCAAGTCATTTCTGATAATGCTGCAGGACGGAGCAGAACTACTCAGCAGGTGTCCAAGGCTGTCAAGCTTTATGGAGGCAAACTGTTGTACCTTTCAGAGAGCAGCTGGTGCATTGAAACCACCAAACTTTCAGTTAGTACCAGAATTTTTTACCACCATGCCAGCAAGGTCTCTCTGGATTGGCTAGCAAGGCTCAAAGCATCAGGATTGTGCTAGAAGCAGGTGTCAACAGTCACATCATTCTGGATGCTGTTCCACAGAGAGCATGCTCCTGGCCACTTGGCCAGTTCCGAGCCTGTCTTCTATGAGGTCCTGCCCTGCAGAGCAGCTCAGTTCAGGGAAAATCCCAGCAAGTCCACCTTGGTTCTTACAGTGTCTGGGACAAAGCCAGCCTTTCTCCTCATATGCCTTGCAGGGGACACTCAGAGGAGAGTCCCACCCCACAGGGCAGTGACCTGCACAGACCAGTTCTTGCTCAGGACTAGCGTCTGTTTTCTCTGGATCAGACACAGCAGACCATACTTAAAGGAGGGGCGATTAACGCAGAGGGCCTCCACCCCCTCAAGTCTTGCATTAGGCTAAGGAAGCTGACCTTGACTTTCTGTTATTGTTTTTCTTTTCTATTCACTGCTTCTAGTTACACTGAGGCAAGGCAGCCAAAGCTCCAGGTCATCAGGAAAGAAGCAAAGTTTATTTCTATGGTAAGTGAGTTAATGCACAATTTCATGAGATACGCACTTTGCTTGAAAAAATCTAGGATGTGGTGCCTGTTCATATCCTGTGCCCATTTTTCTATTGGATTATTTACCTTTATCTTGTTGTGGTGCTCAAGTATTTCATAAATTCTGGATATAAGTCCCTT
>NW_006399791.1:10290555-10335461 GCF_000299155.1 Elephantulus edwardii | reverse complement strand
AGGGTAGAGAGAATAGTGCAACTATGAATGAATGGAAACCCAAAATCTCTGTAAATGTTTATGAAAATTAATAAAATATAATTATAGAAAAAAAATCTAGGATGTGTTAGCGAGAGGGTGGAGGAGGGGTGGGCTCTGGAAGTTGGGAGGGAGACCTGGCAGCCTGGCTCTGGGGGGAAAGGGCTGCTCTGACAGTCAGGCTTGGGGAGGGGACACTGAGGACATATGTTGACTGGAGTGCAGGGTGATGGGAATCCATGGAAAGCAAGAGTTCTGGATGTTCTGCTTCCTGTCTGCCTCAAGGCGGCTGAGTCAGAATGGCCCATGTTTAGAGCAAAGGAAATTAGGCATTTCCTAAGCATCTAGTATTAATTTCATCTGTGCATTTGCACTGTAATAACTCGGATGTTGCTGGGATGGTCGAAGCTGGTGTAGTTAGGTGCTAAGCTGGTTCTGCTCCTAGTGACCCCAGGCACAACACAGAAAGTACCACTGCTGGTCCTGTGCTGTCCTCACAGTCATTTTAACTTACTGAGGGTCTTCTTTCTTGCTGATCCATTACCAAGCATGATGTCCCTCCTGATAGGTAATATGCCAAAGTACTTGAGATGAAGTCTCACTATCCTCCCTTCAAAGGAGCATTCTGGCTCCTTACCACTGACATGGGAGATGAAGAGCATCACTGTTGGTGGGCAGGTTTCAATGGTGCTTCCATACTAAGACTAAGAAGAAAGGCCTGGCAATCTTCCAGAAACCAGTGATGGTGATACTATGAGTCACAAGAGAATAGTATATGAAATAGCTCTGGCGGCGACGCATCTAGGTTGAAAGACACTCAAAATGCGCAGGGATCTCAATAGCAAATTCAAGCATCTTCTCTGTGCCACTGCTGAAGTCAGAACCGATTCACAGGTGACCCTCCAGTGGGCTCTGTGGTTGCTGTGTGTTGTTGAGTCAGAATCCACCCATAGCTGACCCTCCCAGCAGTAAATCACACAGGAGACTGTCCATCCTTCTGCCACAGAGCAATTGGTGGATTAGAACCACGTGCCTTTGGATTGCAGCGCAGCTTTTTACCACTAGGCCACCAGTGCTCCCTACACTGGGCAGCTCATAACCACCACCAGTCAGTGGGTTCTTGAAGGCTAAGAGGGACAGTCCCTATGGATTATGCATTCACTCATACTAATTACCACAACGGCAGGGCAGGACCAGGCAATGCTTTATCCTGTTCTATACTGGGCTGCAGCAAAGCCATCTCTATGGCAACTAACTACAACAGTTCCTCAGGAGCTCTAACCCAGGAACTCTGGGCAGGAATCCAGCCACTTGTGTTTTAACAAGCATTGGTAACCTCCAGGTGATGCTGTTACAGGTAATTAATTCTTCAATGATATCCAGCCAATAGGTGCAAGCACGGATTAAGAGAGTAATTCTAAACGCATTCACTTGCTAGAAACGCAGGTTCTTGAGCTCTACCCCAGACCTATGGGATCCAGAACCCTGGTTCAGTGTTTGAATAAGCCTTCCAAGGGGGTTCCGTACTTGCTTAGCTTGAACGGACATGGCTTGTCATCCTGCTGGCTTTCCACGCAGGAGGGACGGAGCCAGTCACAGACAATGCAAACAGTGAGGGAAGCATGGGCTTACTTTTGCTTACTTATCAATAGTGGGTCATTTCATTTTTTTTTCACTACATTAAAAATTCTGTTTCTAGGTATGGCTAGGATCTTGCTCTGAACCCCATAGCACTTTCTCACCAAATCAAAGCTTCTTTTCAAATGTCCAGTCCCTGGTGTGATGGAGTAACCTGCAGGTCTACTGATCCTCGGTGAGCAGCTTCCCACACTTTCCATGTCCACAGGCAGCAATGAGGCTTTGCAATATGGAGAAAGGGCCCTTGTCACAGGAAAGCATGAAGGGAAATGAGGCGTTGCACATTTAAAAAAATCTTCTCCTCTTATTTTCTGGTGACATATATTCCAAATCCAAACCTCTGCCAGAAAGACGATGCAGCTTTTGTTGCTGTTAGTGATGACTGTTTTTGTACTATTGAGTCAGAACTGGTGCATGGCTGACCCTCCAGTGGGTTTTCAGAGGCAGTCAATTACACGGGAGGAGCCTGCCCATCTTTCTCCCACAAAGCAGCTGGTGGATTCCAACCCTGTGCCTTTGTATTGGCAGTGCAGCTCCTTACCACTGAGCCACCAGAGCTCTCTAATTGAGTTAGCCCTAAACACATGAAGAGCCCATCCCAGCAGAACGCAATGCTGCCCATCCCTGCATCCTCAGGACTGACTGGAAGTTGAGCAAGGTGAGGAACTGAAGAGTTTTTACTGGTTAATTTTCTGCAGTAGATTGCCCGGCCTTTCTTCCTAGTCCATCTTAGTCTGGATGTTCCACATCATAGCACCTCACTGCTCAGCATCACAGCAACCGGGGCACCCCCACTGACAGCTGGTGGCTGTACATGATGTGCATTTACCAGGAACAGAGCCTAGGTCTCCAGCATGGAAGACAAGTGTTCTACCACTGAGCCACCACTGTTCCCCTGAAACACTGTTAACAAAGATGAAACAGCCAGCAAAGCCGTGTATTCAGGAAAAGTGACCAAAGAGACAGAAATCTATCTGAAGAAGCAACACATCAGCCCACGGGAATGGTATTTATCTTTTCGGTATCCAAAGCCGATTCCAGCATCCAATGAAGCATGCTTCACACATATCACCTGGTTTGGTTTTCACAGTACGTTCATCTTCCCATTCTCAAAGAAATTAAGTACTTAGTGCTGCACAGCTTGGGCATAGCAGAGCAGAATTAACTAGTTGGTTAGGTTTTTGGGTTTTTTTTTCTTTGGTTGTTTTTTAATTGCTGGAAAAAGAAAAGAAATCACTGGTCCAACACTGCCTACTGGAACATTTATGATGGGGAGATGTCCCTGCATGGCACAAAAGCACTCAATTACTGGCTGAAAGGCTGGTGATTTGTATCCACTCAGAGTTGTAGTGTTGGAGAAGAGTACCAAATATTCCATAGTCTGCCAAAAAAAAATAAATAAACAGGTATGTCTTGAAAAAGGTGCAGCCTGAGTGCTCCTTGGGGCAAGTATACCAAAAGTTTCATCTCTCATACATAGGATATGTTGCTGAGAGAGGCTATGCCTTGGAAAGGGATATCATGCTTGGAAGAGTAGAAGGCCAACAAAAGAGAAGAAAACCCCCATCAAGACAATTCACACAATGAATTTGTATATTAGAGATGCACAAGGGCTTAAGTGTATCAGAAATAGTGAGGATGTCACAGGATTGGACAGGATTTCAGATCCCTTGTTCATAGGGTTGCTATGAGTCATTCTCGACAGCACCTAACAACAAGAGACCTCTCAAAAGACATGTCTGGGGAACTACAGGGTTACAGCCTTGATGACCTCAGGGGCACATGTGAGTCGCCATTATAATCAGCTCAGCAGCTACTAGCAACAATAACACACAACAGGGGACATGTCTGCACCTCTCCTGGATGATAATCACTTGTTCATGTGGTTACTGAGGATTTGAAGTATGGATGGCAGTACTGAGTAGCTGACTTTTACATTTTATTTCATTTTAACCCAAACCAAGCAACCACCGCTGTTGATTCCAACTCACAGTGACCCCGTATTTCATTTTAGTCAATATATAGGTAGTCAGCCATCATGGCTAGTGGCCACTGCATTGGACAAGGCAGGTCTAGACCACTGGAGAGTCCCATTTCTGGTTTCCAGCTGGTCTGTGTCTTGTAATGACTCACGTTATGGGTATATTATTTCCCAGGTCCTTGACAAAGAAAAGATCAGCAATCTCTCTTCTCCAGGGTCACCCTTACTTAGCCTCACTTAGCAGCTTCTTCCTGGTACACAGCAATATCACTACCACGCCTGGCTTTTCTGTAGTTTTGCAAAGTAGTTGTCTTCTATCCTGATGCATTCCCATTCCATCATCAAGCTAGAGAAGGCTTCCTAAGTCACAACCTTGAAAACTCTGGAACTGGCTACACCTGGTCAAAAAACAACAATGACCATTAAATATAGCAGTGTGGTCTTGATCAAGACAATAACAAAAAAAGGGTGGACCAACAGTGTGGAGATTAATGAACAATATAACTGATAGCACACACAAGCTAAGTCCTGGTGAAGATTTTCCAGAAATGACAGGAACAGTACATTGACAGGGAAATACCAGAAATACAAGCTGGGTTTAGAAGAGGTCGTGGCACTAGGGATATCATCACAAATGTCTCTGTGTTTCATTGATTATGCAAAGGCATTTGACTGTGTGGATCACAATAAGTTGTGGCTAACCTTGAGAAGAATGGGAATCTCAAAACACTTGATTGTGAAACTTGGACCAGGAAGCAGTCATCAGGACAGAGCAAAGAGGCACTGCATGGTTCAAAATCAGAAAAGAAGTGTATCAGGGATGCATTTTGTCTCTATACATTTTCAACCTATAAGCAGAACAGATCATCTGGGAGGCTGGACTTTATTAGGAGGAATGTGTTATCAGGATTGGAGGAAGACTCATCAACAAACTGTGTTATACAGATGACACAACCTTGCTTGCTGAAATGGAAAAGAACCTGAAGTATTTACTATAGAAGGTCAAGGACTGTAGTCTTCAATATGGATTAAAGCTCAACATCAAGAAAACAAAGATTCTCACCACTGGGCCAATTGGCATCATCATTATAGATGGAGAAGAGACTGAGGTTAACAGTTTCATCTTGCTTGGCTCTACAATCAACACTCTTGGTACCAGTAGCCAAGAAATCAAAAGATGAATTGCTCTGGGGAAAGATGCTGTCAAGGACTTCTCCAAATTGCTAAAAAGCAACGATGTCAGTCTAGAGACTAAGGTGCTCCTGGTTCAGGTCATGGTCTTCGTAATTACTTGCTATGCATCAAAGAGGTGTACAATGACTAGAGTTGACAGAAGAATAACTGACGCCTTTGTGTTGTGGTTCTGGAAAAGAGTATTAAATGTACCACGGACTGCCAAGAGAACAAACAGATTTATCCTGGAGAAAGTGAAACCAGGCTACTCCTTGGAGGCAAGGATATATATTTTTTATTTTATACTAGTTTATTTACAAAGTTCAAATATATTGTTGTGGTCAGGAGGGACCAGTTCTTGGAGAAGGACATCATGCTTGGAAGGATGGAGGGAAAGCGCAGGAAAGAAAGACCTTTGGTAAAGTGGACTGACACAGTAACTGGGGTAATAGGGATAGGTGTGTTGGAGACAGTGAGACGGGTTCAGGACCGGGCAGGCTTCAGAGTTGTTGCACATAGGGTCACTATGGGTCACAGGTAACTGGATGACACATAACAACAATCCCATGCATAAAAGGAGAATAAAATGATTACCTTTGATGGTTATTGAAATTAATAATGCATAATACAAAGGTCCAAAGTGAGATAGTAAGGGAGCTCCAGTACCTTAATTGTAAGGAGTTGCACTGCCAACCCAAAGGCACACAGTTTGAATCCACCAGCCGCTACATGGAAGAAAGACAGGCAATTTTCTCATATGTCATTCACTGCCTCTGAAAACCCATAGGCAGGTGAGCTGAGTCTGTTCAGACTCAACAGTACGTAACAAGTGAAGCAGAGCAGGTGAAGAGTGGGACTGTGAAACGCTGGTCATCTAAACTCACCTAGTGTTACTTGGAAGAAAGATGAGGTAGTTTGTTTCTGATAAGATACATAGTCGTGGAAACCCAGTGGAGGGTCGGCATGAATCAGAAACATATCTAGGGCGAGGAGTTAATGCAGATTCTAAGGGATTCTTCCACTGCTTCCTCATCCCATAGCCCACTGCACTTTTCTCTGAAGTCTCCCATCATTCAGGACTACGTTTCGCTTCTTTGCAGATGATTAAGGTGCGTCACATCTCTGCTTCAAAGAATTGTTGTTGTTGTTGTTATGTGCCGCCAAGTCATTTGCAACTCATAGCGACCCTATGTACAACAGCCCTAAACCCTGCTCTATCCTGTGCCAATCGCATTGCCTCTGACACACCCATCCCAATTACCCCAGTCAGTGAATCAATCCACCTCATAGAGGGTCTTCCCCTCCTGCGCTGTCCCTCTACTCTACCCAGCATGATGTCCCTCTCCAAAGACCTGTCTCTCCTTGCAATATGTCCAAAGTATGTCAGGCGAAGCCCCAGAATCCTTGCCTCCAAGGAGCAGCCTGGTTTAACCCTCTTTAGGATGAATCTGTTTGTTTTCTTGGCAATCCATGGTACATTCAATACTCTTCTCCAGCACCACAGCTCAAAGGAGTCAATTCTCCTTCTATTCTCCCTAGTCATTGTCCAACTCTCTGATGCATAACAAGTGATTGCAAAAACCATGGACCCTTAGTCTCCAGAGAGATACTGTTGCTCTCGAGTACTTTAGAGAGAGGTCCCTAACAGCAGACTTTCCCATCGCAATACGTTTTTTTATTTCCTGGCTGCTGGTGCCAAGAGTGTTGACCGTGGAGCCGAGCAAACTGAAGCTGTGAACAATCTCAGTATCTTCACCATCCATCCTGATGCTCCCGATTGGTCCAGTGATGAGAATCTTTGTCTTCTTGACACTGAGCCTCAGTACATACTGAAGGCTGCAGTCCTTGATATTTCCCTAAATTCCTTTCAGAGCCAGTATCTGAATAACACAAGCGGATCCTCTGGTCACCTGGTTTAGGCTGCAGCCCCCCCTCTTGGCTGGGTCTCCAGACAATGGACGCCCAGGCTTCTTCATGCTCGACTTGAACTGAGTCCGCCTGAGGGGGCCTCACCACTGTGCACAGGATCAACATCTCTATTCAGATAGCCTTGGCCCCTGTCCAGCCAAAGTCCACAGCTTGGCTATCTAAAATCAAATTACCTTTGCCTTCAACAGTATGATTGTCAATATAAAGTTATTATTCAAGCAGTGGATGTTTTAATTACCCAAATGTCAAGCTCTGTCACCTTCCATTAGCTGTTTCATGGTCCTAATCGAAAGTGCCCTGAGAGGAATCCCAGGGGATCCTGAGTCCTGCTCCATCCTGGGAAAGGATTCCAAGCAGAACCACATTGCACTAACCCTTCTAGATCCCCTTCTTAAAACACCCATGGCAGAAGTCTCCCTCGCTTCGAAGAGCATCTTATGTCCTTCAAAGCTTTCTTTTCCCAGTCAGAACCTCTTTTGCTCCAACCAATCTCATGACAGTTCTTTTGAAGAACTACTGATCAGTTTGCAGAGAACAAAAAGTTAAAGACTTTAAACACTACTGTGGGGCCACAAGAGAATGAATGCCAACTGTGCTCCTTGTTGACTGTATGCCCATGGACAAATGATTTCATTTCCCTGGGTCTCAGTTTCCTCATCTATAAAATGGGCAGTCAGATGTATTTTAATCATCATATGTATGTGAAGCATTTAAGTCAGCAACTGGAGTACAGGGGGACCCTTGTTTTGCTGCTGCTGGAGCTATTACTATCACTTCGGGATCATCACAGAACAAAGCAAGCAAAATTCCTTCCAACAAATCCTTTCCCAAATCCTCGTTACATCCTGGCTGGGCTGCCTTTCTGTCATTTATTCACAGATTCATACTACTCATTAGTAAAACCTTGATAGTAGACTTCTTGCCTTTCGTGCAAGAGCTGGGGCTCAATTTCCAGCCAACACACTTCCATATATACCAGCTGTCACCAGAGGCCTGTGTGTTAGTTGACGGGAAGCTCAACAGGACTCAGTAGATCCTCCACACTAAGGCTGACTAGGAAGAAAGGCTTGGAAATCTACTTCCAAAAACCAGTCAGTGAAAACTTCCTGGATCACAGCAGTCGGAGCTACACCTGACCATGAGGACAGTAGAGGACTGGAAGCATTTTCATCTATTGTGCTCGGAATCATCACAAGTCAGGGCCAACGGGAGGGCAGCAAACAAGAACCACCACCACCACATGCCAATGCTGCTCTCTGGCAGGGGACGAGGGGACTATTTTTTTAAAATAAATATACAATGCATGCACATTCATGGGTTTTTAAAAATGTGATGAGTACAGTGAAAGAAGAAAATAGAGATGAGGCATTGGAATCATAGAGAAGTCTCTGGACTCCTTTATGGAGAGTGCAGGGAATCAGGGAAGTCCAGGCTTTGAGATTCTTAGAGGATGATCTAGCCTTGCTCCTGCTGGACTGAGAGTGCCTGGAGGGCAGGCAGAGGATCACAGGCCAAGGTCAAGCAGAGCTCTCAGGTGACAGTGAATAGTTCTTGAAAAAGAGTTTAAGTGATAAGAGAATTAATTAATAACTGGAGGGATGGAAATCCCTTTACTATACCTTGAACTTGCCCCTAATTTCTGGACCTTCAGTCTTGCCTCCATCCTTGCACCTCTGCCTTCATTTCCTCTGCTTCTCAGCATCCTCACAGTCCCATCAGAAGTTGTCTTAGTCACAGACAGCACACTTCCAAACATCCCTCCTAGAATGACATTTTTCCTCAAAACTCGCACAGGGCCAATATTTTTCCACTCTGCTCTGCCAGCCCTACCCTCCACTCTCACCTCTCCACTGCTTCCAAGGGGATTCTAAAAATGGAAAGGCACGTGGAAATGAAAACTTGAGCAACTTGACACTTTGGAGAGGTAGGCACCTTCCTTCTCTGGGAGGATGGTTTAAGCCTGTGTCACCTGCCTGGCTCAGTTACAGGGCAAGGGCCTGGGTGGGAGGGAAGGCCTTTGTGTCTCCTACAGTGTGGACTGCAGCAGGGGCACTCAGCAACTTGAAAACCCTGGTGGCAGTGAGGGAGAACTGGGAAGACCAAGCAAAATCCTACAAACCCTCCCTCTTGCACTGGCACTGCTAGCAAGCTGGGATATACCCCTTTCCAATCCATGCCTTCAGGGACCACAGCTGAATTACCCAATAAGAAAGGTAAGCACAAGGAGGGTGGTCCTCACATTGTAAAACTTCACCTCACATACTTAGGCCAAGAGTGGTGAGTCCTGGGAAAAGACAGGACGGACGGTCCTTAATGAGACGGACTGACATATGAGCTCGGGCATATCAGAGATGGTCAGAGCAATGCATTGTGGGGTGTGGCAAGGTTCACATCTGCTGTTCGGAGGGTCACTATGGGTCAGGGTTCACTTAAGAATGCCTATTAATAACAACAAGTGAGCAATTTCACCTTTTTTTCACCACATCAAAGATTCTACTTGCTAGGAATGATAGACATTTGTTTCTCTCTCAACTCTCCAGTACCTTACTACAGAATCTAAGCTTCTTTTCACCTTTACAATCCCTGACAAGGGCAGAATACCCATTAAGTAGGTAGTGTGGGCTCACTTGTGTTGCCTTACTAAACCGTAATTAACAATTTCTGTTCACAACATTACAGATGAGTAAGCACGACTAAGGAGATGCTTACCTTGCTTATTGAGAAATGCACACTTGCAGGGCACCATGGAACCAATCCCTGAGAGGCTGTCCACTAAGAAGAGCCATTGGTGAAGGCAAGCAGGTATGGTTACTGTTAGAGTCAAATGCCATCAGGTTGGATGTACTTATGACCCTGTGGACAACAGGATGAACCCAGTCCATCTTAAGCCATCCTCACAGTCTCTGCTGGGTAGTGCACAGTCAATCCAAAACAGTCCTGTGTCAATCCAAACCACTCACAGTCTTTCCGGCCTTGATCCTTTGATTTTTCAAGAACGATATCCTGTTCCAGACACTGGCATCTCCTGACAACATACTAAAGTATGTGAGACAAAGTTTGCCACTTCATGCCTCTAAGGGATTTATTTCTTCGTTGTACTTCTCCACAATGAAGATGTATTCTTCTTGTTGCCCACAGTATCGTCAATGTTTGTTCTTCTCCAACACTACAGCTCAAAGGTATCAATTATTTTAGGTCTCCCTTATTATTCCCTTGTGCGGCTTCACATGTATAGTGAAACAACAGAAAACACCATGGCTGGGGTCACACAGAACTTGGAAATCTGACCATCAGCAACCACACAGCAAATTGACAAGGATAGGTTGGTATGAGCTGCAAAAAGGAAGAGGAAGTTTTCCAGGGGATCACTGACTGTGTTCTGGTGGGCCTCAATGGGCCTCCTGGACCACAGGAATCTGCACCTACATTTCCCATTGGAAAGGGTGGCAAAGGAAGTATTCTCCTGGCTCCAGAGCTATCCATGGGCACCTAAGATGGAGAAAAGGCAGGTTTGGGAGTCAAAAGCATCTTGGACCTGCCCCATGCAACTGCTGTAATCTAAACAAGGGGAGCGCTGAAGCTCTTTGGGGCCAGTGGGTGGGGGTTAAGTGGGGTTCACACTCTTCTGGGTTCTGAGGCTAATACTCTGGCACTGCAGCAAGCCCCCAATCTCAGCGAGCATTGTTCTAGTTGGAGAAGAAGGCACAAACACCTTATATGGCATGTCATGACAAGTGCTGTGGGGTCCCTGGGTGGTACAACTAATGTGGTCAGCTTTTAACTGAAAGGCTGGGGGTTCTAGTCCACCCAGAGGTATCTCAGAAGAGAGGTCCAAAGATCTACTTCTTAAAAATCAGCCTACACTTTCTTGAAAACAAAAATGACCTCAAAACCTACTACACGGCAGTAGTAACCAAAATAACATGGTACTGGTACAATGACAAGTACATAGACTGATGGAAGATAATTGAGAACCCAGAAATAGACCTAGCTATCTATGACCAACTGATATTCAGCACGAAAATAAAGCCTATCAAGTGGGGAAATGACAAACTCTTCAACAAATGGTGCTGGCAAAACTGAACTGCTACCTGCAGAAAGCTGAAACAGGATCCTCACTTCACATCATATACAAAATTAAATTCAAGGTGAATCAGAGACATGGGAATAAAGCCCCAAAACATAAAGTTCACCAGAGACTAAATGGGATCAAGCTTAGACAGCCTAGTGTATGGTATAGAGAGACTGACAAATACAGCCAGAAACGTACTATCTAGAGAGGATAAAATTGATAAATGGGACCTAATAAAAACCAAATCCTTGCGTGTATCAAAAACTTTTTCCAACAGAGTGAAAAGAAAACTACTGGCTTGGAAAAAACATCTAGCAATAGTATTTCAGACAAAGGTCTCCTATCAAAAGTTTAAAGAATTCTACAGGCCCTCCACAAGAAAAAGACTGGTAACACAATTACAAAATAGGCAAAAGACATGGAAAGACTTTTTTTTTTATAATTTTTTTTTTTTTTACAGAGGTTTTGGATTTCCATTCATTCATTGCCACAATTTTCTCCCTTCCCACCCCTCCCCACCAGCTCACTTTCCCCCTCCGAAGAGAGAGAAAAAAAAAATTCCTTCATTAGTATACAATTCCCATGTCCCTTCCCCCCACCCCCCACCCCGAGTACACTTCACTATGCAACCTTAATTCTGGAAAGACTTTTTACAGAGGAAGATATATGGATGGCCAACAGACACATGAAGAAATGCTTAAAATCACTGACAATTAAAATCATTGGCAATAAGAGAGATGCAAGTCATAACCACAAAGAGATACCATCTCACTCCAGTAGCAGTGGCAAAGTGTAACAGGACAGCAAGTAATAAATTTAAGAGAGGCTAAGTGAGATAAGGAACTCTTATACACTGTTGGCGGGATTGTAAAATGGTAAAATCATCCTGGAAGGCAGTTTGGTGTTTTCTCAAAAAGTTGAACACAGAAATCCCATATGACCCAGCTATTGCACTGTTTGGAATATACCCCGAGAAAATTAGAACTGAGGCACAAATAGAGATTTGTACACCAATGTTCATCACAACATTATTCACCATTTCAAGAACATGGAAACAGCCCAAATGTCCAACCACAATCGAATAGATTGAGAAATTACAGCACATTCACAAAATTAAATATGATGCAGCAAACAGGAGCAATAATATTGAAAATTACTCTCTAAATTGGGAGTAACTGGACAGCATTATGTTAAGTGAACAAATTTAGTCCCATACAGACAAATGCTGTTTAAGACCATTATTATTATAGAAATAGAAAGATAACTAGTAAAACGTGTGAGGATCCAAGAGGGAGGAGGGTAGGAACAGAGGGGTGAGGATGGGCAGGGGGTAATCATAGGGTCGCATAATTTGATGGGTGGATGGAGTGGTGGGTCAAGAAAATGGGAAAGATCCAATGTGAAAAGCAACATATACAAACTTTGTAAGTAAACCAAGATAAAATAAAAATGTTATTAAGGAATAAAGATGAGCCTATGGTGATAGTCCTATTCTTGACTCTGATAGATGGCAAAACTAAGAAGATGGGTTAGCTACAGGGTGAGAAAAGAAGAGTGCTTAAGATACACTCAAGTTTTGACCAGAGCTCACCCAGCACTAGGCTCAGAACAGTTTTCTGGTGCCAAGCAGCCTCTACTAACTCATAGTGACCTTACATACGACACAATGGGACACTGTCAGGCCTCGCACGTCCCCATCTCCCACCTGCCAGCAACCTCAGAAGTTGAAGAGGGAATCCCAGAATTTCACCTGCTTCCCAAAACTTGGGTGACAAAGAGTCACTGAGAAAATGTTAGCACCCCTAACACCCACAAATGCTGCCTCAAAGAAGTGGCTGCACACGTTCCATGGTGTCCAAGGGAGAGCGGGCAGGAACATGTGGCCAGCTGGAAGGTCTGGCTAAGGGACATAAAAGCAGCTTGAGTGGTGCTGCGGTTAAGACACTCATCAGCCACTCCATGGGATAAAGACGTAGCACTCTGCTTCCCCAAGGATTCACAGTATGGAGAGTTCTAGACTGTCCTACAGAGCGGCTGAGTCTGAACTGACTCAATGGCATTCGATGGTTGCATAAAAGAGCATGCAAAAAAGAAATGTTTAATTTTTGTGTTTTGTTTTTCTAGTTTTGCTTTTTTTTTTACCTTGTTGTGTACCACTGTGTCGGATCCAACTGGCACAGGACAGATTGCCCCTCCTCCAGCAGAGCATCTGGTGAATTCAAACCACACACCTCAAGGGGATTGCAGTGCAGCTTCTGGCAACTGGGCCAACAGAACTCCCTTAATTCTTGTTTTTAATTAAAGAAGCACCACACAGCAGGTAGATATATCATTTGACCCTAAACCCCCCCTAGTATGAAATGATAAATGTAGGAAATGTAACAAATATTCAGGTAAGAGAGTCATCTATTATCAATAACGATAAATTTAAAACAACAACAATAACCAACCACATCAAACTAAATTCTAAGCCACTAAGGATGTAGTAAATCCCTAATTTGAACATGGCTGGGGGAAAAAGCACAAAGAGTAAACAATAGTCTCCAATAATCTCCTGGAAAGAGCTTCATTACATTGGCCATGGATGCCTTTGCAACTTTTCTTTCCCTTTGCTGCTCTGTGAATGTTTTGCTGCTGAGCTAAAATTGGGATCATACTGAATACTGAACACTGCTTTGCAATCTCACTGTTTCTCTGTACAATACTCTGAAAGTACTGTAGATATTTTCATGTCATTAACTATTGTTCCACAACATATTTTAATGGTTTCATGGTATTCTGCTATTTGTAGGGACCATAATTTCCATAACCAATTCTGCATTTTGGGACACTGTGATCATTTCCAGTTTTCCATCATTATAAAGAGAGCTTCAGTGTGCAACCTTGTCCATGAACTTGTGTGGACATTCCTGATTATTTCCTTAAGGTAAAAGAAATGTCAAGTATGGAGCTGCTGAGTCAAAGAGAACATCCACTCTATGAAGTAGTTTTTGGTTTATGGAAACATTGAACAGAAAGAGCACTGAGTTCGCGTAACACCCTCTACTCTCCTGCCCGTATTTTCCCCTATTATTAATATTTTGCATTTTGGGGTTACATTTTTTACAACTGACGGCATTATATTATTATCAACTAAAGTACAGGGCACTATGGTGGTTTAGTGGTGAGGAACTGTGTTGCTAACCCAAAGGCATACATGGCCAAAAGTAATTTCTAATAACTTAGGGGTTCAAATTCACCAGCTGCTCCTTGGGAGAAAGATGCACAGTCTCCTCCCAGGAGGATTAATGACTCTGAAAACCTGTTGAGGGTCAGCTACGAGTTGGTTCCAACTCAACAGTACAAAACAACAACAAAGTCCAAAGATGAAATGAAGGAGGCCTGGTGGTATAATATTTAAGTGCTTGACTGCAAAATGGAAGGTAAACCCACCTAGCAGCATCTTGAGAGAAAGATCTGGTGATCTGCTGCCACAAAGATTAAAGGCTGGAATGTGCTCACATTATGATCTACAGTCCTTCTGGAGTGTTTTCATTGTTGTTAGGTGCTGTCTACCTCTCCAGAGTGCTAGGGAGCAAGGATGTCAGTCTAGAGACCAAGGTGAACCTGATATTGGCCATGGTCTTCATAATCACTTGCTATGTACTGGAGAATGATCAAGGATGACAGAAGAATGCCTTTGAGTTGTGGTGCTGGAGAGGGGTATTGAACATATCACAGACTGCCAGGAAAACTAACAGGTCTGTCTGGAGAGGGAGAAACCAAGCTGCTTCTTGGAGGCAAGGATTTTGAGACTCCTCTCATACTGTGGGCATGAAGCCAGGCAGAAGGATATCCTGGTTGGAAGGGTTAAGGGACAGCACAGCAGAAGAAGACCCTAGATGAGATGGATTGACAAAACAGCTGTGGTAATAAGAGTAGGTGTGTAAGAGTCAATGAGATTGGTTCAGGATAGAGCAGGGTTCAGAGCTACTATGCATAGGATCACTATGAGTCGTAGTTGACTCAATGGCACTTAACAACATTTGGGGGTGGATGTACCACAATTTGTCTACACATTCACCTTTTGAAGGCCATCAAGGCTGCTTTCGATTACTGGAGATTATGAATAAAGCTGCTACAAATGTTCATGTGCAGGTTTTTGTGTGGACATAAGTTGTCGACTCTTTTGGATAAATACCTCCAAGTGCGAATGGTAGACCGTATGGCAAGACTATGTTTAGCACAGTAAGAAACTGCCAAATTGTCTTCCGCAAATAACCATTATCCGTCTTTATGGCTTTTAGGAAATCCTGTCACACAGCCCTCCATAAATGTTGTACCAGTTTATCCCTCCATCAGCAGGAAATGAAAGTCTCATTCCTCTTCATTTATGCCATTACATCTTTCTTTCTTCTTTTTTTTTTTTTGCCAGTTTAATAGAAGGACAACAGAATCTTGTAACTGATTTAATTAGTATTTCTTTGATCTCTACTTAAGCTGAACAAATTTCCATATGTCTATTAGCCATTTTCTTTTTCCTTCTGGGAATTTCCCATCCCTGCCTTTTGTTTGTCATCTCCACGCTTGTTTTTGAGAGCTTATTGGAACCCAAAAGCAACTGACAAGAAGTTCTCCTCCAAAAGCTCTTGCAGGCCTGAGGACCAAATGTCACTTATGGAAAGTACCAGAAGTTTTGGCTAAATCACATGGTGGCTTGAATGTCCCAAACTCAGGGCCAAAGGCCCCCAGGATGGTAATAAAGGGAGCTGAGAAACAAAGCTGCACAGACAGAGGCCAGTTGCTGGCCTGGTTTTTGTCAGAGGTGGGCTGAGGAATGTAGACAGGGCACTGATGGCCTCAATGTGGCAGGAAGTTGGCTTCTCCACCAGAAAGGAAGAAAAATGGATATACGTGGACACAACCAGCTCTGCGGGTCCAACCGGTCAGGCCCAACAAAGTGACTGACTTCACAAGCAAGGAAACTTCGGTCTATGGCATCTGAAGTCTCTGCAGGTCATCGGATTGGGTTTTCCTTGTCTCAATACTGAGCTGACAAAGGCTGGGATGAATTAGCTGAGAATAGGGTTATAAAGCAGAATTGTGTATAGTTCACCTCTATCACTGATTGGCAGAGGGCAGCTGCTTGCGTTGGAAAGAAAACTGTTTTCTGAAAGAGAGCTGAAATCTCTATCCTGCAACAGTGTGCCTGCCCTGGCAGAGGTTCAAGACTCCACATATGGACTCTAGAAACAAGACACAGAATCTCAGGGCCTGGGTCCAGAGGGGAAAGACTGCAGATGGGGAGGGATAGGAAGGGTGCTATCTTGCTGGATAACCAAGGAGCAGCCTGCCCTTCTACTCACATCAGAGCCTTGGCCTGATGCAAACAGCTGCCATGCTTGTCCAGGGCCACATTCCTCAATCCTTCTGACTATGTTTCCCAACCGGAGCCTAGACACACGAACTCCCCCAAGGCCAATTCCATCTCAGCTAGCAGCTCTCATACTCTCCAACTGCCCGTGATGTGCTCAGCTCCTTTCTGGAAGCCTGGTGGGCTGGTCACGGACACTATCCTCTTGTGTGTCTCCAGCCTGCCACAGCCCTCTCAGCCTCTAAAGAGTGGGGGGGTCAGGGCTGTGTGGGCAGTACCTCCTTTCTGAGTTGCTCATCTGTCTGCATATCAAGAGGGCACAGACAGTCTAGGACTTAAATGGTTCTTCCCCACGTCCACTCTTTCCACCATAATGAAACTTCTCTAGCAGCCCTGCCAAGACCCATCTCTGCCTCACTCTGGGTTCTACCTTCCTACTGAGCCTGAGGCTAATCAGTCAAAGCCCATTTGGTTCTCTTTAGCTCCACTGTGGCCCTCTGTCACGTCTTTTACCTTCTGACACTTTCACCTTCTCTCCCCCAAGTCTGCCACACTTTGTATCTGAGGTCTGCTCACCCCAACACTACTAGTCTCCATCGTTCAGACTCTCCGGCACTGAGCTACCAGGTCAGCTTGGCAGCAGTGCCCACGAATCTATTTTAGAGCCTGAAGGAAATTTACAAGGGATAACAATTCCAAAAATCATGCAGGCCTGAGGACCAAACAGCATTTATGGGACATGCCAGAAAGACTGGATAAACCACATGGTGGCTTGGATCTCACAACCTCCAAGGGACCCTGGGATGAACCTACAACACACATGTAAGTTTTAAAGACTCTGTTCTGACAATGTTCCAGACACATAGAGTCGTGCACATCAGGTACCTTGTTCTTAAGCGTACAGCTCAACATATCTTTATACATGTGGAAACCTGTGTGACCATGAGCCAGGTCAAATTCCAGTACGTCTCCAACGCCCCAGAACAGACTCTCATGCTATCTCCCAATCATTACCAGAAGTAACCACTATTTGACTTCTATCAACATCGATTAGTTTTGCTTATTCTTGAGAACGTCATAGAAATGGGATTGCAGCCGCATGCTCTCTTTTGTATCTGGCTTCTTTCACTTAACATCATGTCCGTGAGATATTTATTAACTTTGCTGCCGGTACTAAGAGCCAAAAAAGTCTGCTGATTTCTATTCTAGGATATGACTTGTGCTTTCAAGCTGGGTTCCAAGAAAGAGAGCCTCAGGTCGCAGAGAGCAGAGACCGGAGAGTCAAGGAGGCCTAGGTGGAAGGGATGGGCAGCGCCCACCTGCACTTGAGGAAGCTCTTCCTTTAAGACCTGTTTTACACTACAGCCCTCCATTAAGTTCTTTCTCACTCAAAACATACTAAGAAAAAACAACAACAGCATGTCTCTAGAAAGTGCTTAATGCCTTGCCAAATACATAGAGCTTCTCAGGTCCTTGATCAGGAATTCAAAAAGAAGGATAAAAACCATCGAGATCAACTCTCTTCAGAGCATATGGAAAATTCCCAAAGGGAAAAAAAAATGGATTCTCCCTCAGGTACCTTTATTCCTACAATGAGACCTGGAGTCCTTCCAGCTCTTTTCATTTCTGATTGAAAAGGGGGCTATTTTAGCTGCTGTTAAGGTAGCTCTGAACATGGAGACCCCACAAGCAATAAAACAAAGTGTTGCCCAATGGGACACAGAGATTGCACTGCCTGGCTCGCAGACGCAGCTCTCTTAGCCTTTCTTTCTACTCCATCTAAGTCTGGAAGCTCCATAGAAACATGTTCCACATCACAGGATGTCAGACCACACTGACAGACGTGTGATGGCTGCACTGGTGCAGGGGTCAGGACTCAAACCTGGGTCTTCTGCACAGTAGATGAGAATTCTACCACTGATCTACAAGCTCCCCCATGAATGGGTATCCAGGAAATCCAAAAGAGAAGTTTCTGACTTTTACCTGATTCTTGCCATAGTCCTTCTGCTCCTTGCAATCAAGGGGTGCTATGCGTCAACAAAGGTAGATATTTAGGTTCATGAAAGGGACTGGCATCGGATGAGCCCAAAAGAGAAGAGTCGCAGTTGAGAAGGGGAGATCAGCAACTTGAATGGGGTTCACATCTGTCTCTCTTTCCCTAACAGTTGAAGGACTAAGCAAAGGCTGAACCCTGGCCTGTTCTCCCAAGTGAAGACTCAGGGGAGCAGCACAAGGAACAATTCAATTAAGAGCAAGAGGACCTCAGGCTTGAGAAGTAAAAAAAAAAAATAAAGTGGGGCTTTGCTGGAAACATCCTTAACTCTAAGCCATGCAGCTGGGGGAGAGGACAATGGGGTAGGGGTGGTGGGACAGCTTCTTACAGCTTGTCCACGGCCTCTGATTCTGACCCAGACCCCGGCCAGGACAGACACAGGTTCTGACAATGCCGCAGACTCTGGCCGGGAGAGACTCACGTTCTGACAAACACTCTTCCCCTAATGTTGAAGCCCTTGTGGATTGTGAGGGAAATTTAATCCATATGTCTCTGATTCATTTATACTTAACTCATCAACATGCTGTTTTGTAAGAGCAGTTTCGTATCCAAGTGCATTTATTTCAAGCTCTTAAAACTCTGGGTTTTTTTTCTTCGAAACAGGAAATCATACCGCGCCAAGAGAAAAGAAACTGGAGCCCTAGAGGGTCAAATCAGGTTCAAAGCTCCTGCCTCCCCAGAGACCCCGACCAACCAGAAGTGGCTCTACGGCCAAGCCTGCTGTCTGTACCAGTCAGGAGGCACAGTGCCCAAGAACAGCCAGACCAAAAGAACCTGGGGCAGAGAGCAGGGCAGGGAGAGTTTGGGGGGGGGGGGGGCGGTGTCCTGTTCACAGCCAGGGCCCCACTCCTCAGGGCCCACAGGGGCTGCAGGCTGCAGGAGGCAGGCCGAGAGTTCCGTTCCACTTCATCAGAGACAGCATCTTTACATCTTTACAAAAACAACCGCTGTGAGCAGGTTCCTCGGGAAATGACCCCGAGATCTCAGGCCTGAGCTCAGTCAGGAGCTGAGCTTTGTCCGCAAGTTCTCCTGGAACAGAAGTGAACTCTGAAGGACCAAGCCAGGCGGGTGGAGTCCCTTCTCCCAGTCCCCACCGTCTGGAAGCCTTCTCTGCTGTTGCCACACACAAAGATGCCCCTTTGCCCATGAGCCCTGAGGAGCTAAAAGTTGTCCTGGAGGCAGTAATTGAGTGGGTCCATTTCTTGGACCCTCAGGGTGGACTCTGCTCTGTCTCATGGTGACCTTGAGTAAAACAAGAAAAAAAACATTGCATGGTCTTGTGGCAGCCTCATGGAAACTGACATGTTTAAGCTCAATTTTTTTGTTATCGTTATTATGTTAATCCACTCATGGAAAGGAAATCTGGTAGCCTACTTTGTAGACGCTTCTGCTGCCAAAAGCCACAGTTCTCTGGCAGTTCGAATCCACTAGCACCTCTGAAGGAGAAATATGGGTGATCTCTTTTCATGCAGTTTACAGCTCAGAAACCCAGTGGAGGGTCTGCTAAAAGTCAGTTTGACTCTGTGGCAGTGGGCAAATGAGTCAATATCATTGAAGTTCTCCCTCATTTTTTGCTAGCCCTCTCCTCTACCTTCCCACCCATGGTGCCCTTTTCTATCGACTGGTCTTGCCCGAAGCTGTGTCTCAAGTTAGGAGAGCTGAAATCTCGCCATCGTGGCTTCTAAGGAGAAGGCAGGCTGACGCACAGCTGGTACAAAGCGGAAGGAGCTGAGCTCTGAGCAATGTGAGCTCTGACCAGCCTGCAGGTGGTCACATTCTTGATGTGATGAGGAGACTATAGAACCGATAGCATGCACATGCCCCAGGATGGGCACAGAATGAGTCTGCCCACCCTGCACAGCTCCGATAACCAGTTTCTCAGGGGCTGGGATGCCTTGTCTGCTTCCCTAGAGAGCAAGAAGGGAGTTAAGCATGAATTTTTATGTTAACTAATTCACTGGGCCAAAAGGCAAAAAACAAGACAGCTGATGTCAACCAAAAGCAGGGGCAACCACAGCACAAAAAGAAACGGGCTTGAAGTAGAGCAGAGACCAAGAGATGGGGTGGGGCTTTAAGGAGGCAGAAAAGTCAACAGCTACAACCAGAGAAGCATCTATTGAAGTGTGAGACTCGGTTCCTGCTGTTGTGCTAAGGCGCCCTGGAGTCAGCTCCTTGAGTCATCAAGCCTCTGCAGGCTGCAGAACGGAGCGCTGTCCACTCTGGCACCATCTTCACAATCAGTGTTCTGTCTGAGCCCACCGTAATAGTCATTGTGTCCATCCATCTCATTGAAGGTTTTCCCTTATTCAGTGGCCCTTTACCAAGCACTAGGTCTTTTCCTAGGGATCCCATGTCCAAAACATGTGAGACCAAGTTCACTATTGTCTCTTCTCAGGAGTATTCTGGTCGCTCTTCTTCCAAGACAAAAATGGAATTATAATGTTATTACCATTCTGGCCACCACCCTGCTGCCTATTAGCAATTTACCAAAGTCATTTTCCCTGGGACAGGAAAAGCATCATCTCTGGAGCCTAAAGACCTAAAGCAACTCTTTGGAGAGACTGTCTGCCAGGTATGTTGGAGTGTGGCAGGGAAGCTCTTGCTTGCTTCCTAAGTGACTGACAGTTGGAGGCCCAACTGGAGTTGGTGGCAGTGAAAAATGAATGCTTCCTACCTTCCAAAGTCCAACGGAAAAGGAAGTGTTTGCTCCTGAGCCTCAGGTGACTACTGATGCCTTCAAGCTTGCTCAGTCAATGAGAGAGCAGACAGAAGCCTAGAAGAGCTGAGAAATGCAAGAACTGGACCCACTGCCTACAAGTTGATTCCAATTCATGACAACCCTCCACTGGGTCCTCAAGACTGTTCACCTTTACAGATGATGGTCCGTCCTGTCTGGTGGAGGAGCTGGCCTAACTGAAACTGCGACTCTCTGGTTAGCAGTACAATGCCTACAACGTTGCCTGTAGAAAGTGAAGAAAAACTGAAATACTTACAAAGAGATCAAAGACTACATCCTTCAATATGACCTATAACTCAATGTGAAGAAAACAAAAATCCTCACCACTAAGCCAACAGGGAACATTGAGATAGATGGAGAAAAGACTGCTGCCAATGATTTCAATTTACTGGATCCACCATCAACATCCATGGTAGCAGAAATCAAGAAAGGAAAAGTGTTGCACTGGGAGAATCTACTGCCAAGACCCCAAAGTGATAAGACTGGGCATGTCTGCATAAAAGCTAAGGTGTGCCTGATCCAACAAATGGTCTTTTCAATTACTTGCTATGTATCTGAAAGTTGGACAAAGAATAATAAGGAAGACCAAAGATTCAGCTCCTTTGAGTTGTGGTGTTGAAGAAAAGTACTGAATATCCCATTGACTGCCAAAAGAACGAGGAAATCTGCCTTGGAAGAAGTGCAACCAGAGTGCTCTGAAGAGGTCAGGATGGTGAACCTTCATCTCACATACCTTGGGCATACCGTCAAGGGGGTCACTTCTTAGAAGAACACATGATGCCTGGAAAGGCAGAGGGTCAATTATAGAGGGGAAGACCCTATGGACTGGCATAGTGACTGACTGTCATGTCACACTGTACTGGAACATGGTAGAGATTGTAATGATGGTACAGGATGAGACAGGGTTTCAATTTGTTGTTCACGGGGTCACTTGTCAGCACTGAACAATGATTCACTACGACTCCTTGAGAAATGCAAAAGGTTCAACACTGGAGTAAATGCCACTCTTGGAGTGAGAATGATAGTACTAGACCTAGACCAAGCTGCAGAGAGGAAACACTCTGTGGGTTCTGCAGAGAGACAAGGACTGTGTAGCCAAGACTCCCCATAGGCAGCGAAGCCCACCACCAAAAGTGCAGCAGACAGGTGACAGGAACTGGCCAGAGTCCAGGTGGGCCTGTCCTTGCCAAGCATCAGCTAAGGACTGTCAGGAGTATTTGCTGATACAGATCAGATGGGACCCTTCAGACCAATCAATGCAAAAAACACATTTGACAACACCCTTTCCTGATCAAAACTGTTAACAAAATGGGGAGGAGGGAAATTCTTCAACATAATTAAGGGCCTGGGGGAAAGAATTGAGACCTTTTATTAATACTTTAATAAATTGGTAAGGATGTATTTTATTTATGTGATCCATTTCAACTTGTATAAATGATTATGAATGTATGTCAACCATGTGGAAAGAAAATGTTAATGTTTTTTAAATGCAAAGCTCCAACATTTGCACAAAACCCAGAAATAAGTATGAAATTGATTTATTAATGAGATTAATTAAAGTCTTTAAAACAAACTCTCATTACTCATAATGTACAAGGGAAGAACAAGTCCATTCTGTGACAGATTCAGAAAGGTAGGCTCCCTGGTTGCCCAACTTAGTCCCTATAAAGCCCAGCCTCTCACTTGGAGCTGATGTCAGGATTCAGAGAGGACCTCGTAGCCTGGCGAATTCCTGCCTTAGAGGCTTCCCTTAGATTTTACTTCCCTCTCTGACAGCAAAACTTGGCCTCCACCAATCTCTTCCTCCCCAGTGTCTGTAGATGGAGACCTAGGTCATGCCCTCAGGGTCAGGATTTGAACTTGCACCCATATCTCAGTTACCATTATGATGGTCTGGACATCTTTCCTCTCAGTACAAAGATCCTGTCTACCTGGCTTGCAGGTATATCACACACACCATCAGACTCTCCAGGTGCTCCTTCTAGAACCACTCAGGATGGGTGTGAAAATTGACCAGGGCTCAGGAAGGCAGGAAAATCCTCTCTCTCCTTCTCTTCCTGTGATGTGGCCATCAGAGTCACCACCAACAGCTTCTAATTGTTCACCAGATCCCTTCCCCACCAGCAGGCCTCCCCACACATATGGCAGACAAGGTAGATGTCAGAAGATCCACCTCCCAACTCCTTAACTTCATGAGCTGCCCTGCCCCAGGTAAGCTGCTTTGGGCTGAAACATGGATGAAGTGTTGGTGACAATGACCTTTCAAGGCCAAGGATTTCCGAGGCACAGCATGTTATTGTGTATCCCCATGTGCTCTCCCCACCTGACATGAGACTGCGCTCTGCCCCTTGCATCCCATCCAGGTCCCTGCAGCCTGGAGCTAAGCACAGCCCAGCTGAGCTGGAATTCACGAAAACCCAGAATCCCCAACTGTGAGCAAGAAATCAGTGTGTGCTACAAAGAACTAGGGATCAAGAGGCTTGTTGCCCAGAATTCTGTAGTCATCACTGACTAAGGTACATGTTTATAATCTCTAGTAATTAAACAACACAAAGAAGTTGAGTAAACTCTATTTTTACCTAAAACCTGTCCTCGCCCATCCTTGTCCTGTAACTCTCTCTACTCTCGTCTCTAAGCAGCAGAGTCTCCATTATTCCACAAACATCTATCAAGTAGAGATTGATAAGGACACATGCATCATCTCAGGGGCTTGTGGAGGAAAACACAGAAGCCGAGATCACAGTGCAGCATGAATGGACAAGAACAGGAGAGGAAACCTGGGGGCGGGGGGGCACACCACTGTTTGCCCATCTGCTCTACCACAGTGGCCTGTGTGTTGCTGTGATGCTGGAAATTTTGCCACCAGCACTATAAGGAGTAGGAGGTCACCACCCATGACTTCTGTGGAGCTCCCTGACCAAGACAGACTAGAGAGGGAAGGCATGGTGGCCAGTTTTGAAAATCAGCCAAAGCAAGCCTTATGGGTCACAGCAAACACTGTTGTTTGCTGGCACCTGGCATGCCATCTGGTGGTGTTAATTGTTAGAAGAGGGTTTCATGTTTGGTAAAATAGGAAGCCAGCGACAGCCAAGGAGGGCGTCGGTGAAATGAGCTGGCACAATAACATCGGTGGTGGATTTGAACATGTCCATGATCATGACCACCAGGAAGTGTTCCATTCGGTTATTAATAAGATCATCGTGGGTAAGAGTAAACTCAACAGCTTGCATTCAACTATTAACCTAAAGGTTAGCAGTGTGCATCCATCCAGCAGTGCCAGGAGCAAACACATGACAATCCACTTCTATAAAGATTCCAGCCAGGAAGACCTCGGGAGCTCAGTCCCACTCGTAACACACAAGGTTGCCACAAGCCAACTCAACAGGAACAGGGGTTTCAAAGCCTTGGAGTGGCACCCAGCTGAGCTATGGGGTGGGGGACAGGGGATACGAAGGCTGAGGGAAGGCTTCCTGGACAGTGCTGGTGTCAGAGAACAGCCTTCTAAATCTTTCCAGCAGTAGCCCAGCTTCCTACTATATGCACTGCAAGTGACTGCTCTCACCGCTCCAACTCAGTAGCCATTTGTCTCAGAGCCTGAGTGACCACTTGAAATGTGCCTCAATGCAGTGAGCTCTGCATAGTGCACTATGCACTAGACTACTCATCAAATGTTTGATGGTTCAAGTCCACCAATTGCTCCTCAGAAGAAAGGTGAACATTCCCCTCCTAGAGAGATCTATAACTTCAGAAATCCAATGGAGGGCTGCTTTCTGAGAGCTGTTAATTGTTGTATTATCATAGTCAGTGAATGATCAGATGATCTGTGCTGGCAAAATATTCTGAGATATGTCTGTGTGTATGTGTGATGTCTAGAAACTATTTGTGAGCTAGGGCAGTGATCCAGCCATCTTATCTCAGAACCAGGTCTACACCTCTCTGGTGGTTTGAATCCACTAGTGGCTCTGAGGGGGCAAGATGAGCAGTCTCTTCTTGTGTGGCTTGTATCTTTGGAATCATAATAAAGAGGGTCAGCTATGAGTTGTAGCCAGCTCAGCTGCAACTGATTTTTTTAGTTTGAGTTTATTTTACTGTATTATTTTCATCTATTACTACTTATGAAGGAAGGAGCTTAAAAAGATACTGATGTTTGGGTCTCACTTCAGAGACTATGATTTCATAAATCTGGGGGGTGTGCTGGGCTTTGGAAAAAATGCCTCGGGCATCCTAACCTGTAGTCAGCTCTGAGCATGCAGTGTGTATCCTGCAGGGCTGTGAGGAACAGGCATGGGTTTTTTTGTTTGGTTTTTGTTGTGTGTGTGTGTGTGTGTGTGTGTGTGTGTGTGTGTGTTTTTCAAGTTTTCTAGTAGCTACTAAACAAAGTAAAAAGAAATAGGTGAAATCAGTTTTATCACTGTATTTTATTTAACTAATGCACTCAAAGGGAGATCTAGTTGAGTGCTGTAAAGTTAGACCTGACCTATAGCTGACCCCCTAGTGGGTTTTCAGATCATATGGGAAGAGATAGCCCATCTTTCTTCCATAGAACAGCTGCAGGATTCAAACTGTGTGCCTCTGGGGTTGCAGCACAGCTTTGTCCCCCTAGACCACCAGAGCACCTTTCTAGCGGCCTATTGTTGTTGATTGCCTTCAAGTAGAGCACAACTCAAGTAGAGCACAAGTCATAGTGACTCTATGAACAAAAGGCCTGAAGGCTTTCTATAACTACTGTCGTTTATCAAAGTTCATAGACTTTCGAGAGGCATGTTGTTTAGGAAGTGAAAGCCATTCCTGCTTCCAACCTAGTGGCCTAAGGAGTGGCATTGTTGACCCACTCCCACGAGATATACTGGTTTTGAAAACCCACTGGAGGAGCAGCTATCTGTTGGTCCTGACTCATGGCACATACCGATAACAATAGATCTAAAGTTGGACATTATCATCTCTGGTGGCCTAGTGACAAGAAGCTGCATTGCAATCCTGAAGGTACGCAGTTCAAGTCTACCAAATGCTCCATGAAAGAAAGACAGGCAATCTCCTCCGTTGCTATTAGCTGCCTTTGAAAAGCCACTGAGGGTCACCCTTGGGTCAGTTCCAACTATGATAATACACAACAGCAACAACATTGCTATCATATGATCAACTCAAAATAATTATTAATTCATTTTTGTGCATTTTTTTTGTTCTTCATTCTAATTCTTTGAATTCCAGTGTTTTTACACTTAGAGCTCACTGCACTGAGGCACATTTCAAGTGGTCACTCAGGCCCTGAGACAAATGGCTACTGAGTTGGAGCGGTGAGAGCAGTCACTTGCAGTGCATATAGTAGGAAGCTGGGCTACTGCTGGAAAGATTTAGAAGGCTGTTCTCTGACACCAGCACTGTCCAGGAAGCCTTCCCTCAGCCTTCGTATCCCCTGTCCCCCACCCCATAGCTCAGCTGGGTGCCACTCCAAGGCTTTGAAACCCCTGTTCCTGTTGAGTTGGCTTGTGGCAACCCTGCGTGTTACGAATGGGACTGAGCTCCCGAGGTCTTCTTGGCTGGAATATTTATAGAAGTGGATTGTCACGTGTTTGCTCCTGGCACTGCTGGATGGATGCACACTGCTAACCTTTAGGTTAATAGTTGAATGCAAGCTGTTGCGTTTACTCTTACCCACGATGATCTTATTAATAACCGAATGGAACACTTCCTGGTGGTCATGATCACGGACATGTTCAAATCCACCACCGATGTTATTGTGCCAGCTCATTTCACCGACGCCCTCCTTGGCTGTCGCTGGCTTCCTATTTTACCAAACATGAAACCCTCTTCTAACAAGCCACACAAGAAGAGACTGCTCATCTTGCCCCCTCAGAGGCACTAGTGGATTCAACCAAGCAGAAGATGGTGAGAGAGCAGGGACCAGTCTCTTCTGTGACCCTGGGTAGACTGCTTTTCCCATCAGCCCTCATGTATAATAAGCTAACACTATAAAGTTACCATTGAGCACGCCTTGGGCATATCCACATTCTGTGCAGAGCAGAGTCCCAGCACCGACTGGACTAACAAAGCTGTCTAGTCTCATCTCCTCAAATGTCACTGTGATCAAGCCACCAGGGCCGAGGCTGTGGGTTAGTGTTACCTACCTTGCCCTTCACACGTGATGGTAAGAAGGAAACAGGTTTGGCCTGCAGCCTGTCTGCACTTCAGTCCCACTCCACCACTCACTGGCTACATGCCTGCAGGACAAGTACAAGACTTCCAAGCCTCAGCTGTGTTACGGTAAGATAATTTAATAACCAAAGCCCTTAAAGAATGTATAGTATTTAATCCAGTCAGTCCGCTTGCAGAAACTTAGCCGAGGGAAGTAATCAGAGATGCACATGGAGATTTATGCACAATGACAACTATCGGCATATTTTTCTCATGCATGTATACTGGGGGAAACTCAAATGTCTTAGGTAGGGGATTAATTGCATTATGATACATCTGAATGATGTAATACTGTTCAACTATTAAATAGCATGCTGTCAAAGGCCATTTAGGTGTATGGCCGAATGCTCATGACAGTATTAAGAACTTGGTTTATAAAACAAGGTAGTCATGATTAGCCCAGGGCACCTTAAAAAAAAAAGCAAGAAAGAGCTCCTGGGGTGCAGCTCCTCACATCTCTTGCTGTTTTGTTGTTAGGTGCCCTAATTACATCACCAAAGCTCCCTTGGGGGGTTCCTCACCTCTAGGTCGTACTTAATTCCTTCCTTACCCCTCCTACTCACTTCCAAGTTCGACCTCCAGCCCTCCCTCCTGGACCCTTGGCCAGAGGCCCCAGAACAGGGCCCAGCCTGCCTCCCTCTACCCAGTAGCCCCTACCACCTCTACCCTGGACCCTCTGTTTATGTCTCATACAGCATCCAGCTGTTGTTAGGTCCTGTTGAGTCAATTATGACTCATAGCCACCTATGGACACTGAATACTGCATCTGAACACTGTCCTCTCTTGTGCCATTCTCAGCATATGAATACACTTGAGCTCATTGCTACAGTCACTTCATCAATCCTTATCGTTAAGTGTCTTCCTCTCTTTCACCAACTCTCATCTTTTCAAGCATGATTTCTTTGCCGAAGAGCTGGCCCCTCTTAACAACAACACCCAAAATATGTGAGATGAAGCTTTGATGGATTTGCCTCCATGGAGCATCCCAGTTGTACTTTCTCCAAGACACATTTGTTCTTTGGGCAGTCCTTGGAATATTCAGTACTCTTCTCTAACACAACTCAAAGGTATTAATTCTTCTGTCATCCTTAGTCATTATCCAATTTTCAGATGCACTGAAAATAATTGAAGAGACCATAGCTTGGGTCAGGGGAAATCTTAGTTTTGAAAATGACATCGCTACTCTTAAGCTCTTTGGAGAGGTCCTTGACAGCAGATTTTCACATACAACATGTCTTTGTTTTCCTGACTGCTGTTATTATGGGTGTTGATTGTGAATCCCAGGAAGATAAAATCATTGACAGTTTTAATCTTTTCTCATCTACCATGATGTTGCCTATTGGCCCAGTGGTGAGGATTTTTGCTTTCTTGATACTGAGATGTGATCCATATTGAAGGCTGCAGTTTTTTATATTCTCCAGCAAGTGTTTTAAGTCCTTACTTTTCAGCAGAGCAAGGTTGTGTCATCTGCATAGTGCAGTTTGTTAATGAGTCTTCCTCCAATCCTGATGTCATATTCTTTTTTATAAAATCCAGCCTCTTGAATCATTTACTTAGCATTCAGATTGAACAGATACAGATAAGATATGGCCCTGACACACACATTCCTTTATTTTAAATTATGCAGTGTTCTATTTGGACAAAAGCTTCTTAGTCTAGGTATAGGTTTCACATGAGCACAATTAAGTATTCCAGGATTCCCATTTTTCTCAATGTTAGCCACCATTTGTTACGATCCACACAGCCAAATGATCCACACAGTAGGCAGAGTTACCTTTAAAAATGCAGGTCAGGTCATCTGTTTCCCTCTTTAACCTTCCACAAGTGCCCCACTCACTCAAAATGCCTGACAGCATCTTGACTGTGCTCTACAAAGTCTCACATCCTTTGTATCCTTTATCGGGAGGGCCAGTCCCGGGAGAAGGACATCGTGTGTGGTAAAGCAGAGTCAATGAAAAAGGAAGACTCTCAATGAGATGGAATGACAAAGTGACTATAAAAAAGGACTCCAACACAGCATAGTCTCTTGAGTCTGGTGCAGAACGAGGTAGGGTTTCATTCTGGTGAACACAGGTCATATGAGCCGGAGTCCACTCAAGGACACCTACCTAATATCCTCCCACCACTCCTATCACTCCATCCACACCAACCTCTAAGCTGTTATTTGAACAGACAAGGCACACTCCTAGCTCTGGGCCACTGTACTGGCTGTTTGCTCTACCTGGAAATGCTCTTTCTCAGACATCTACAGGGCACTGCACTTGCACTTCCTTCAAAATATCACTAAAATGGCCCCAGTGTTATTTTTCTTATTAGAACTTCCATAGCCAACCAATAAAACTTCCATTGCATTGTTGGCTCCTGTCAAAACACGCTCCACCTCATGGCAGCCTAGTGAGCAAAGGGGTGGGACCACTGTGATCTACAGGGTTTTTACTGGCTGATTTGGAATGCAGATTGCCCGTCTTTTCTCCATCAGACTTTTTAATCTGAAAGCTCCAATGAAACTTGTTCAGCTCTGGGCAATACTTAGGCCTTTATTGACAGATGGGTGGGGGTGCCATGGATGCACTGCCTGGAAACAGTACCTAGTTCTCCCTGGAGGAGAATATGAATCCTGCCATTGTACCATCACTGTCTCCCCATCAAAAACAGCACCCTCCCTGACACTGTGTCTTCCTTCTTGACTCTGCTGTGTTCTTGAGCATTTATAATCATCTGACATTTATGTGAGGAGTCCTGGTGGCCAAGTAGTTAAGTGCTAAGCTGTTAACAGAAAGGGCTGTGGTTCAAACACACCAGCTACTCTATAGGAGAAAGTTGTAGGAATCCATTTCTACAAAGATTAACAACGTTGAAATATACTATAAGGCAGTTTCACTCTGTCCTCCAGTGTTGTTATGAATCAGAATACACTCAGCAGCAGTGGAGTTTTCAAACAAAACATTTACCTACTCTCTCCCTGCTTGGATGTGAATCCCCCAAGGGCAAGCTTCTTGACAGTTTTGTTTGCTGTTGTGTTCTAAGTTCTGAATATGTTGTTTTTAGGTGCCATTAAGTTGACCAAGACTATGAACACCCGATGTGAATGTTGTCCTCTTCTGTGCCGTCCTCACCACCCCTCATATACTCAAGTCCATTGCCCTAGCCATGTGTCAGTTCATCTGGCTGAGGATCTTCCTTTTTTTCACTGACCACCCATCCACCTTTCCAAGCATGATGGCCTTTTCCAAGGACTGGCCTCTCCTAATGAGAAGCCCATGGTAGGTGAAACGAAGCTTCACCACCCTTGCCTCTAAGGAACACCAGGCTGAATCTTCTCTACGATAAGCTTGTTCATTCTCTTTTCAGTTCATGGGACATTCTTCTCCAGCATTGTAACTCAAAGGCATAGATGATTCTTCGGTCATCTTTTTTGTTCCTGTTTAATGAACACTTGTTTATTGAATCAAGTACAAATAAATTCACCCACTGCTGTCAAGGCAATCCTAACTCATAAAGAACCTCTTACTAGGCTTCCGAGGCTGTCCATCATTATAGGAGACGGTTCATCTTTCTTCCATGGAGCCATCTGTGGATTTGAACTGCTAACCTCTAAGTTAACAGGGCAATAAAGTATACAGTACTTATAGGAACTGTATAATCCAAATTCAATTGTCTGCAAAGCAATGCACTGGTAAGAATGATCTCTGGAAGGTAAGAAAGAAAACTGTAATTGTGTTCTTGTGCTTGTATGCATTTTCCAAAACTTCCACATGACTGACTACTTGTGCTGCTCTGACCTTCAAAACAAAAAGTGAGGTATGCCAGTTTTCAGTGGGTCCAGCAAACCACCCTGGCCACCTGGTGGCTCCCGACTACTGACTCCTCATCTACCTGAGGATAGGCACTTTGGGGAAGGCATATTCAATGTCTCTGTCATTTTGAGATCAAAAAAGAATACAGGAATGTGCAATTTAATTGGTCCAACATCTCATTCCTCTAGAAGTGACACTGTGCTCTGTCCTTCCATCACTACCTGGGGACAGAAGTCTGTCCTTGTGCCATCTAAGCCTGTTTCCTGTTCCTGGGGCCTCCCCAACACTCATGGACCTTACACATATAAATATGATCCAACTTGGGTAAGACAGGGTTTCTTTATGTTAATTAGAAACTCAAGGAAGGTGAGTTCTAAATTCAATTACTTCTGAGTCCTAAAATAAGCTGTCTGGTCTACTTTACACAAGTGAAGATGACGCCATGTGAGGGTAACCCACAAGCCAAGGATGCAGGGAAGACCCCAAGCTATCCACAAACAAGGAACGAACTCTATGAGACCCTGATTTTGGCTTTTGGCCTTCAGGACTGTGAGAAAATAAAAGTGGCAACCAAACAGTTGGCAGGTCGAATCTACTAGGCAAAAGGAGGTGGTCTCTCCTCATCGAGATTTATGAGGTGGAGGGTGACCATGAGTTAGAACCAATCCAATGACAGTAGGTTTAGTTTTGGGATCATTTTAACCACCAACAATGACTACTTGTTGTTGTTCTGTGCTATCTAGTCAACTGTGACTCATAGTGACCTTATGAGCCATAGTTCTGAACCCTGCCCTCTCCTGAAACAATCTCATTGTCTCTGAGATATTAGACCAGTTACTGTGTCAATTCATCTCATCCAGGATCTTCTTCTCCTGCCCTGTCCCTCCACTCTATTAAGCAAGATGTCCTTCTCCAAGCACTGGCCCCTCCTAGCAACATTCTCAAAGTATGTCAAATGGGCTTCACAATCCTTGCCTCCTAGGAGGAACTTGGTTTAACCCTCTCCAAGACAGACCTGTTTGTCAGTCCTTGACAGTCCATGGTATGTTCAATACTCTTCTCCAGTACCACAACTTAAAAGCATGGATTCTTCTTCTGTCATCTTTAGTTACTGTCCAGCTTTCTCATGCATAGCAAGTAACTGAGAAGACCATGGGCCGGATCAGGGGCATTTTAGTCTACAGACTGGCATCATTGCTCTTCAGCACTCTGGAGAGGTCCCTCACAGCAAACTTTCCTAATACAATTCTTCTGATCTCCTCACTGCTTTTTGTGGTATTTCTATTATGGCAGCATAGGGCAACTAAGACATGCTTTCTTCTGTCAGAAAAACTCCTCCACAAATGTCTTTAAGGTCCATTCCGTGTCTGTCCTGTAGGGAGGCATTCTCACCCAGAAGAGCTTCCTTATACCCACCAGTCTCTTCCTCTGGACTTTGACCTGTTCCATCTTAGAATACATCGCCACCTGGCAATTCACTTGTTCATTGTTTGTTTCCCCTACCCCATAGTAGACATAAGCTTCACGACATGGATAAACTGTTTACCTCAAACTGTCAAAATATAACCTAGCACTGGATACATAGAAGATGCTCAATGTATGTAAAGTAAATGAATGAATCCAGACCCACACCACATAGATGAGCATCCCAGTACAGAAGAGGAATGACACAAAAACACAGGATAGAGCAGGATGTGCTCAGAATCTCCCTCTCAGAAAATCACCTGGCACCCCAGCAGGAGATGCTCGCACAGGTCTGGCCCTGGCCATTTATCCTCCAGAAGGGACATGACAGCAGCACTCTCCCGTAACCCCCTGTGGGTGATTCCAAACAGATAAACATGGCCAGGACACCAACGTGCTGATCACTCCCCAGACATAATCTCTCCCCAGACATAGCTTCTCAGCTGTGCTCCTCCTCCACCCTCTTCATCCATGGTCACCTGACCTACTCTAGGCCCAGTGCACCCCTCTGCCCAGGCACCAATGCTGGGGAGCCCTTGAGGTACACCGTCTCTCTGAAGCTCCTTCCTATCTTGACAACTTGAGCCAAGCCCCAGCCCCCAGCCCTGCATGGTGAGGGGAAGCTGGTTTCCAGGACGACCCAGACAGGTGCCTCTCACCCATCCTTCTGGGCCAGGCTGGTGCACCTGGGCTTGTGTGCTCATCTGACCAAGATTCTCACCTTTACAAAATCAACCGACCTAGTCTCTGGGGAGCTTCATGGCAGGAGAAAGGTTAGGAGCCTGGAGGAGGTGAGCATCTGTCTGCCCTTTCATCCTGTTGTGTGGCTATGAAAGAGGAATCGCAGTAAATGTGGAGCTCGTTTTACTACCTGAAGGACTACTTATGAGTTTATTTCCCCACCCCTCCAGTGGCCATCAAGTCAACTCCAACTCAGAGTTGTGGGATTTTTAAGGCTGATTTTAGAAGGGTTTAGATTATTATTAGGCCTTTCTTCCAAAACACTGCTAAGTGAACTTGAACCTTCAATTTTTTGGTTAGTAGCTGAGTGAGCTGCCCATTTACACCACAGGGACTCCTCTTGATAAGCAGATGCTTAAAAACGATTTTTGGAAAGACCAGAAGATCTACTGGGAATTAGGGAATATCTGTAATGTCTTAAAGTTAGGGGATCAAATAACAGGACCACACAAATGCATGCCTTTCAAACCTCAACCCTGACCAGCTGGTAGTGCATAACTAAAGCACTGTGTTGAGAAGGACTCTATGTTTCATGGCATCATAGTCTCAGGATTGATTAGTGATGCCTGCCATAGGCACAAGCAAGGGGAGCCTGCATGTACACGTGACCCGTATTTGCGGATACAGGAGGGGAATTATGGCTTGACCGTGGACTTCTGGCTCCTTTTATCTGTATAGTTTACCTGCTAGGTGAAAAGCCAACACAAACTCACAGCTGAGACTCTGATTCCAATCCACAGTGACCATTCCAGCAGGTTTCCAAGTGCATGTCTGTGGGAGGAGAATGACTATTTCTCTCCCTCAGATCTGATAGTGCTTTTGAGCCAGAAGACTCATGGCTGAAAGTGCAACAAGATACAGACAATGCCACCAGAGTTGCTTACCTGCCAGATGATGTCTGTAAATTATGATCAATTCCCACTGTGTTAACTATAACCCCACCCACTTCTGCCCTATGTAAGGAAGCATCAGAATACAAGTTCACAACAGCAGAGCCACGCAGTCATTTAGTTTAAATATGGATCTTCTGCAAAACTCAGCCATTTAGTATTGGTAACAAATGACTTGCGTCCCATCACTCAGGGTTCTACATCTCCACAAGACCAACAGGAACCAATGGGATCCATGCTCATTCCTGTCGACAGCAGGTGCAGCAATTCCAAGGCACAGCTGTTATCTGCTTCCTTTCAGTTTAGACCTTCTCCACCAACAGGCAGCCAGTGGGTAAGTGGAAACACAACTGCTAAGCCTGCTCTGCAGTGACATCCTTGGAAATTGGGACCAGGGCTTTGGCACAGATATGCCTCTTAACTGGTGTCACCAAGACTCTACTACCTAGCCACCAAAGTTAGGGTCCTGAAGTCTTTAAATAAGGCAGCTCCCCTAGCAGCTGGCCCTGGAGTAAGTGAGCCACTTCCTCCCATGAGGCAGGCTGGAGTTCACAGATAGGACCTAAACTTAGTGACAGTTAATTATTCTTTCTTTGTTCTGGGAATCACATAGCCAGAGTGCTAGACGTCTTAGAACAACTGGATCACTAGGAACGGCTGGTCAGGTGCTTAACCTGATAGTATGAAGGCATGTTCATTTCCTAGGACTGCTGTAACAAAGAATCACAAACTGAATGGCTTTAAGCAACCAGCAAGCATTCTCTCTTAGTCCTCAAGATAGAAGTCAAAAAACATTGAGACTGCTCTGCTAACAAGGTATCAGCTGGCCAAGTGCTGCCCTTTGCCTCTTCCAGCTCCTGGTGGCTGCTGGCTTGGCTTGGCTTGCGGCCACATCACTTCAGTCTTTGAGACCAGCATGCTGAAAGCTCTACCACAGCTCCACATTGCCTCCTCTGGGTGGTCAAATCTGCTTCCACCTCTCTCACATAAGGATGCTTGTGACTGGATTTCAGACTCACCCAAGGAAGCCAGGACAAGACAACTCTTCCACTTAAAAATCCTTATCAAACCTGTAAAGTCCTTTTTTCTTAATAAGGTAACATGTATAGGTCCCAGGGATTGGGATTTGCTCTTTTGTGGTGGTGGCCTGGAGGCAAATATCACTTTTACCTTCTTTTGAACATAACTGTTCTCTCCCTTGCTAAGAAACCTTAGGCAGAATGGAACGAGTTTTATTGCAAAGAGGAACGTCGGTTTAGGTCATAAATCCAAGCAATGATTCTTCCTCTTGGATAAGCCAATTCTGCCTGCAGACAGTGGAAGGGGGGTGGAGGGTGGAAAGGAAGGAAGAATATTCTTCTAAGACTAAAAATTTCAGTCACAGGTGGAAGAGTCTTTAGACAGCATTGAAAAATAGATAAAGTGGTTGAGAGGGAAAGCAATATACAATATATTGATCAGGCATTACTCTAATGCAAATTATGCTATAAAAGTGTGTGTGAAGGATTGAATGAACATATACTTTCAAAGTCATAGAAAATAAACAATATATATTATTTTATTTTTTTTTTAAAGAGCAGCACAATGGGGAAGGAGAGAAGGAAATGATTTTCTGGAAGACCTACCACTGAGAACTTCCTTACTGGTCCTCCTCTAGTGCCCTGAGAGGCAGGCACCAGTGTCTACTTGCAGATGGGCATGCAGTCGGGAAGCTCGCCCGGGAGCCCAGGGCTCACAGGCAGCCAGGCTGTTTGAATCTAGAGGTTCTTCTTTCTACTGCAGGAGATATACATACATACATACATACATACATACATACATGCATGCATGTATACATACATACACACACATATACATTTACATATATACAGACAGAAAGAGAGACCACATCCATTTTTGTCCCTTGCCCGTTTTGCTGTATAAATAACCCTAGTTTTCTGTGTTATTTTCAGCCATGTAGTAGACGCTAGCTCACTGTGACTTTACGTGCAATAGAATGGAACACTGTTGTGCCCTGTGTCATCCTTGCTGTCACCAGCAGGACACCACTGTGACAATCCACCTCACTGAGGGTTTCCTATGTCCTCACCAGTCCTCTATTTTATCAAACATGATGTCCTCCTCCATCAAAAGACCACTCCTCATGGAGTGTCCATGCAGGCAACGTTCTTCTGTTATCCATCAGGTTCTTTCTCATTGGATAGTTTTCCAAAGTAGCTCACCAGGTCTTTCTTCTTAGCCTCTCTTGGGCTGGAAGGTTTGCTGAACCAGTCCACCATGGGTGACCCTGCTGGTATTTGGAATGCTGGTAAGCTAACTCTTCACATGGAAGCAACAACTAAGCAACCTCAGTATAACAAACTGATAGGCTGGTGTATAAACAGCTAACATTTCTTGACTGTCATAAAAGCACAAAGTGGTATTACTGTCCTCGATTAACAGAAATTGAGGCTTGAAGGGAACAAAGTTTTATCAAGGTAAACGTTAGTCCTTCCTAACTCTAAGCCCCCTGATATTCTCACAGCATTCTCATCTCTCTCCAAGAATATCATGCAGTTTCTTTAAATTCTTGGAACAAAGTCATGAGAAGAGAATCTCCTTTCTGTGGCCTTTGAAGGAAGATGAGTGGTGGCCCAGTTCTTAGAAAAACAAGAATCCCCTTTCTTTCTCTCAAGAAACCTGCCCAGAACAGAGCCCTTGTAGCCTCCCGAGGATTCTGGGAGGAAAAGCTTGATCACACCCTAGAAATAATTTACCTTCCCTGGAGAAGGGGGATATGTATATGTTGAGTTGGAAATCTGGGACTCACGGGGACCATGTGGCACCTGCCAAATGTCACTTCATCTCCCTAAACACTTGAATGACTCCCAGGAAAGAAGATGGCTCCATGTTCTCTGCTGGTATGAATTATTATTATTGCTTAGAAGAAGCTTGTCTAAAGCCACCATAACTGAAGGAGTCTGATTGGTCAAACGCTTCTTAAAGAATTATTAGTAGGAACTTAATTGCTAAGTGAGGCTGGAAGTCTCACAGATCTTGTTTAGACGAGCGATGGCTCCCCGACACCCATTAGATGGGAGCGGTGGGAATATCCTAATCGATAGTGTTCTGGGACTGAGTTAGCACAATCTGCTACCAAGGCTGTCAAGGACACAAATTCTCTTTGTTCAACTGACATCCCACCACATCAAGAAGCAGTCATAAAAGCATTTCACATTATCTAGAGGTCTGGCTGGCTTCACATAAATAGTCACATTCCAGAATTTCATATTACTCCTCAGAATATGGGTAGGCTATGCTGCCACATAAAGAAATAGGTCCTCTTCAGATTAAGATCTCAATAAAAGTGGTATCCCCTCACCTGTTTCTAGCCAGAACCTGTCTCTGGCTTTGCTTAAAAGGCAGAGATCTGAGGATGAAACCAAACAGTGCCTCCTGGGGCCTGTAGAGCTTCTCTCATTGGGCCACTGCTTACCCCAGTGTGACTCCCTGGAGGCAATGAAGAAGTCGGCCTGCCACGACTCAGCAAAGGGAAAGAAGCTGGCTCAGATAGCTCATGATCCTTTTTCAGACCCCTCTGCTATCTGACCCACTTAATCACAGATCAAATAAAAGCTTCAAGTATAAACCACAGGGATTATAGACAAAACTGAGTAGGCAGAGGGTTCAAATCCATCAGCTGCTCCACAGGAGTAATTTCCTCCCTTGCAATTTACAGCATTCAAAAATCTGCTGAAGGGTTCCTATTTGACAGCACATAACAATACTGGTTCCTACATGGCAGCATATAACAATAGGGCAAAAAATCCAGTGGAGCCCAAATAAATAGGAGCTGAATCTTCCCCAGGTTTGGAAGGCTTGGGAAGCAAGTTTAGATCTAACTACTAGCATTTGGCAGTTCAAACTCACCCCAAGGGGTCTCGGAAGAATAGGCCTGGAATTCTGCTTCTGAAAGGTCACAGTCTTGGAAAACTGAATGGAGCAGCTCTGCTCTACATGGCCTGCAACCAACTCAACAGCAATGAAACCTAACAACTTTTGTCACCCGGCAGATGAGGTTGGGAGTCCAGGCAATATTTGGATATTCCAAGGCTCTCAAGTTCATTCCAAAGGGACCTGCATGTTCAAATCCAATTTCTACACCCTTCATTTCACTTTGGAATTACAGGCCTACAAATCCAAACTCAGATTCACTGCCTTCCAGTCCATTCTGACTCCCAGCCGACTCTCCACGGGTTCCCCAAGGCTGTAAATTGTAACGGGAGGAGACTGACCACCCATCTTTCTCCCTAAAAGCCAAGAGACTCATTCAGACTGCTGGAGCAGCTCGGCCCCCGGGTCAGCAGAGCAGTTCACCACAGGCTCTGAGCCCAAGAAGCCACAGAGTACTGATGGTGGAGCAGCAAGTTACAAGGGATCACAGAATCAAGAGAGAAACCACAGACAACCTCCAGACTTCTTTCACACAAGAAAGATGCAATCTATTTTTAAGCCTTTCCTGAATGCCCATCACTCAGTCTTCCCCGATAGTAACACCTTCAAAAACTACAGTGCATTATCAAAACCAGGAATTGACCGGCCTGACACAATTAAGGAGGCTACATATCATGCTTGTATATCATGAGAAAGCTCTGTCCCCTTTCGTAGAGGACATCTGTCCACTTTTGCCTGCTCAGCATCCATTTCTGTTCCCTAATAGCATCTTGATTTCCTACCAAGGAATCATCTTCCTCTAACTGTGCACAGTGTAAACGGGGGATAATTTTAGGAGGTTTAATTTAGTCTTTGAAAGGGAAGCCAAATGGCCATTCTCCCCACCTCCCACTTCAGTGTAAAGTGGGCAAGAGAACATCGTAACCATGCTGTTCTTCCATAAGATGTTAACTCTGCTGCCAACTTACTATATCATGGAAAAAGAAGCCTATACATATTCATTCCCAAACCTAGCCAGTACCCCTTCCCCAGGCCCATTACATTCTGAGAGCCCCCTACATCCGCTTCCTTCCATTAACTCCTTTTCCTGATTAGCAAATCCATTGAGGTTGTTCATATATAAGGAAGCAGACTGGCTCACTCATGATTCCTAATGATGGAACATGGACTGGGCCCTGACGAGGCACCTTTAAGAAGATCTTACCGCGACACAGAACCTGAGGGGGAGACTGCTGAAGCCTCACCTACACCACTGGCCTGCCTGAACCCACTTGTAATGATGGCTGACAGGTCCCCACACCATAATGTGCTCATCACTCATTGTCTTGGAGCCAATCCCAACTGCTGGTAACTGTGTGTTGGACAGTAGAACCAGGATTTTCTTGGCTATAATCTTTACAGCAGCAGGCTGATAGGCCTTTCTTCTGTGGCATCTCTAGGCAGATTCAAACTCTTAGGTTACTAGCCCAACATAAACTTGTGTCAGTCAAGGACCTACCGGCTCAGTGTCATCTCTTTACTGGCTCCTTCCTTTGCCACACCAACTTCAAGGGAGTCTGCGTGACAAAATCACCCGATTGAAGCGAAAACTTCAAGGAAGTCAGCCTCTCGGAACGTGTGCTTTCTCCATGACTGTTCTTGGCCTTTCTGTAATTTCTATTGTCTCTTTGTGTTTTCTATGTGGGACAGGGAAAAAAGGCTGCGTTCTTTACACAAAGTGTTCCTACTAAAAGTTTGTTAGATGTTCCCAGAAAGAACTAAATGGAGGTGACGACTTTGATACGCAAACATTACCTCCGGTTCTTTTAGCATTACTAAAACTTCTCAAGAACAGTATGATTTTAAGGGAATTCATGGATGCATTATAACAAAAAGAATTAATGGTGGAAATCCCAGAGATGACCACTCCAGAGATTCCTAGATTTCTAGGGCTTATAAGAACTCCTTCAAAGGAAAAACCCAAACTCTTGCCCCCCACCATGAGAACACCAGGTGGAAGAATTGTTTATCTGTTAGGTAATGGTTGTTTGTGGCAGCCCCCTATTGGGAGAGGCCCTTACAGAATTCCAGAGCCTACAGATAAACCTCTTCCATATACTGGAAAATATGATGAATTTAATGCAAAACTCCCTGATGGTTTTTGGGATATGTTTTTCAAAAGGTTTGAAGGTGACCAAAGGAAAGACATGCAAGGTATAGGTGGTAAAATAAATCATGAAACATGAGATTGGAATGATGAATTTAGGCGATATTATGACCCAAAACATCTTTTGTATAAACCTAAACCCCCTTATTGAAATAGTGATCACCCCTAGAATAATGGAAAGTGTAAAAGTGTTGTCTTTTGAATGGAAATAAATAATATTGTAAATTCAGCTAAAAATGTAAAATGTATCAGCTTAAATTTAAAATGTAACTTTTTTACTTTGTAACTTTGCTACCAAACAAGTTGAAGAACAGGTTTAAAAAGAAAATGTTTAAGGAAAAAGTCATTGTCTACCAAGCTCTCCAATTACCAAGGAACCATGACCATAAAGAATAGCCTTTCATGCTCTCCAAGGAACCATGACCATAAAGAATATCTGTATGCAAGAAAATAATGTAAACTTTATTCTTACTTTTGTTGTTTTTCTGGCTATTGATTAAGGCCCTAATTGTAAAAATGGAATATAAATGTATTATGTTGAATGCAATAAGCAAAAAAGAAGGAAAGGAAAGGAGAGGGGAGGGGAGGGGAGGGAAAGGGAAAGGGAAAGGGAAGGAAGAAAGAAGAAGGAGAATTAGAATGACTTAGAATTAAAATCATCAAGATCACTTGACTGTTTTTCTTGTGTTCTTTCATCGTCCCTTCGCCGAACTTCTACACACCTTCATGTTCCCTCTTTGAGACCCTAGACTTCAGGCTTATAAGCCCCTCTTGACTGGAGCAGCCCACGGCATTCCTTATATCTTCTCATCTGCCCCACTTGTCCCCTTGTGCTTCCTGGCACCACTTCCCAAATTGGAGGAAAGACAGTAGCATGTCCAGTCTTTCTTTGCTTCAGCACCTGTTTTGGGGGGTTTTTGTTGTTGTGGGGTGTTTTTTTTTTCGGGAACTTGAACTAAGGTCAAACAATGGGAAAGAATTTAACAGCCTCCCTAAAAGAACTAACAGTTTAAGAGAGCTTGGGGCTTATTCAGTCCAACAACAAACACATGGTCACTGAACACCTGAAATGTGGCCAGAGCCACAGACGGAAATGATAACATCTTTAATATAGTGGGGCGAATAAAATACAGTATTCAAATACTTTTATACACTAGCAGAAAGATGGAAACACACACACACAAACACATATGGAGCTCTGGTGGTACAGTCCAGAGGCGTTGTGTTGCTAACCTAAAGTTGGCATCTCTCTGGAGGCTGGGATCCAACGGTGGGAGAAAGACAGGTAATCTCTTTCCATCTGATTTACAGGTCAACTATCAGTCAGTGCTAACTCCACAGCAGTGTATATATGCTACACACACACACACACGCGTGCGCGCTCACCAGTCTGTGCCAGGAAATTTGTAAGACAAATTAGCTACCTGGCTAACTGACTGAAAGAGATGCTTTATTCCCATTCCCAAGAAAGATGATCCAAGAGAATGCGGAAATTATCAAACAATATCATAACATGGATAGAGAACTAACTATGAGAAGTTCGGGATAGGTTTAGAAGAGGCCATGGCAACAAGGATATCACTGTCAGCTGTCAGATAGATCCTGAATAAACAAACTGAGTATTAGAAGAAAGTCTATTTATGGTTTGTTGACCATGCAAAGGCATTTTATTGTGTGAATCATACAAATCATACCTAACATTAAGATGAATGAAAAACCCAGATCAAGAGGCTGTTGCCTGAACTAGCAAGGTAACACAGACAGGGTTTAAAATCAGGAAAAATGTGCATCAAGATTGTATATATCTCTATACCTACTCAATTTATATGCTGAACAAATTATTCGAGAAGCTGGATTCTATGAAAAAGAATGTGGCATCAGGATCAGAGGAAGATTCATCAGATGCCACAATCTTATCTGTTTGAAGTAAGAAAGACTTCAAGCACTTGTTGAGAAGGTTAAACATTGCAGCCTTCGATATGGATTACAATTCAACATAAAAAAAACCAAAAATTCTCACCATTGAACTGATGGGCAACATTGTAATAAATGGTTGAAAGATTGAAATGATCAACGAATTCATTTTACTTGGATCCAGAAACAATACACTTGGTACCAGCAGTCAGGAGATCAGAAGATGTATTGCATTAAGCATGTCTACTATCAGAGACTAAGGTGCGCCTGATACAGGCCATGGTCTTTGCAATCACTTGTTATGCATCAGAGAGCTGGACAATGACTAGGGAGGACAGAAGGAGAATTGACGCCTTTGAGCTGTGGTGCTGGAGAAGAGTATTGAGTGTACCATGGACTGCCAAGAAAACAAACAGATTCATCCTATTTGTTAGAGGGTTAAACCAGGCTACTCCTTGGAGGAAAGGATTCTGGAGCTTCATCTGACATACTTTGGACATGTAAGGAGAGATAGGTCTTTGGAGAGGGACATCATGCTGGGTAGAGGGACAGCGCAGGAGGGGAAGATCCTCTATGAGGTGGATTGATTCAGTGACTGGGGTAATCGGGATGGGTGTGTCAGAGGCAATGCAATTGGCACAGGATAGCGCAGGGTTTAGGGCTGTTGTACATAGGGCCGCTATGAGTCGCAAACGACTCGACAGCACATAACAACAACAACTATCAGAGACATGAGTCGCAAACAACTCGACAGCACATAACAACAACACCAACAACTATCAGAGACTTCTTCAAATTAGTGAGGAGCAATGAGGTCAGTTTGAAGAGTAAGATACACCTGATTCAGGGCATGGTCTTCAATCACTTGCTATGCACCTGAGAGCTGGACGATGAAGAGAAATGATAAAAACTGATGTCTTTATCTATAAATTCAATACCGTCTCAATATTAATTGCATTCTTCAAGGAGCTAGAAAAGGCAATTTCCAATTTTATCTGGAATGGAAAGAGACCCCAGATAAGCAAAGCACTTCTGAAAAAGAAATGCAAAGTAGTAGGCAACTCAGCCCCCCAACTCAAATTCTACTACACAGCCCTGGTAGTTAAGACAGTGTGGGACTGGTACAGATCGATGGAATAGAATTCAGAACCCAGAAATCATCTCATCGACCTATGATCAACTGATTTTTGACAAGGAGACAAAATCAATTAAGTGGGGAAACAAAAGCCTCTTTAACAAATGGTGTTGGCAAAATTGGGCAACTATCTGTAGAAAACTCAAGAAAGACCCACACCTCACACCATACACAAAGCCAATTCAAAGTGTATCAAGGACCTAGGATTGAAACCAAGGACTATAAACTTCATCAGAGAAAAGCTTAGAGAACTCTAGAAGCCCTAATACACAACATAAACAGTCTTCAAAGAATAATGAAAAGCCTATAACCAGGAGAGAATAAAATAGATGAATGGGACCTTCTAAGAATCAAATCCCTATGCACATAAAAAAAAAACTGCTAAACCAGGGTAAAAAGGAAAGCCATAGACTGGGAAAAAATATTTGGTTATGACTTATCTGATAAGGGACACATAACCAAAATTTACAGAATACTCCAGTATCTCAACAAGAAAAAGGTAAACAACCCAATCACAAAATCGTCACAGGATATGAACAAACACTTTACCAAAGAAGACATTCAGATAGCAAACAAACACATGAAGATATGTTCAAAATTCCTAGCTATTGGAGAATGTAAATAAAAACAACTACGAGGTATCATTTCACTTCAGTAACAATAGCAAAGTTCATCAGAAAAGCAAACAACAAATACTGGTAAGGTTGTGGAGAGAATGGAACCCTTATTCATTGCTGGTGGGAGTGCAAACTGATGTAACCACTATGGAAGACAGTATGGTGCTTTCTTAAAAGGTTAGAAATAGAAGTACCTTTAGATCCAGCAATTCCACAACTAGGAATATACCTTAAAGAGACCAGAGCTGTCACCCAAACAGATATATGCTCACCCATGTTTATTACTGCATTATTCACAATAGCAAAGAGTTGGAAGCAATCCAAATGCTTATCAATGAATGCAGAGAAAAACTATGGTATACTCACACAATGGGATACTACACAGCACTGAAAAACAAGGAACTCATAAAACATTACACAACGTGGGTGACCCTAAAGTACACTATGCTGAGTGAAATATCTCAGAAGGACAAATACTGCATAATACCTCTGATATGAAAGAAACAAGACTGTTGGGGGTAAAGTAGGAAAAGAGGAGACAGATAATGAACACTGCACTGCAACAGAGGAAGGAAAGAACTGTTTGAAAGGAATATATGATTAGGCATTATATGCAAGACAACAGTCTAAAATAAGATGTGCATTGCAAAGTGGACAGGAGAAGGGGGAGGAAATTGTGCAAGAATGAATGAAAGAAAATCCAACTTTTCTGTAAACTCCCATTAGACTCACATTTTTTAAAGGAACCAACAAACGACAAAAAAAGAGAATTGATGCCTTTGAGCTCTAGTATTGGAGAACAGTACTGAATATCACATGAACTGCCAAAACAACAAACAAATATGTCTTAGAGAAAGTATTGTTGGAAGTGTAAAGAGGACAAAGCTTTCCCTCATATACTTTGGAAATGTTATTAAGAGAGGCTATTTCTTGACTTATTCATTGCAAATACGTTTTATAAGAAACATAAATGCAGGTTATACACATGGATTTCACCTGATGGTATGCACAGGAATCAGATCGATTACATCAGCGGAAAAAAACGCTGGAGAAGCTCAATATCAGCTGTGAAAACTAGGCCAGGGGCTGATTGTGGAACAGACCACCAACTACTCATATGCAA
>NW_006399791.1:10288173-10289315 GCF_000299155.1 Elephantulus edwardii | reverse complement strand
ACTTGCTGCAGAGGGTCAAGGACTGCAGCCTTCAGTATGGACTGAGGCTCAATGTCAAGAAGACAAAGATTCTCACCACTGGACCAACTGGTAGCATCAGGATAGATAGCAAAGAGATTGAGATTGTTTACAGCTTCAGTTTGCTTGGCTCCATGGTCAACGCTCTTGGCACCAGCGGCCAGGAAATCAAAAAACGTATTGTTATGGGAAAGTCTGCTGTTAGGAACCTCTCTAAAGTACTCAAGAGCAATGGTGTCTCTCTGGAGACTAAGGTCCGCCTGATACAGGCCATGGTCTTTGCAATCACTTGTTATGCATCAGAGAGTTGGACAATGACTAGGGAGAATACAAGAATTGACACCTTTGAGCTGTGGTACTGGAGAAAAGTATTGAATGTACCCTGGACTGCCAGGAAAACAAACAGATTCATCCTGGAGAGGGTTAAAGCAGGCTACTCCTTGGAGGCAAGGATTCTGGGGCTTTGACTGACATACTTTGGACATTTTCTAAGGTGAGACAGGTCCTTGGAGAGGGACATCATGCTTCGGAGGGTGGAGGGACAGCACAGAAGAGGAAGACCCTCTATGAGGTGGATTGATTCAGTGACTGGGGTAATCGGGTTGGGTGTGTCAGAGGCCACACGATTGGCACAGGATAGAGCAGGTTTTAGTGCTGTTGTACATAGAGTCGCTGTGAGTCTCAAATGACTTGACAGCACATAACAACAACAACAACAACAATATTCCTTGGAAAGGGACATCATGCTTAGAAAAGTGGAGGGTCCGTGAAAGAAAGGAAAAAACCTTCAACCAGATGGATTGACATGACATGCAATGGTCTCAAATATGTCAGAGATGATGTGGATGGCACAAGACATAACAGAGTTCAGATCTGTTGTTTATAGGGTCATTACTAATTGTATTTGACATGACAGCACCTAACAACAACAGCAGCAACATACACATATCTATGTAAGTATGGTGTTCTGATGACTTAGTACTAAGGAGGTGGACAACTCAAAGGTACACAGTTCAAATCCATGGGAGAAAGATAAGCCATGTCCTATCTGATTACTGCACCTGAAAATCAACTGGAGGGTAAGCTATGAGTCAATTCTGACTCCACAGTACAAAACAACATTT
>NW_006399791.1:10284279-10288071 GCF_000299155.1 Elephantulus edwardii | reverse complement strand
ATTTAAAAGCAACTGAATAATTACATAAAATCAAAGAACTATCAAAAAAACCGTAAGTCTATGCCTTCCAGAATGATGGCTTCTTCAAACAGAGATAAGTCAAAAGGACTCCATCCATGGTCATACACAGGTTTGGCTATTTATATTTCTACCTTCATATGTGTTCTAAATACATGCACATATATAGCAGAGCCTACAGACAACAATGCTTAGTAAAGTTCTTAATTATAATCAGACACCCTGAGAGAATGAGTTGATGATTTGGGGGCCTTGGGACCATAGTATTAGAAAGCACCAAGGTCAACAAGCAACACAGTCCACAAAGATACTATTCTACATCTTTCTTTAGTAACTAGTGACTGGGATCTTGACAGTTTGCAAACAACAATGTAAGATACAACTATTGGTCTCTCTCTTTCCGGAAGAAAGAAAAGAAAAGGGATCCCAAAACAAATAGCCCAAATACCATAATGAACCAAATGAACTTCAACTTCCCAACTCTGAGGCCAGAAGAACTAGACGGTGCCTAGCTTTCACTGCTTACTACTCTGAACAGGATCACAGTAGAAGATTCTGGACAGAGTTGAGGGCAAAGTGGAAAAAAAAGTAAAAAATGTAAAAAAAGTCTGGCTTGCTCCAATAGAAACTGGTGGAACCCTGAGGTGAAGGCGTTCAGTCACCTTTTGAACCTGAAATAAAACTTACCTCTGTGGCTCAACTTTTAGCCAACACTACGTAAGCATATAAAGTTGCCAATAACCTAGAGAGGTACTTATTCCTTAGACTATTGTTATTGTTGTCGTCGTCATTATGTGCTGTTGAATAAGGAGTGACTCCAAGTTGACCCTCCAGTGGAATTTCAGAGGCTGTAAATCACATAGGAGGAGACTGCCCCTCTTTCTCCTGCAGAGAAGCTGGTGGACTTTAACCAAGTGTCTTTGAATTAACAATGCAACTTCTTACCACCAGGCCACCAAAGTTCCTTATTCCTTAGAATAACCAATCATTCTTCCAAGGAAAAAGCCTGACGGCAGGAAGGAGTTGTTGTTGTTGTTGTTGTTAGGTGCCATCGAGACATAGACAACTCATAGTGACCCTATGAACGAAAGGCCTGATCACTGTTCATATATAGAGTTTCTGGAGGCAAGCCATTTCAGAAGAGGATGCCACTCCTGCTTCCAGGCTTATTTAGTCGGGAAGCTCCAATAAACACTGTCCACTATGGGTAACCATTACTATGTTTGGCACATTAGTAGGATAGAAATATTAATGAAAATTAAAACGATACGGAAGAAGTGGGGTGGGATTGAGTTGTGGCTATTAATATTATAAAACAAAATGTGTATGAATGATTGAATGGAAAACCCAACTTGCTTTTGAAAATGTTCCCTCAAATCATAATTTTTTAAAAAATTATTAAATAACTTACAACATGATGAATATGGATGATATTATGCTGAGTAAAAGTGAAATAAGTCAATCACAAAAAGACTAATACTGTTGCTGTTTTTGTTATGGGCCATTAAGTCTACTACAACTCAAAATGACCCTATAAATGACTCTGAACCTTGCCCTATCCTGAGCAAACCACACTGTCTCTGCCACACCTGACCCCACTGACATAGGTACTGTGTCAATCCATCTTGTCCAGTGTCTTCCTCTCCTGTGTTGTGTCTCCACCCTTCCAAGGATGATGTCCTTATCCCACCTGACAACATGCCTAAAGTATGTAAGAGGGAGTTTCAAAGTGTAACCTGGTTTCACACTCTCCAGGCCAGATTTGTTTGTTCTCTTGGCATTCCACACTATTGTTATTTTTAGATTTTTATATATATATATGTCATATATATTCATATTATACATATGTTTTCAATTACTTTCTGTGTATCTGAAAGTTGGACAATGAATGGAAATGACAGAAGAAGAACCTATACTTGTGGTTTTGGAGAAGAGTATTAAATATTCATAGGCTACCAAGAGAACAAACAAATATGTCTTAGAGAAGTTTCAGCCAAGGTGTTCCTTAAAGGCATGGATGATTAAACCTCATCTCACATACTTTTCACCTATTGCTAAAAGGGATCTTGAAAAAGGACAACATGCTTGGAAAGGTGGAGGGTCAGCGAAAGAGAGGAAGACCCTCAATATGATGGATCAACACAGTGACTGATTAGTGGGCCCAAGTCTCTCAGGGATAATGAGGATGTCACAGGATAGGGCAGGTTTCAGATCCTGTTCATAACGTTGTTATTCCCTAAGAATCTAAACTATAGGAATAATCTTATCTTCCCAGAGTTTCTAGCAAGTACCACATGATGATGCACAAAGAGGTCTACCTCATTGCTATTTATAACAGAGCTTATGATTTAAATGACAAATAAAAGGGGAATGATCCCATTTAAAAAGACAGATTCACTTGGACTGAGAAGCATGCAATCACTAAAAATGATGGTTTATGTAATGATATAGAGAATATTTATGATACAATGATACATAAAAGCAAAGACACAAAATTACATCTCTAGCATGATAAATATGTAAAAAGACTGGGAGGAAATATACCATGATGTAAACAATGCTTATTTTTGAGTGCTAGGGATGGGGGTGATTTTATTGTTTTTCTCAATTCTCCAAGAAAGGTTCTGGAGCAATTGCTACTTTAATAGAGCAAAAGAGAACAAAGAAAATGACACTTTTTTTACCGCTAAATGTGTATGTTTGTTTGTAAAAGATGTATCTTATCCTTCAACTCTGCCAAATTCATGTTATAAAATCCTTCTTTTCCTTTGGCAAAAAGAAACAGAGGTAAATCTAGTTCGAGCTGCTTCTGAAAAAATGGGGCCAACATGAGATGCACATTTTTATAAATGGTGGGTAGCACTGCAGGCGCGAAAGGGCAGCCGGGGTTTCTACAGAGCAAATCACGTCCAAACACGGCACCAGTGCCTTTGCCAGATGGGAAATAAGGAATGAGTGAGTGAGTGGCCTAGGAGACTGGAGGCAAGATGAGAGAATAGGACTTCAGAGAGGCAATTGATGAGACATTTACCAGAATTTTCCCTGAAAACTTCATCCAAATTGGCTAGAATCTGCATGCTGTCAGCTGCCGACATTACCAGGGATCATAAGCTTTGTTTGCAGGCGCTTGTCTCCCCAGCCATCCACAGCTCCGGTAAGCCTTGCACATGAGCCATTAAGGTACTTGGATGAGAACAAAAACCTGGGTGGGATAGACACTCTCACCAGGAGAGAGGATATAGCAGAAAGGCAGATAGAACACAATTTCTTCTCATAAGGAGGCCCCCACTAGAGGACAAGCAAGGTTGGAGTAAGGCCGAGAGAGCGTGTCAACTACTTTATTAATAAGCTGGAAGAAGATGTAAACAGGACATTAATTCACAAGAAATAAATCTGCCAGAGCTAGAAGACTCGAGGAGTAGGGGAAAGGGGTGAATACAGGAAGGAGAAAAGGAGTATGGGAGAGTTGGGATGTGGATGGATGAGGGGCCTAGGACCAGAGTGATATGAAGGATCCCTGGTGGTGTGGCACATTACGTGTTGGACTCCTACCCTCAACGTCAGATATTCAAATCCACCAGTTGCTCCACAGGCAAAGGATGGGCAATCTTTTCCCATAAAGAGTGGTGTTGTTGTTGTTATGTGCCATCGAGTCGCTTGCGACTCATAGCGACCCTATGTACAACAGCCCTAAATTCTGCTCTATCCTGTGTCAATCACACTGTTTCTGACACACCCATCCCGATTATCCCAGTCACTGAATCAATCCACCTC
>NW_006399791.1:10275993-10278183 GCF_000299155.1 Elephantulus edwardii | reverse complement strand
CAATGAAACACAGGTAGACATTCTTCTGGTATTCCCTGCTTTCAGCCAAGATCCATCTAACATCAGCAACGATATCCCTAGTACCACGACCCCTTAGCAATCCAAAATATAATGAACTATGCCATCATCACATTGGTTTGTGTACTAAATTTACATATATTGTGTTTCACACTTTCCTTTATTTACATGGTGTTTCATACAATCATTCCCCATATGTTATGTTTTGTAAACTTAATCCCCATTAAATTATACCCACCATCACCTGACATATATGAATGACTGAATGCAAATCAATAAAAAGTTTTGAAGCAAAACTCCAGTTTCTTATATCTTAATTTACTAGAACTTTTTTACACCCCTTTTGATGTTCAACTCTAAGCTTTCACTTCACTTTAATCCTGAGAAACACATAGGGAAGAAGAAGGGGATTCACAGGACCCCAAAGGTCAATGAGAAGTTACAGGGTGGACAACACAGAGCCCAAGTGGATCTTCTGAGTGTTGGCTTCCAAGAGAGTTTAGGAAGACCATCAGAGAGATGGCTCGATTCCGGACAGGTGGAATCGCCTTAGGAAGCCTGTTAGCTGAAAGACGGCAGCCACCTGGAGAGAAATCACAGGCTGAGGAAAGTCGTGAAGCATTGAGTGGCTTTGAAACTGGAAAGGAAAACATGGCCCAGCTGACAAAAAGAAAAAGACAAGTTGGAGAGGGAGGATGAGAGAGGGAATACTGGGCAATGGAACCTGCTAGAAGTGAACCACTAACAGCTGGAAGAGGGGAAAGCCTGCAAGAGTGGTTTGTTTTGGTTTTGTTTGTTTTTTTTGTTTTGTTTTTTTTTTTTCATAAAAAAGGTATAAATGCAAAACAAATTCATTGTTGTATTTATTTATTTATGCCATCTCTCATTTGTCAAGGAACGCACTGAAAATGTCTAAACTGAAAATGTCTAATGTTAATGAACCAGAGAGGTTGAAAGGTAAACACACAGAATTTTTAAGCACTTCATTTTAGGAGGACTTGAGTATCAGGAGTCAACAACCCTGTTTCTACCATAGTTCTAGGCCTAACCAAGAGTTTGAGTGCACAAAAGTCACTAGATCTCCCCTAGTCTCCTTTTATGTATAAAAAAATAAGGAAGCAGATCACTTGTTTCTTATTCTATCACCCTAAGAGTTAAGTGTTCCTATAGAAAGAGAATGAGCACTGAATCTGAAATCAGATGGCATAATAGGGTGACCAATGTACTTAGTGGCAGACAACAATATGATCTATCCCCAAGGCTTGGGGATCTGCTGAGGTGGATAGAGCTTCTCTGGCAATCTGAAGACTACAGTTCACAGTTACCCCTCTTTCCCCTGGAACAACAAAAGACGAATCAGACTTAAACTATGAATTCTGTAGACTCTTGAATGAGTCTGCTAGTGAGGACAATAAAGGATACTGTGGAATCAGACTTCCAACTCTCTCCTCGATGTTCCACTCATGTCCAGTCCCAGACCCACTGTGGGCCACCTGTCAGACACTCACCTAGCTCCAGAATCTTTTGTCAAAGTGACGGAAACACAGGACAAGAGTTAAAGCAAGATGCAAGCTCTTCCCCAAAGAAAGGATGCTCAGGTGCTATTAAAACCAAAGTCACTAAAAGGAGTAATCCCACCCTCACCCTACTCCCCACAGGGTCCTCAGCTGGAGGGCCAGTGCAAGAAACAGTGACCAGAGAAACAATCAGGCATCACAGGATTACCAACTCCAGCATCAACTTGCAACATCAAAGAGATAGTATCAACAACCTTGGGTGGAAAGTTCTAGTAAACCTTAGATGGCCTAAGCAGACCATAATATTCCATCCTCTATAAACTTAGGATGAGAAGGCCTTACCTAATTTACCCAAATTATAGCAGCCATGGTATTTCCAATCCCTTCACATTTGCAAGTGAAAGTCTGACCATGAATAAAAAAGACTGAAGAATGTATGGCTTCAATCCTTGGTGTTGGGGAGGAATACTGACTACATCATGGACTGCTAAAAGAAACAAACAAATCTGTCCAGAATGAAGTGCAGCCAGGATGATCCTTAGAGGAGAAAAGAATGAGACTTCACTTTATAAATTTTGCTCATGTTAACAGGAGCCAATCTCTACAGAAAACACCAGCATGTCTAAATAAAATAAAAGACCAAACATATTTGGGG
>NW_006399791.1:10273745-10275757 GCF_000299155.1 Elephantulus edwardii | reverse complement strand
ACAACTGTCATTGAGCCTGTTTCAACCCATGGTGAGCATCCATCAGATTTCTAAGGCTGTAAATCTTAAAAGAAGCAGACTATTTGGTTATGAAGTCCCTGGGAGGTGCCGTGTATGTCTTGGGAAGTGGCTGGGGTATTTGAACTCCTAACTTTCTACTTACCAGCTCAATGCTACCAGGACTCAGTAAAGAAAATGAAGCCCTGAGTGAGATGGATCGACATGATGACTGTAACAGCACACAACAGAGATGATGAGGACGGTGCAGGGCGAGGCAGGATTGCATTCTGCAGTATACGAGGTCTCAGAATCAGAGCCTACAGATCATATACATATGCCCAGGGTCTATGAGTCACAGTTGACTCAATGGCACCACAATAGAAGGCAGAAATAGTCAAATAGTAAGAGTCACCCAGCCAAGATTATGTTAAAAAGAAAGTCCTAAGAGAAAATAGGTACCAGCATTTAAGGAAGAGTAAACCTGCCCTCCAGTAAAGTGTGTTCTCCGAAAGAATGCCTGGGGCTTTGTGCAATGAAACTAGTAATCTCTTTCCCTTAGCGGTAGCTGGCAAGGGGAGGAGAAGAAAAAGATACCTCCATTCACCATGGCCACAAGGGCCTCCACGTGGTGACCTCTTGTCCCAGTGGAGGACAGCATCTCTCCAGAGCCTCATGTTCGATGAAGAGGGAGAAGCTGTCAACAGAAGTGGGAAGCTGTTCTTGGCAGTGACCTCACTGTGAAAAACATTCTGGAAAATCGTTTTCATTTCTCTTGAGCTGCTGGACTTGAACTGAATATCCCTCTTTAGTGGAGTCCCTGGATGGTGCACAGCACGTGATGTCAAAAGGTCAGCAGACTGAATCCACCAGCCACTCTGCAGAGGGATGATGGGCAGTGTCCTCACATACAGGGCCACAGCCTCAGAAGCCCAATGGGCTAGAACTTGATGGCAGTGGGCTTGGTGGTGCAAAAGGTTAGCACACACGGAAGCTGACTGAGAAGTTAGAAGCTCACGGCCACTCAGAGATGCTTTAGAAGAACTACTTCCAAAAAAAATCAGTCGTTAGCAACTCTATGGGTCATATGACACACAGGAGGTCAAAATGAGTCAGAGTTGATCTTAAGAATGACAATTGTTCTTGTCATAGACCAGAGCACTGGGGAGGTGGCAGGGAGGCCTCAGTTCATGGCTAACAAAACTTTGACCTGTTGAAAATCTGCTGTGCTGATGTGCTGGACATCCACAAGCATAAGTATACACACACACATACATTCTTTTTACAAGCAGACCACCTGGAAAGGATAACAGAAAAAGAAATTTAGAGAATAAAGTATTTTCTTAAATGTTTGCAGATGGATCTGCAGTCCTGTGACGTTTTCCCAAGGGGATCTGCCAGGGGGTTTCACTCCCCTCACTGAAGGATGCCCATCCCAGGCTGAAGATCGAAGATCCCAGCACTTTAGGCTCCATCTCCACCACATCAAGGTGCATGGCCCACCATACAGAGGTCCAACCTGCCTGCACGTAGCCGTCTCCAGTGCAGAAAGAGATTTCCAATGGTCTCTGGTGTCTGTTTTTTCTCATGGTCTCCGCTGACAGTGATGAAACTAGCATCTACTGTTTATCTACTGGTGTAATGGGTAAGCATTCTGCTGTTAACCAAATGATTTACCATTGAACTTAGCAGTGACTGCAGAATTATTGTTGTGGTTGTTAAGTATCATCCAGTTGTCTGAGATCCTTAGCGAGCCTATGTACAGCAACTTTGATGCCTGCCCTGTCCTGAGCCAGTCTGACTGATTCCAACACATCAACCCCCATTGTCCCCGTTACTTTATCAATCCACCTAATCTGGGGTCTTCCTCTGCTGCACCATCCCTCCATCTTTCCGAGCATGATTTTCTTCTCCAAGAATTGGTTCCTGCTGGCCACAGGCCCAAAGTATGTGAAACAGAGATTCAAAATCCTAGCCTCCAAAGAGAAACTTGGTTTCACCCTCTCTAAGACAGA
>NW_006399791.1:10207475-10272961 GCF_000299155.1 Elephantulus edwardii | reverse complement strand
AACCTTTCCGTTATCAGTGTTAAAGTGAACACTACACCATGCCAGGCCTGTTTCCCATAAAGATTCCCAAATGACTCACAGCTGACCTCCAGCCGGGTTTCAGGAGAAGACTGCCGAACTTTCCCCCTTGTGGCCACTGATAGTCAGTGGCACGATTCCCTTAGGACTTCATCACCACCAGAGCTCCCTCCCATAAAGATTACAGCCTAGGAAACGGAAAGGGCAGTTCTACACTGTCTCACAGGAACACTGAGTTAGACTCAACCCAACAATATATAACGACCAGAAACAGACTGAGAACTTTATCAATACAATCAATACTTACAACCCAGTTATAGGTATGCTAGTTCCACTTTGCATCTGAGGAATGCTAAGGCTCAAGGAGGTCAGAGAACATGGTAAAAGACCACTGAGCTGTAAGCAGAAATGGGGTTTATACTTCAGTCCATGGCCGTAAGGACTGTGTTATGGCAGACTGACCCAGGGCAGTGTAACTGTAGGGCCTGATGCAGAATGGAGTATGATTCTCTTTGACAGAGTGGTGAAACTGTAGGTCACTTTCAATTCTGTTTATGGGCAGAAGCAGGAAAACCTTAGCTTGTTCAAAGAGGGGAGAACTCTTTTCTTCGTATCTAATCCAACTCTCACTCTCAACAATACTGCTGGGAGGGAAATTGTAGGAGACAATGACTCTCAAAGGGCATAAGGTTAGCAGCCAGCTATAAGTCTCCCAGCAAAAGGTTTGGAGATCCATTCACACCCTCCCTTTCCCAGCAACGCCCCACTTTAACCACTCAAAAACTTACTGCTGGCTAATAAGTTCCCACTCACAGGAACCCTCTATTGGACCTCCAAGGTTATAAAATAATAACAAGAGGGCACTGCCCATTTTGCTTCCTCTCAGCAGCCAGAGACAAAACAGTCCACCCCTTTCACAGACCAGAGGCTCCGGCCAGAACAGCAAAGTCTAGACCTCCAGTCCACAGGTGACTGCTTCAGAATCCTTGCCACAGGTATGCTTTACTTCCATGTATTCTTGAGTTTGCTACTGAATTTCATCTACAGCATTCCTGTCACAATGGGCCCCCCAAGCAGCAACAAACCTCCTCAAAACCAACCACCAGGGTGGATCCATTACAGAACGCCTTAGTTATAAATAACCCCAATTTAAGGTTGCTGGCAAGACTTGATGAGAGGTTTAAGGTACAAAACCACCCTTAACATTTAAAGACGCCGATGTTTTGTTACAAGCAAGTATTCCTACAGAACTCTTGTATGACATTCTTTGCAGCTAAGACTAGTAGATTATAATCTTTAAACTAGGAGTGTTAAAGTAAAAGCAGTTTCTTAATCTCCTTTTGAAATTCACTCTACTGTTCCTAACGAAGACGTTCATTTCCTTAGAACAAGCTTCGTTCCCCTTGCAGCCTAGGCTCCCATCTTCCTAATGTTTGCCCACTTGCTCCTTGCTGCGAACTCTTCACAAGCAATCTTTCTCGAGGATGAGGATCACAGCTGCTGGCGCCTCCCTTGTCATCGGCACAGTGTTTTGATTTTAGGTGAGTCGCCTTAGACAGCTTCACGCTGGTGCCACTTTCCAGCTATCAGCCCTGAAATCCAGGGCCTTCCATTTGTGCTTGCGTGTGGATACAGATTTCTGGCCGGCTGCCCTCGCCCATCCTTTCTGAAGGCTGGCCTCCTTTATTTCAGCAGCACCTTCGTTTCTCCTCACAGTCAGCTCTGTGCAGCTAAGCTTGGGGAAACCATGGCTACAGGGATGATGGGATGGGAAGGAAGAGGTTGGCCAGCTAGCAGGGTGAAGAAACCAGGAGCAAGGGGCTGATCCCCTGCTTGTCCACCCTTTTTGTGTTAAGCAAACAGTTCTGCCTGACTGTGCTTCTGGAAGTTCCAATCCAACTTTAGGGGTCTCGTGAGTAGGGAGTCATGCTGCCAACTCAAAGACAAGAGGTTCAAATCCACCAGTTGCTCCTCAGAAGAAATAAGGTCAATCTCCACCCAGACAGTTTATTACCTCTGACAGTGGAGGGTTTATAGCTTCTGATAGAGGAAGGTTTACAGTCTCAGAGAGCCCAGTGGAAGGTCAGCAATGAGTCAGTTCTTACTCAACAACAACAGATGAGTATAAAACTAGGCAGCTGGTGCCACACTGACCTGGCTAATGGTGACCCCACTAGACAGAGTACAACTGTGTTCACAGGGTTTTCCATGGCTCTGATCTTCTGGAAGGAGATTATCAGGCGTTTTTTCCTGAGCTGCTTCTGGGTGGATTCAAACTGTCAAGCTTTTAGTTAGTTGCCAATGCTTCGCCATTTGGACCGCACAAGGATTCTACAGTTAGCATCCTGGAGCTCTGCTGGTTCTCATTCAACTTGGCAGCCAGTCCTAACACTCTCAGGGGTTGGTGATCCCAGAAGATTGACATCTGAGAAGACTTTGGCCAAGAGAAATCTGTGCAAGGGCTCCAATGACTAATATTAACTTCATCAATCTTCTCAAATAACGATGAAGGGGGAGCTTAATGCAAACTAAACTACCATGAAGGAACTTTGTTGCTTGTTGTTTTTGTTGGGTGCTGCTGAGCTGGAACCAACCCAGATCTGACCATCCTTCTCCTGCAAAGCAGCTCATGGAATCGAACCATTGTGCCTTTGGGGTTGCAGTTCAACTTCTTACCACTAGGCAAGCAGAACTCCAGCGTTAAGGAATTGTGCTAATGCAAAAGCACACAGTTTGAATCCACTAGCTGTTCCACTAGGGAAAGACGGATAATCTTCTCTCATGCAATTTATGGCCTCTGAAAACCTGGCTTGAGGATCATCTATGGGTCGGTTCCAACTCAACAGTACAAAACAACACACTACAGAGTGAGAAGAGAGCGAGCGTGCATTCTGGGGAGGCCATGAATATGACTGTTCGAGCTCCCACAGATTATCCTTTATGTCACCAAGCCCAGGAGACCCAGCTCTCCAGACACTAATGAGTTCCAGTCTGGCTGCCTGCTGTGGTGGTGCTTGGTTATGCATTCACCTGCTGACTGTAAAGCCAGTAGTTCAAACCCACTAGTTATTCCGTGGGAGAGAGATGAAGCAGTCCACTTCCGTCAAGCTTTGCTGCCTTGGAAACCCAAGACACTGTTCTACTCTCTTTTGACTTAGAACTGACTCAACAGCAGTTCAGAAATGCCCACCCAGCATGACGGTCCAAGAGGGGACCACTGATATTCATCATTGTTTCCTTGGAATCACAGATATTTGGGACTAGAAAAGACCATGGATATGAGGTGACTTATTGGCTGGTTCATTCCTAGTCATGGAAATGGAAGACCAGAGAGGGTAAGTGACTAGTCCAAAGCCACACAGCACAAAAGGCAGCGGCAACCCACAGCTCTTTACTTCTGGTTATGCACAGTTCAGAACATATGGATTGTTGGCTGCCTCTGAATTTCTGTGTATAAAATGAGTGCTGAGCTACAGCTTCTCTCTTCAAAGAGAGACTGAACAAAATAATCTCACAAGGCAGCTTTAAGTTCATGACAAGAAAAGGACTCATGAGTGGAAGTGCACACAGAGGCATGAAGTACTGCCTTTCTCCAGCCTACGCGGTTCCAAAGAGCAGGTCAGTGGAGGTCACTTCCAGGGCAGTGACAATATTGCTGTCACTGTGCTAGCAGCTCTCTAAACTTCAAACCAAAACAAAAAAGTACTCCAGTTCTGGTGAGTCAAGTCCGACTCGTAGGGACCCTCCACGGGGTCTCTACAGCTGTAATCTTTATGCGGGGAGACTTTCTCTTTCCACTACAGAGCAGCTGGTGGATCCAAGCTGCACGCATTCTCAACAGCAGCCCAACACATTATGCAAACTGCCGCAGGGTTCCTTCAAACCCCACAAAGCAGGTGTTATTTACAAATGAAGATCCTTGGACAGTGCAAATGGTCTGCATTCAGCTATCAACAGGTTGGGGTTCAAATCCACCCAATAGCACTGAGGAGAAAAGGCCTGGTGCTTGCTTTCTTTCCAAAATATTACTTAACAGCCACTGGACATCCTGTGGAGTTCAGTTCTCCTCTGAAGCAAATGGGGTCACCAGGAGTCAGAATTAAGTCAACAGCAATGGGGCTTTCATTTACAGAAAAAATGTTCAAAGAGTCTGAGTCATTCACATCCAAAAAAGTGGGCAAATGGAGGAATTCAGGGTTTATGCTCATCATACCACTAACTCGTGCTATGTTTTTTTTAGTAATTGTTGAGAGAGAGTGAGTGTGTGTGCACATCCACATCCACACCTGTCAAAGTTAGAGACCACCGTTGGGTCCATTCCCAGCTCCCCTGTTGGTTTCTGCTCTTAGAGAAGCTGTGTCCTTCAAGTCTCTGAAATGTCCCACAGCAGGCAATCCACAATTGCTGATTGTTGCTATTGCTTTTGCCACGGCTGCTGCTGCTGACAAGAGGAAGTTTGCTTGGCTTCTGCCAAGCCTCCCACACCTGATGCCTTCCGAACAAAGCTGGGATAAAACCATGCACAGAGGGGACTCGAGAAGGGTCACAGGGTGAGGAGGTAGGGTTGGGTCTTTCCTGCATTCATTCACATTTTAAATACACTCTCTTGTCTCTATCTATGTATCCTTAGGGTAAACAGATTACATTCTGCGTTAACCAGATGGAATGGTGCAATATACAAGCACCAGGAAAGGAGAAGGGATGCAAGACACAAAGATGAGCTTTGCAGAGAATGGAAAAACCTAGAAAGGTCAACTGACTTAATGATACAGACAAACCCTCAGCAAATGGACTGACCCAGTAGCCACAGTATCAGACAATACAGACAATAAGAGAGATGCCACAGGCCTGCAAAGTGTTTTGCTCTGTTTTATATAAGGTCACTATGGCTTAGAGTCAGCTCAACACAACTAGTAACAACATTTAAAGACATGAAAAGACAAAGAAGAAATATAGAGGGGGGCAAAAGCTGCATGGAAAGAACATGTTTTATTTAAATATGTGTGTTGTGGCCCTCAGTAATCCCTCAAGGCTGGAAGAGAACCCACCCTCAAACAGACTCAAGCAAAATAAGCCCTCTATCCAGGAGCCAATTCCAACTCACAGCAACCCACTGCTACGAGCAGTAATTTCCAAAGCTGTAAATTTTTATCAGAGGATATTGCCCATCTTGCTCCTGTGCAGCAACTGGTGGATTTGAACTCATGATCTTTTAGTTATCAGACTGACATGTTATAAGATATGCCACCAAAACTCTTAAACAACAGACATGCCTAGAAAATAAGCTGTAACAGAAGGGAAGAGCATACGCCCCAGAGCAACTAATTAAATGAGAAGAAAAAGGCAGCAACCACCTAAAACCAACTACAGAAGCAGAAAGAAGACAGAAAAGAAAAAAGGGAACAGGAGTCAGCCAGAGAGGTACTGTTACATTGAGGGCACTGAAACCAGCAACATGTGCATAAATGCATGTAAGTTCATTAATGGAAAACTAATTTGCTCTGTGCAAAAATTAAAAATAGATGTTTATGTGATAGAGACACTAAGGTATTATGCAGATTCATGGATTACACATTTCCTTGCATTCACATACATTATACTAAATGGCAATGTTAAACTAATTGGTCAAGTACAACTGACTTTTCCAATATTTCTAAGATTTTCTATAATGAAATTATACTTTTCTTATTTATTTAAAAATAAATGCAAAATACGAAACAAGAAGTAAAAGGTATGCCTATACCTCATTACTGTGCCCTATAGATTACAAAAACTGGTATTTGTCAGGATGCCAAGAGAGGTAAAGGTGCCTGGCCTTCACCCCCAGAGGCCTTCTCTCAGCTCCACAGGCTCCCAGGAATCCTAGGCAGAAGCAATACCATGCCTGTGGAGCCCTCACACGGTGCCACTGCCATAGCAGGGCTATTCCAATCAGATGGCATAAGGCCAAGTTCTCTTGCTACAAACAGGTGCAGTTAGGGACGGGAGTCTATCCATGTGCAAAATCCTGTCTAGGAGAGTGAAATGAAAATAGTGCTTGATGGGCGACCTGGACTCATCCAATCACGTAACAGAGGACCCCTGAGTCCCAGTCAGCAGCAGGAGAAATCACACTCAAAGTGGGCATAAGCTGAGACCCAAGAGATCATTAAGATGGAAGTAAGCACATGGACAGGACCAAGAGCAGCAGACAAAGGGAGGGCCCAAAGCAGAGAGCAATAACGTCCAGGGGGCAAGTAGGAGCAGACCCTAGCGGTCGACCAATATGGCATCAGGAGCCTCCGACAGTGGCCCAGGTATACAGCACCAGGTGGGATTCCAACCCAGCTATGCTTGTGAAAGACAAAATGGATGCCTTACTCATCCTGCATTCCCAGTGCACACCCCTGTACCCACACTGAGATCTTCCACAGAACCCACAGAAGGACAGAGGTCCCTAACAGTCTCCTGTCATTCAGAAAAGCTAAGTTAGAAGGCATACGCCACCATTCCATCTGCCAGGAGTAAATCTACAGGACGTTCTTGAGGCAAAAACCTACCTAGCCAGCTCCTGGTCTGTGCACAGCTGTCTCCACAGGTTTTACAGGGACTAACTATTCAGAAGCGGATTGCCAAGCCTTTCTTCCAAGCCACCCCTGAGTAGATGCTACCAAGCCAAAGGTGGGTGATTTTCATCTGGGGCCCTCGGCCAGGTTCAAATTGCTTTCCTGTCAAACATTCTTCTAAGTGGTGTAGCACTGGTCTGTGCATTGCTTTACAGAGGTAACTCGTGGTTGCTGTGATGCTGAACACTGTGCCAGTGATGTGCCAATCGTGGTAATAGGTACCCATGGTGGACAGTGTTGGCTGGAGCTTCCCGACTAAAACAAGCCTGGAAGCAGGAGCGGCATCCACTTCTGAAATGGCTTGCCTCCGGAAACTCTATGTACGAACAGTGCTCAGGCCATTCGTTCATAGGGTCGCTATGAGTCGTCTACGACTCGACGGCACCAAACAACAACAACAATAACCACCTTCTCACTGGCTTCCCAGTGCATTCCCATTTACACCACTCAATGACACTGGTCTCTTGATTACACAGCACAAAAGAAAGTCCACTGCTCATCTCTTTCAACGCTAGGTCTCTGGGCATTCAAACCTGGTGATCTGAAAGGACTAATCAAGCTGTGCAATTATATCCTCTGACTGTACCTCCACTCAGTCCCCACCGCCTCACTCCATTCCCTTTGAGTCATAGACTGCTGTCACAACTACAAAAGACTTTAGAAGTCACTTAATTAAAATCCTTCCTTTCATAGTAGAGAGAATTAAAGCTCACAAGATAACTGTTTGGAAGTGAACTGTGGCCTCAAAAAAAAAAGGAAAAGAAAAGAAAGAAAGAAAGCATGAAGTCCAACTCCTGGTACTTATCTATGAGCAAGACCTTTTCAGTAATTTACGATAATACTATAAGAGTTAGGTGATCCCTAATCCCACCTGAGTGATGTCATCTCAAAGAAGTGACCGACATGGAAACAGAAGCACAGCCATGTGATAATAGAAGCACAAACCAAGAAACTCCTTTTCTGAAGTACTATCTAAAAAACTCAAGTTATGTTTTTGCGTACCATCAAGTAAGAACCAACACATTGCTGGACCTCCAGAGAGTTTTCAGAGGCTGTAAATCACACAGGAGGAGACGTCCCATCTTTCTACTGCTAAGCAGCTGGTGGATTTGAACAACGAGCCTTTGGGGTGGCAGTGCAATTTCTTACCACTAAGCTGCCAAAGTTCCTTATTTGTAAACCTTTACTCAAACCAAAATACTAAAATGAATAAATGTGTTCAAAGCTAAGGAACTCCAAGAACTGCTATTGTCACTGGAAGCTAGAAGGAAGGATGGACCAGTTCCTCTATGAGCCTTCCAAAGGAGTCAGCATGGACACTCAACACCTTGCCTTGGATTCCCAGCCCCTCGATCTGGGAAACAATTTCTATTCCTTAAAGCCACCACTTTGTAGCATTTCATTAGAGCAGTTCAAGGAGACTGAGACAATATATTCAGAGGTAAATTCCAGCACAGTCAGGGTTAGAACTCAGACTTTTAAACTTCCAGCCAAGTGTGTTTCCACAATAAAATCTAGAGGTGTCAGAAAAGAAATGGTCTGGTATCTTCCCAAAATGTGGCCGGAGAACACACAGACTTGGGCTCCTCTGGGAACTTGCTGGAAATGCTGATCCCCCAGCCTCTACCCACCCCTGCAGAGTTAGTGCTTGCATTTTCACAGGGCCTCTCAGGCACATGCCCAGTCAAGCCTGGGAGCCCCTCGAACTGGAGAATTCTCCCTCTGGGCTATCTATGCTGTCAGGCAAGGAAAATATGCCCTCTCTCCAGGCCCACCTCATCACCAACCTTTCCCCAACCCAAGAGTGCTTGGAAGTTAATGACAATAAACAAAACAAAAACACAACTATGGTCCCATTTCTAGTCAGCAAATGCTTCTCATCCATCCACGGGGAGCCTTTGCAAGGCACTTAAATCACTCTGTTAAATAAACAGCACAAGGCGAGTGGAGAAACAGGTGGCAGAGCGCTGGCAAGGGCGCTAGGAACAGCAGTGAGCGGGGTCGTTAAGCACCACAAGTGGACAGGTGTCCCAGCCAGCTGCCCAGAGCAGGGATGGAAACCAGGGCACTCAGTCACTTCCATGAGAGAGTGTGGCAGGACAAGGAGGGGAGGAGGCCTTGGAGTCTGCCTCTCCTTTGCCAGCTGGGAACATGGAGCAAAGACTAGTTAATAAGTCATCATGAATTCCACAGCTCCCAGTCAGCAACGCTGGGCTCTGCCTCAGGCTGGACTACCACTAAGCCTTTGCAAGCATTGGCGGTTGAGGTGTAAGGGAGCACCACCAAGGAGTTGGGTCAGACGAACTCCGCACCACCTTAGCAGAAGGCACTTCAGCCCTCTAGCTTCCTCTGCTGATGCAGTTAACATGCTCAGCTACTAACTGAAAGGTCAGAGATTCAAGTCATGGACAATTGGAACAAAAGGTCATGTGAACTACTTCAAAAACAGTCTCTGAAAATTGTAGGGAACACGGTCCTACTCTGACATTCACGGGGTCAGACAGGGTCCACTGGGATAACCTGGGGGTTGGGAGGAGGAAATGCACAGAAGGACCATTAGCTGGAGGAAAATGGACTTTTTTTTTTCTTTTTTCTTTTAATGGTTTAGTGGTTTAACTGTTAGGCTGCTAACCAAAAAGTTAGCAGTTTGAATCCACTAGCAGTTCTTTGGAAGGAGAGATGGACAGGCTCTTCACATTAACAGTTATAACTTGGAAACCCAATAGAGAGCCACTGTGAGGAGGATTCTACTCAATAGCAATGGGTAAGGTCAGGTTTGGTTGCTGTTTATAAGCAGCCAACAGGCGTGAATGGAAAATGCCCCAGTGGTAAAGCCCATCACTGTAGTAGAAAAACTAGGGGTTGCTTGTGGTCCTGGGGGAGCTCCAAGGTTCCTGCATTCAAAGCCACAATGTTCTGGGAGCATTCAGTGTCCAGCCTCCAGAGCACTCTGCTAGGACAGACTGCTTATCAAACACGCCCTCTAGTTACTGAGCAGAGGGCTGTACAAGGAAGGAGCCTGTCGTGAGGGCAGCTGTGCTGGTGCAGTGAAGGGTGAGCTGGTCCCCACCAGAGCAGGGGCTCCAGGAGCCAGGCAAGGCAGAGATGCTGCTGTCTGAGGGTGCCCAGTGTGTCACAGAACAAAACAATAACCCTATGTTTGTTGTCAAGTTGGAATCAACTCACAGCTGACCCTCCAGTGGGTTTCTGTGATTGTAAATCACATGGAAGGAGATTGCCTATCTTTCCTCCCACATTGCAGCTGGCAGTTTCAAACTGCCCAAGAGGCCTTTGGGTTAGCAGTGCTAATGGACTAGGCCACCAGAACTCCCTGGTATGTCAGAGAAGCAGAAGAAAGCCACCCAGAGAGGAGCGAGAGCCGTGTAGTGAGGAGGGCCTGGGACACGGCTGGGCTGTCTGGCATTATAGCCTGGGCCAGGAGTGTGGGCTTCAGGTGGAGAGCTGAGGAAGAAGCCCTGGAGAGAAGGCAGCAAGCTGAGTTGAGACGTGGGTGGCGGGCAATGAGAAGGACCGTGTCAGGAGTACTGGCACAGGTTTGGTTGAGAACACTGCAATAAAGCAAATGTCAGAGTAAAGTACATCATATGAATTTCTTTATTCCCCAGTGGATATAAAAGCTATGCTGCACTATAATACACTATGGTCTATTAAAGGAGCTCTTGTGGTGTGATACATCAAACTTTTTTTAAATACACCAGAATTCTCATTTTTCAGTTTTTAAATTTTGTCTTTGGTAGCATACTGTGTTATCTTTCTTGCTATAAACCTGCATGTCCAGCAGTTCGAATATACCAGTCACTCCTCAGAAGAAAGATGGACAGTCTCCTTCCTCAAAGATTTATATTTTCAATGGATGTGTTTCAAATGGAGCTGTGACCGACTTGAAGGCAATGAGCTTGGTTTGGGGGCATGGTTGTCTAGTAAGTGTGCACTCAAACTCAAAATTAATTGTTGTCCAGACAGAACTGACTCAGAACTGACCATCCAGTGAATTTTCAGAGGTAAATCGCACAAGACAAGAGACTGCTCATCTTTCTCTCATGGAGCAACTGGTGGATCTGAACCATACACCTTCTGAATTCACAGAATAACTGCTTCCCCACCACAGCTCCCTAAGTGTGCACTGTTATTGTACATTATGTTAGATCCTATATATAGCTGACCCTCCAGTGGATTTTCAGAAGCTGTAAATCATCTTTCTTCCAAAAAACAGTTGGTGGATTTGAACCGTGACCCTTTGGGTTGGCAACAGAATGCCTTAACCACTCAGTCACCAGAGCTCCCTAGTGTGCACTAGTACTATGAAAAATTTGAAGTCTTATGGGAATTATTAAAATGTGGTACAGAGACACAAAGTGAGCACGTGCTGTTTGAAAACTCTACCTGCAGGTTTGTTCAGCACAGGTTTACCACAAATTTGTAAAAAATGCATCATCTGCTAACTGCAATAAAGCAAGGAGCAATGAAGTGAGCTGTGGCTGTATAAAGTACATTCACAGGATGAGAAGTTTGCTGGTGCCAGAGGGGTCAGAGGGCATCATGCTGGCAAAGGAGAGAATGGCATCAGGCCCCTGGCTTCCAGAACATTCACAGAGAGATACACATGATGAGGTGAGTTGAGGACATATGAGCAGGTTTGAACCATCGATAAAGGAATTAACAGAAGCTGTGTGTCTCACCTGCCCCAGCTGCTTCTCTGAACCTGCACCAAGTTCCAACAAAGTAGCTGGATGCAGGTTCTTGCCCTCAGATAGACTATGGAAACAGTATGTTCCTAAGTATGTGTGCAACTGAGAATCACAGAGGAAGGAGGTGTGGATTAGAGGGCTGGGATCAGGACCGCAAAAGAACCTAGGAGTGGCATCCAGTTCCTAAACAACATGCTTCTGGAAACTCCATGAACTTTGATAAATGTTTTGTTTGTAGGGTCGCTATGAGTGGTGCTCGACTCGAAGGCAATCAACAACCACCACCACCACCACCACCTGCTGTCCGGAATCTGCCTGAAGGCTGGATAAGCAGCTTATTAGCGGTAAGAATTAAGTGTGTAACTGTTAACTTTGGGGAGGTTGCCCCTGGCTTATGAGAAGGCAGAGTATCTAAGGTGATGGGAGGAGAATCCCCTGAACCATCCCTGCCCCAGCAACTTGGGTCATCCTATATCCTGATTTTCAAATTCACACGAGTGGCTTAGATTATGCAGCTTCAGAATCAGACAGAATAAATGGCACCACCAGGATTCCCCAAGTCTCAGTTCTCATCTGTCAAAGTTGAGGCAATAATATTGGCCTCCAAGGATGACTGCAGAGAGTCCCTGGAGTCATAATAATGGGACTAGTAGCAGAATTATCTAATATTTGGTTGAAGATTTCCTATTTCCTGGTGACTCATTTAATTCACATAGTGAGCCAAGCCATTCTGCAAGGAACAAGTCAAGATGTCCAGCTAAAGTAGGCTTTGTACACATAGGTGTTGTGTACCATCTAGTGGGCACCAAACCACAGCTGACCCTCCTGCGGATTTTCATAGACAATCACACAGGAAGAGAGTGCTCATCCTTCTCCCATTATACACATTAGTGCTTGTGTTTTTTGCAGGAATGATCTCAGCAAGTACCAATATTGTGCCTACTGCTGTCCCACAGTCTTAGGGGCTGAAACAGCTGAGGAGGTTCTGTCAGTAGGTAGAAAGGTTTATGAGTTGCTGTGATCCCCAAAGCTATACCACCAACCATTTATGCCACTACGAGTCAATTACCAACTGAGTTACCCATGGCTTCCAGACTAAGACACATGGAAGGCTTGGTGATCTACTTCTGAAAATCAGGCAGTGGAAACCCTACAGGTCACAATAGGATATTGTCCAATATGGCAGAAGATGAGTCCTCTAGGTTGTAAGGCTCTCAGAACACACAGTGGTTGCAGGAACGGACTTGAGTACACCAAAAATCTCAGCAACAGTATAGTACAGGCATTTCATTCTGCCACACTTGAGTCCACCATGACTTAAATAGCTGACTAACAGCAGCTGAGTCAGGGAAGCCTGGGGCCCAACCACACTGGAGTGGGCAGAGGGTAAAAACAATGACACAGTCAACAAAGGTTGCCCTCTGCCTCCTACTGCCACCATTCCCCTCACTCATTCTGCCTGCAGAGAAGCTGGGCTTCAGGTACATTCATGGGCTCCACACAGGGTGAAAGTTGGCACTGGCACCTGGAAACCTGCCACCGTCATTGGGGAAAGGCCACAAGGAAGTTTCTCGTAGGAGCCTCTTTCTCTCTCTCTGCATCTGAAGATTTCTTAGTACAGCAGCAGGATCTTAGCAATAAAGCAGAGAACATTACAATATGGTGGCCAGGGTTGTTTCCATGACAACAGCATCCACTACACTTTAACCACCTCAGTTTGATCTTTACTCAAGAGACTTGGCAGACCTAAGCCTCTGAGAGCCCAACATGGCTGAGGCGTGTGCAAGGTGCCCAGCAGTTGTATCACAGCCAAGTGCATGCAATGGCAATTCCTCCCTATGCTGAGAACTCAGCATGATTCATGGGTGCCTAATGACCTGTGCCCAGATTCTTATGTCATTATTTTAGAAAAGAATTACAACTATAGTATTACAACTTCCCTGCCCAGCTTCACATTCAGGCAAACCTGACAGCAGTGACCATATTGACCTTAGGCTAATTAGTCCTTTTCAATAGCCTTGTAAGTCCAATGAAAATAACTGCCACTTTGCAGGGTTGTTTTGAGATTTAACTTGTGCATAAAAAATGCCTGGGGAAACATACAATAAACAGTTGTTGTTGTTGTTGCTGCTATGTGCCATCACAGTAGCTATTTAAAATATGATAAAGTCATTATCGGTTCATTATCAGAATTCTCACCTTGCCTGCAGGAGATGTGGGTTTGATTCTCCAGTCAATACGCCTCTTGTGTGGCAATCACACGTCTGTCAGTGATAGTTCCCATGTTTCTATGATGTTAGACAGATTCCAGCAGAGCTTTCACACTAACACAGACTAGGAAAAAAGGACTGTCAATATATTTCTGAATATCAGCCAGTGCCAACTCTATGGACTACGACAAAGTTTGTCCAATGATCTATGATCATGATGTTGATACAGGAATGTTACCCATGAGGGTGACTATAAGTTGGAGCCAATTACAAAAAAGATATTAAAATAACCTTCAGAGTGAATGAAACAGGGACATATCCCCACAACCCAGGTCTGTTCAATGAGAAATCCCAAGTAGCACCAGGTTACAAACACACACACACATTTCCCTAAGAAGCACATAGCCCTGGGGAGAGGTGACAACAGAATGGACAGACTGGAAAAGTGAAGTCTCCAAGCTTTTCTTGAATGAAGTTTATAGTCCTTGGTTTTAGTCCTAGGTCCATGATCCACCTTGAGTTGGTTTTTGTATATGGAGTGAGGTGGGGATCTTGTTTAATTCTTAGTAGTCCTAATCCACAACATAAAGAGTCTTCCAAGTATTCTGAAAAATTTACAACCAGGAGAAGATAAAATAGATGAATGGGACCTTCTAAGAATCAAATCCCTTTGCGCATCCAGAAACTTCTCTAACAGGGTAAAAAGGGAAGCCACAGACTGGGGAAAAGTGTTTGGTAATGACATGTCATATAAGGGACTTATATCTAGAATTTATAAAATACTTGAGCACCACAACAAGATAAAGGTAAATAATCCAATTGAAAAATGGGCACAGGATATGAACAGACACTTCACCAAGGAAGACATTCAGATGGCCAACAAGCACATGAAGAAATGTTCAAAATCCCTAGCTCTGAGAGAGATGCAAATCAAAACAACTATGAACTATCATCTCACCCCAGTCAGAATACCAAAATTTAACAGAACAGCAAGCAACAAATGCTGGCAAGGTTGTGGAGAGACTGGAACCCTTATTCACTGTTGGTGGGAGTGTAAAATGGTGCAACCACTGTGGAAAGCGATGTGGCGCTTTCTCAAAAAGTTGCAAATAGAGATACCATTTGACCCAGAAATTCCACTACTGGGAATATACCCTAAAGAGATCATAAATGGCACCCAAGTAGATATATGCATACCCATGTTTATTACGGCTTTGCTTATAATAGCAAGGAGCTGGAAACAACACAAATGCCCATCAACAAACGAATGGGTAAAGAAGTTGTGGTATATTCACACAATGGAATATTATGCTGCATTGAAAAACAAGGAACTCATGCAATATTATTCAAAATGGGTGACCCTGGAGGACATTATGCTGAGTGAGGTATCTCAGTCACAAAGGGACAAATGCTATATGGTGCCACTGTTGTAGAATGAGGCTGGCATTGGGGTGGGGTAAGACTGAGAAAAACTGGATGAAATATGTTTACGGCATTGAAGTCTTTGGGGGAGAGAATATTTTATATTTTAGGGCATTATGTTTATCGTAAGAGTACGGAATCAGGGCTGCAGAGTGGATTATATTTGGGGTTTGGGGGATGTGTGTGGGGGATTGCATACCAATGAGAGGAGCAAATGGGAGTGGGGGTGGGGGGCGGGGAGAGGGGTGCAACAATGAATGAATGGAATTCCAAAATCTCTGTAGATGTTCAATGAAATGAAAAATAAAGAAAATTTTTTTAAAAAGTGAAGTCTCTCACCCCCCAGGAGCCTTCTGTCATTAGAGACCTTAGATTGTTTTGTTTTCAGAATGAATGAATAGGATATCTTAAGCCAAGCAGAGCAGGAGTGGGCCTGCCTTGATTTCCTAAGGACAATGCATCTTTATCCTCTATATTTCAGATACTTCCACCATTAAACCCTCCTGATTGCAACACATAAAGGCCGCTTGGGTTTTCTTAAGCCAAAGGGGAACAATGAGTGCACTCACATCAGTTTCCAGAGGACTATACAATCCTGCACTCTATGATACAAGTATTTCCACTCTTGAATCTTCTTGACTGCAGCATGCACACAAGGCTTTGGATTTCTTGTCCTTTTTTTTTCCTTAGCCAATGGACAAAAAGACTGGATGCACTTCATATCCCAGAAGACAGTAGTACATCACTGTGCTCTATGATCCAGATACTTCCACGCTTGAACAGTCCTGACTGGAACATGTGGAGAAGGCTTGGGATTTCTTAAGCCAAAGGGGAACAGAAGTGGACCTACAGCAGTGTTCCAGAAAACAATACTCTCCTCCCTTTAGGGGCATCAATACATAGAAAAGTTCACAAAACATTGCCATCCCCCTGGCATATTGCACACTCACAGCAACCTATCATCTCCCAAGAAAAAATTCACAAGATCAAGAAAGCAGCAGGCAACCTTGAATATAAACAAAAAAAAAAAGAAAAAAAAAACCACCAAAAAACCCACCAATCTCCAAAATAACCCTTTTCCTAAAAATGCAGAGCACACTGCAGACTCAATGAATACCCTAGACACAGAGAATCAGAAGAAATATGTTGATGCAGAGTTATTTGAACAGATAAAGAAGAAGGTACAAATGATGGAGGGGGAACAATGGAAGCCATTAAGAAAGCAAATACTACAGAGACAGAGAACCAGAAGAAATATATCGATGTGGAGCAACTTGACAACTATGGAAGAAAATACAAAAGATGGAAGAAAGAATTAAAACTATAGATAAAGAGGTATAAAAACTTTAAAAATCATCACAAAATAGACAGGGTATAGCCAACACAGTACTGAAAATAACAAAAATGAATGAAAATGCAATTCAGAGTGTTAAGATAAAAACATGCTGTGGGGGGAGGAAGTAGAACAGAAGATATGGAACAGAGAGTCATTGAACTGGAAGACAAGAGCCTCAATAGAAACTAAAAGAAAAATCAGAAATGATACTTAAGGAAAATTAAAACAATATCATAATCATGACATGAAAGGAAACTACATACATATGATTGGAATTCTAGAACATGAGAAGGAAAGGTAAATCACTGAAAAATTTGTGGAAGAGGTAGTAGGAGATAACTTTCCAGATATTATGAAGAATGAAGAAATTTATGGATAGCATATACAGAAAGTTGAAAGAAAACAATTGTCAATGAAGATCCTGTACCCAGCAAAGCTATCCAGCAAATATGAAGGAGAAATTTTTCATACGGAGAAAAGAAGGAACTCAAGGAATTTTTAAAACAAGAACAAAACTACTAAAAATTTGAAGGGAAGTCCTTCACACAGAGACATCAAAGGAAAGTGGATGGATCATTGAAATAACATCAGAAAAAAAACCAAAGCAAAATGGCAACAATAAAACCTGATCTGTTAATACTCACACTTAATGTGAATGGACTAAATGCATCAATTGAGAAAAAAAGAGTAGCAGAATGGATAAAAATTCAAATCCCATAAAGACATTGCCTACAAGAGATACAACTTAAAAATTAAGAGAGAGATAGGCTCAAAATCAAAAGCTGAAAAATAAATAGACCAAGCAAACAGCATCCATAAAAATAGCAGGAATGGCAATACTAATCTCTGATAAAATAGACTTCAAAACGGAAACCACCATAATAATAATGATTAAAGGCACAATAGATGAAGAAGACATAACATAGGTCAACTTTAGGTACTAAATTATAGACCTTCAAAATAACAGTAATAGAACAAAAGAAAGAAAGAAATAGTATCACAATAGTAGTAGGAGATTTAACACACTACTCTCACCAAAGGATAGGTCAACTCAAAAGAAACAAGACAAAGATGCAAAAGATCTAAACTGTACAATCAGCCAACTCAACTTTAGGGATGTATTCAGAGTACTGCATACAACTAAAACGCAACTCATTTTCTTCTCAAGTGTACAAGGTACATTCTCCAGAATTGATCATATATTAGGATAAAAAGCAAGCCTCAATAAATTAAAAAACATTGAAATAATACAGAGTACCATCTCAGACCACAATGCCATAAAACTAGAAATTAACAAGAGGGTATAGCTTACAAAATCACTCATGTGGCATCCATTTCCTAAACAACATGCCTCTGGAAATTCTATCAACTTTGAGAAATGAAGACAGCTATAGAAAGGTTTCAGGCCTTTTGTTCATAGGGTTACTATGAGTCATCATGCTCGACTCAACAGCAATCAACACCACCACCACAACACTATTCATTTATAGTAGAAATAATGAATGCAATGGGGGGGGGGAGGTTCCTGGAAATTATAATCAAAATACGACATAGCAAAACCTCTGGGATGCAAGGAGGGCAACAGCAATAGGCACACACATGAAAAGGGCAAAAGAAGCAAAATTAATGATCTAACTCAACATCTACATTAAATAGAAGAACAACAACAATCTAATGTCACAGCTTCTAGAAGAAAGGAAATTATAATACAAGAGCTGAAGATAATGAGATACAAAACAAAAATACAGTTGAAATCATCAACAAACCCAGGACTTAGTTTTTTAAAGACATTAAAATTGACAAATCACTGGCAAGCTTGACAAAAGAAAAAAGAGAGAACACACATCACAAATAACTCAATTAAGAAATTCTAGAGGAGACATCACAACTGAATGAGGTGAAATTAAATTTATAAGATTGGAATATCATAAAAAGCTGTACTCTTGATAAATTTGAAAACCTAGAGGAAATGGACAAACTCCTGGAAATTCATGCCCTACCCATACTGACCTGGGCAGATGCAGAACATTTAAACAGAACCATCATAAATAAGAAATTAAGCAGATCATAAAATGACTACCTCACAGAAAAAAGTCCTCAATCAGATGGCTTCAAGGCTGAATTCTATCAAACATTCAGAGAAGATCTATCACCAATTCTACATAAATTATTTTAAAAAAATAAAAAAATGAAGGAACACTCCTAGAGTCATTTTATGAAGCAAGCATGACACTAATACCAAAGGCAGGTAAAGATGAAAAAAAGAAAACTAGAGACCAATAATACCAACTACAGACCCTAATACCAAAGCCAGGCAAAGATGAAAAAAGAAAACTACAAACCAATAAATCTTATGAATATAGATGCAAAAATCCTTAACAAAATTCTGGCCAAATGCAAATCAAAACCACAATGAGATTTCATTGCACTCCAGTAGCAGTGGCAAAGTTTAACAGAACAGCAAGTTATAAATGTTGGAGAGAATGTGGCAAGATAGGAATTCTTATGTATTGCTGGTGGAATTGTAAAATGGTACAACCACTCTGGAAGGCAGTTTGGCACCTCCTCAAAAAGCTGAACATAATAATTCTATATGACCCACCTATTCTACTGCTTGAAATATACCCTGTGAAAATGAGAATTTAGGCACAAAGAGACACTTGTATACTAATGTTCATAGCAGCATTATAAACCATCAGAAGAACATGGAAATAGCCCAAATGTTCAACCACAATTAAAGAGATTGAGAAATTATGGTACATTCATATGACGAAATATTATGCAGCACACAGAAGCAATGATTTTCTAAATTACTATGTAATTTGGTACGAACTGTAGAGCATTATGCTACGTGACTAACTCAGTCCCATAAGGACAAATACCATATAAGACCATTACTGTAGAATGAATGTGAGGATTCAAGGGGGATTGTAGGAGGAGAGGAGTGAGAATGGGCAGGGCCCAAGGGTTGGATAATCACAGGGTCACACAATTTAATGGGTGGAGAAAGGAGAGAGTGAAGCAAATGGGAAAGATCCAGTGTGTTAAACAATGTATACAACCTTTGTAAATAAACCAGTATAAATAAAAAAAAAAAAAACAACAAACCTGGCCTATAGAATCCAACAACATATCAAGAAAATAATTCATGATGACCAAATGAGATTCATAACAAATAATCAAGGATGGTTCAGCATAAGAAAAACAATCAATGTAACTCATCACATTATCAAAGCAAATAATAGCAAGAACATGATCCTAGCAACTGATGCAGAAAAGACCTTTAACAAAATCCAATATTCCTTCCTAAAACACTCAGCCATACTCTACTCCAGCACTACAACTTAAAGGCCTCAACTCTTCTTCTAGCATCCTTGGTCATTATCCACCTCTCTAATGCATAGCAAGTAACTGTAAAGATCATGGCCTAGATCTGGTGCACTTTAGCCTCTAGACTGATATCAATGCTCTTTAGTACTTTGGCGAAGTTCTTGATAGCAACTTCTCCAATACAATTTGTCTTTTGATTTCCTGACTGCTGCTGCCAAGAGTGTTGATTGTGGAGCTGAACAAGCTGAAATTGTTAAAAACTTCAATCTCTTCTCCATCCATCATGATGCTGCCAGTTGACCCAGTGGTGAGAATCTTTATGGTGAATGTGGAAATTATCAAGTATCACTAATACCACACACAAGCAAAATGCTGCTGAAGATTATTAAAATATAACTGGATCAGTACATTAGTAGAGAACTACCAGAAATATAAGTTGGGTTTAGAAGAGGTTGTGACACTAGAAACATTATTGCCAATGTCAGATAGATTTGGGCTGAAAGCAGAGAGTATCAGAGAAATGTCTACTTGTGTTTCATTGACTATGCAAAGGCATTTGTGTAGATAACAACAAATTGTGCCTAACCAGGAGAAGAACGGGAATCCCAGAACACTTGATTGTACTCATGCAAAACCTATACTTGGACCAGAAGGCAGTTGTCAGAACAGAGCAAGGAAACACTACAAGGTTGAAAATTAGGAAGGGACGCTTCCTGTCTCCATACCTTTTCAGTATATATGTGGAGCAGATCACTTGGGAAGCTGGACTTTATGAGGAAGAGTATGCCATTCTGATTAGAGGAAGATTCAAAAATGACTGGTGTTTAGCATATGATACAACCTTCCTTGCTGAAACCGAGGAAGACCTGAAGTGTTTACTGCAGGTCACAAACTGTAATCTTCAATATGAATTGACTCTGAATATCAAGAAGACAAAGTTCATGGATAAAATGACTCAATATAGTGAAAATGACAACTCTACCAAAAGTAATCTATACCGCCAAATTCTGTAGGAATCTACAGACATCAAATTAATTTTTCAAAGAGATAGAAAAGGTAGTAAGTTTATTATTATTAAGTTTATCTGGAGAGGAAAGAGACCTTGAACAAGCAAAATACTTCTGAAAAAGCAAGAATGAAGTAGGAGGAATAGCACTCCCTGATCTCAAAACCTACCATACAGCTATAATAACCAAAACATAATGGGACTGGTACAATGACAGGCACATAGATCAATGGAACAGAATCAAGAACCCAGAAATTATCCCATAGATCTATGGTATTCAATAAGGGAAAAACCCTATAAAATGGGGAAATGACAACCTCTTCAACAAATGGTGCTGGCAAAACTGGACTGCTACCTAAAAAAAAGAGCTGAAGCAGGATCCACATCTCTCACGATACATAAAAATCAATTTAAGGTGAATCAGAGACGTTGGGTAAAGCCCCAAATCATAAAGATCATAAGAGACAAAGTGGGACCAAGCTTAGAAGGTCTAGTTTATGATACAAATAGAGCCATAATAGAGCTGACAAATACAGCCATAAATACACAGCCAAAGAGGTTAAAATCGATGAACAGGATAAATAAGGTTAAAATCGATGAACAGGACCTTGTAAAGATTAAATCCCTATGTACATCAAAAACTTTTTCCAACAGGGTGAAAACCTTTAGAAATACTATCTTAGACAAGGGTCTTATATTACAAGTTTACAGAATCCTACTGGGCCTCCACAAGAAAAAGACTGAGAAACCAATCACAAAATGAGTAAGAAATATGAAAAAGCCTTTTAATGAAGAAAGACATTCAGAGGGCCAAGAGAGACACGTGAAAAAATGCTCAAAATCACCGGCAATAAGAAAGATGCAAATCAAAACCATAATGAGTAACTCTCACACTCTAGTAGCAGAGGCAAAGTTCAAAACAACAAGAAGAAATAAATGTTAGAGAGGATGTGGTGATAGGAACTCTCATACACTGTTGGTAGAACTGTAAAATGGTATAACCACTATGGAAGATAGTATATTTTCTCAAAAAGGTGAACATAGAAATTCCATATGAGCTAGCTATTCCACTGCTAGGAATATACCCTAAGGAAATTAGCACTGAAACACAAATGGATATTTGTACACTACTGTTCATAGCAGCATTATTCACAATCACAAGAACATGGGAACAGCCTAAATATTTAACCACAATCGAATGGACTGAGAAATTGTCATACATTCACATAATAGAATACTACGCAGAACTCAAGCACAGAGATTTAGAAAGTTAGTACATAATGTGAGAAAGACTTAAGAGCATTACACTGAAAGAACTAACTCAGTCTCATAAGGACAAGTACTGCATAAGATCAGGATTGTAGAAATAGAAATATAACTAGTAAAATGTACATGAGGATCCAATGGGGTCAAAATGGGAGCAGAGGCGTAAGGATAGCCAGGAATGTTATCATAGAGTCACACAATCTGTTGAGTGTAGGGAGGGAGGGTAAATGAAATTGGAAAGATCCAGTGGGGATTTGAAAAGACAGGGTAATGATCTTCAATGGTGAGTAACTTTATAAAACATAATGAATGGGAATGATGATATGAAATACAATGTCAATGAAGGATAGTGTGAAACACAATGTATACTTTGTGAACTACTTCGTAAGCAAGCCAACATGGATTTTTTCCCCAAAAAAAAGTCTGAAGGATCAAGACTTACGAAGCAAAAACCTCAAAAAGAAGAATGCAAATTAGTTCTCTTTATGCTACCCCCTATCTATAAATGCTACTTATATTCTGACCTATAATTTGACTTAAAAAGTAATAAAAATTTCTTTTCTACCCTGGTACCTAAACAAAGACACCACAAGAAAGACAGTTGCGGGCTAACACTTCTTATGAATTATTGTTGCTGTTGTTAGATGTCATCGAGTCTAGTACTACACATAGAGACTCTAGGAACAAAAGACCTGAACCTAGTCCTGTCCTGTGCCATCCGCACACTTCCTGACACACAAGAGCCCATTGCAGCAATCACCTTGCCAATCCACCTGGTTGAGGGTCTTCCTCTCCTTCGCCAACCCTCCACCCTTCCCAACATCATGTCCCTCTCAAAGGAATAACACCTCCTAGCACTATGTCCAAAATAAATAAGGCAAAGCCTCATCATTCTTGCCTCCAAAGAGCATTCTGATTGCACCCTCTCCAAGACATATTGATTTGTTTTCTTGGCCATCCCTGGAATGTTCAGTGCTCTTCTCCAACACCACAGCTCAAAGTCAATTCTTTTTCTGTCATCCTTATTCATTGTCCAGGTCTCAGATGCATAGCAAGTAATTGGAAAGATCATGGCCTGAATCAGACGCGCCTTGGTCCTCAACTGACATCATGCCTCTTCAATAATTTGGAAAGTTCCCTAACTGAAGATTTTTCCAGTGCAATGTGTCTCCTTATTTCCTGACTGCTCATACCAAGGGTGTTAATTGTATATCCAAGCAAGATGAAGCTGTGGATAGTTTCAATCTCCTCTCCATCCATCATGACAAGGCCTACTGGTCCAGTGGTAAGAATCTTTGCTTTCTTGATATTGAGATGCAATCCATATTGAAGGCTGCATTCCTTGATCTGCACCAAGTGCTTCAAATCCTCCTCACTTTTCAGCAAGCAAGGTTGTGTCACCTGCATAATGCAGGTTATTGATGAGTCTCCTCCCAATCCTGATGCCACATTCCTCTTCACACAGTCCAGATTCTCAGAATTATAAATACAGATGCATAAATCCTCAAGAAAATATGAGTACACATACAGCATATTAAGAAAGTCAAACATCATGGTCAAGTGCAAATGATGGTTCAACATTTGGAAAGCAAAATCAACATAATATACCACATTAATAGAACAAATGAAAAAGAATTATTTCTATGGATACAGAGAAAGCAGTTGATAAAACCCAACAACTTTTCTTGGTGAAAACCCTTAAAAATTGTAACAGAAGGAAAATAATATGATTCAGAGGAAATAGGAAAAGCCAACAGCCAACATAGTATTCATTGGAGAAAGAACACTTTCCCTAAAATTGAGACAAAGGCAAAATTGTTCACTTTCACAACTTCTATTCAATATTGTATTAGAAGTCCTATCCAAAGCAGTAAAGCAATAAAAAGAAATATGTCCAGGTTGGAAAAGAAGTAAAATTTTATCTATTCACAGATGATAGAATCTCATATATAGAAAATTCCAAAGAGTTCACAAGAAAACTTCTAAAGCTACTCAAGAAATTCAGCAAGTTTGAGAGTACAAAGATAAGCGGAAATCAGTTGGGTTTCTACATATCAAGAATAACAAAAAAAGGAGACATCTGAAAGAGACATTAGGGCAAAACCCTATACCTATAATATATGGATTCAATGCAATCACAATCAAATTTCTAACAGTATTCTTTACAGAATAGAAAAAGCCAACCCTCAATTTTATAAGAATTCCAAAAGAGCAAAAACAATGTTGAAAGGGACAAACAAAACAGAGAACTCACTTTTTTCTTTTAATACAGTTTCCCAATGTGGACAGTGTTTGGTGGAGCTCCCAGTTGTAAAACAGGTTTGGAAGCAGGAGTGGCGTCCACTTCCTAAACCACATGCCTCTGGAAACTCTATGAACTTGGAGAAATGACAGTAATTATGAAAAGGCATTAGGTCTTTTGTTCATAGAGTCACTATGAGTCACACTCGACTTGATGGCAATCAACAACAACAGCAATAGTAATCAAAACAGCCTGAAAAAAACAAAACAAAACAACAACAACAAAAAAAAACCAACAAAACAGCCTGGTACTGGTATAACAAGAGACAAAGAGACCAACAGTATAGAATTTAGAGTTCAGAAATAAACCCAAACATCTATTATCAACTGATTTTATTAACAAGGATGTTTCTTGTAACGAGAAACTGGAGTTTCTTCAATGAATGATGCTAGAAAAACTAGATTTCTATCATGGTAGGAGAGGTGGAAGGTCAGAGAAAGAGAGGAAGACTCAATAAAATGGATTCACAGAGTGACTGCAGCAAAAGTTTCAAGTGTGTCAGAGATGATGAGGATGGTGCAGGATAGGACAGGGTCCAGGTCTGCTCTCCGTAGGGTCACTATGAGTCATACTCAACAACACGTAAAAACAACTATCTGCAGGAAAATGAAACAAGACCCATCCATGCCTCAAGCCAAATGCAAAAATATATTAAAAATGGGTTAAGAACATCAATGTGCAAAATAAAACTCATAGAATATTCAGAGCTATGCTGTCATGCCTACCTTTCAACAATGAATTATACTGTACAATGAAAAAAGCACAAAAGAGGAGAATATAAAATAAACAGCACTTCATAAACATTTAAAACTTCTGTTCATCAAAATATTTGACAAAAAAAAAAGGGAAAAAATAGGCCACTAACTGGGAAAATGCCTGTGGCAATCACATACTCAACAAGAATCTAGTAACCAAAAATAGACATAAAACTTGGGTGATTTAACAGCAAAAAGATAAATAACCCAATCATAAAATGAAAGAGATATGAGTAACAAAGAGGGCATTCAAATGGCCAGCAAGCCACTGTACATGCACTGTATATGAAAAGCCATCATACATGGTATTGTACAGAAAAAGATGCACAGTAGTATTCATTATCAAAGAGATATAAATCAAAACCAAAAGATTATCATTAGACCCCCACTACGATAACTAAAAAGGAAAGAAAATAACAAGTGTTGATGGGATTTGGGGGAAATGAGAACACTTTTTCTATTGATGTTAGAGTTGTTGTTAGGTGCCAGTGAGTTCACTACATCTTACAGTGAGTGACCTTATAAGCAGGTCAGAACTTTGCCCTAGACTGCACCATCTTCCTGATCTTCACCACGCTCAACTCTTGTTGGAAGTCACCATTTCAACTCATCTCGTCGGGGTTTTTTCCTCTTTCTCTGGCCCTCTGCCTTTCCCTGCATGATGTCTTTTTCCAAGGACTAGTTCTTCCTGCCAACATGTCCAAAGTATGTGTGATGAACTTTCACCATCCTTGCTTCTAAGAAAAACCCTGGTTGCACTTGCTCCAAGACAAATTTGTTCTTTCTTTTGACAGTCCTTAGCATATCAAATACTCTTTGCCAATACTAAAATTCAAAGGCATCAATTTTATTCATCCTGATGGTAAGACTAAAAAATGCTACAGCCATTGTGGAAAACAGTGATGTGACTCCTCAAAAAACTAAAGGCAAACTATCATATGACTCAGTAATCTCTCTCCTAAATACTCAGTGGCTTGAAAGCAGAAACTCAAAAGGAAACTTGCATACCAAAGTTCACTGCAGCACAATTCACAATAGCAAAGATACCCATCAGCAGATAAATGGATAAACAAAATGTGGTGGCACATACATATCATGAAATGCCAGTCACCTCACCCAATAGGAAAAATGAAGTTCTCAGTTCTCCCTCAGTAGGAGGGAGCCTGAAAACATTATCCTTAGCAAAATAAGGTAAATACAAAAAGATACTTTTTTGCTTCATTTCTACAAAATGGCAAAAAAAAGTAAATGTATAGAGAACAAAACTACTAGTGGTTATCAGGGATGGTAGGGAGGGAAGAAAGATAGACTAATACTGATGGGGAAATTGAAATATGGTAGAGTTGAATAGCCAATTTTAATTGCTGTGTTGTCCACCCGGAAAAACTGTATTATCAAAGGCTGTGATGAATTTATAACAATGGCAAATAAAAACTCAAAAAACCCAAACCCTAAATGAGAGAAAGAGTTGTACTGAGACTGTTTTACATACAACCAAATGCTTCATGACTATTATGTTGGTTTGGAGGTGTAGGGTCACAATTTCAAGCGCTGCCCTAGTTAATTAGCCTAATATCAAGTTTAGTGTTTCTGACTTATTTCCTAGTTTATTGCACAGTGTCTGGGGTCTTAAAAGCTTGTTAGTAGCCATCCTTCCAAAGCACAATGATTAGTCTCCACTTAACCTCTCACCAGAGAAAAGGAGTGTGAAGAACAGGCGGATAGAGAATGAATGCATGGCTCACTGCTCTAAGAACAATTTCCCCCAGTACCATAAGACCAGAACTGGATTGTGCCTAGATACCATTATGTGACATTTTGATCAAAGACTTCCTATAGAAATATTTATCAAAAGAAGGAAAATGCCAAAGAGAATTTAAATTCTCATTATCACCAAACTTTCTGGAGCCATGGAGGGGAAATAAGCCCCTTAAACTAACACTCAAAGATAATCTTTAAATCTTAAGCCAAAAAATATCCTCTCAAGTCTTAAGACCAGCATAAAAAAATATATTCCTTGAACATTATGTTTTTTTAAGAACCATCTATAGGACCAAAATGACAACAGTAGCTCAAATAAAGATCAGCTAGGTATTCAGCAATGACTGAGCTTATCCTAATGAAGGGGGAACAACTCAGGAAAGGAGGGAGAGAGTGTTTGCACAGTTCTGAAGGATATAATCAATGTTCTAACAACCATTGCTAAACACTGCCTGCATTAATTATTGAATCAGTTTTTTGTTGGGGTTTTTTAAATTATTTTTTTAATCAGTTCTGGTGGCTTAGTGGTAAGGAGTCAAACTGCCAACACAAAGGCAAGAGATTCAAATCCACCAGCTGCTCTGTGGCAGAAAGATGGGCAGTCTCCTTCCGTGTGATTTACTGGCTCGGAAAACCTCCTGGAGGGTCAGCTATGGGCTGGTTCTGACTCAACAGCAATGAACCACATGTTACATATATTCTCAACAATAATCACAAGAGCACCCATTGCTGTTAACTCCAAGTCATGCTAATCCTGTTTGCATCTGTTGTGCTCTACAGGGTTCCCAAGGCCATAACCTTCCAGAAGCAGAGCTCCCGGCCATTCTTCCAAGGCACCTTTGGTAGATTGATACCACTAACCTTCCAAATAGCACTTAATTCTGTGAGCCAAGAATCTCATAATTCTACACAGTCCCAGAATTTTTCTTAGGTAAATGTACGAAAATATTGTCTTCTAATCTTTCAGGAAAAAATAGATATGAGAAACCAAGGTCTTTTTTTTTTCACTTGGAAGTATCTTGTAAATGTTTTCACATATTTCAAAATACTGTTCTAAAATATTCTTGCTATGCAGCTGTTTTTTTTTTAAAGAGCACAGTAGCTATTTTTTAACTTACAAAATATTTTAAAGGTAGATTTTAGTGAAAATAATGCAGTTTTGAACAATGTGAAAATAAGTTTCCATTTGTGTGAAGCCAGGATGATACATACATCTTTGCATTAGCACTGACTTCATTGGGAAAGACACACAAACAATTCTTCACAGTGGATCCCCCACTGGCAGGGAAGAGAGACGGAGACTTTCTACTGCACTATCTTCCATCTTCTTAGGCTTTCTTACCATGTGCCTATGCATCCATTCATAACTGTATCTTTTTATACTTTTTACACCTTGCTCTTTTGCAAGGACCATGTGGAGATATGTCTGACCTTTACTGAATTAAAAAAGGGGAACTATAACCATCAACAGCAACAATAACACAAAACCAACTCCCATGAGGTCAGACATTTCCCTCATGCTCCTCCACCTCTTTCTACTGATCTCAACACCAATCTTTCTGCTTTGCTGGGTCCAAAATCTGATGTGATAGCTCACAGGCCACACAGAACCATACTGGGGAAGTCAAAAGTTGATAATCCAGGTTCATAGCAGAATATAATCAGAATGGCTTCCAAAATATACCTGTAGGCACCTCAGCCTTTAGCCTCCTGGCTTTAAGCCAGTGTTTCAAATTCCCAGTCCTGCAAATTATCCTCACCTACCCCTCCCCAGTTGTACAACAGTTTGTCCAACTTCGGCAAAGGTTCTTAGCTCTGGTTCCAGTGATGTAACAGTCCCAAGGTCCCATCTCATGTCAGGTCTCTGGATCGGCCACGGCTGCAGCTGCAGTAGATGTAGCTAGAGCAAGAATATCTGGTCCCAAAGGGTATTTTACCTTCTCTTCCTTCTTCTTCACCAGGATGTGTAAGGTCTGATCTCCTGCTGCTGAATTGCTCAATTTAATGGCAAGACTAGTCAATCCCCTTGTGAACTGGTAGATAGCCACTCACCTTTGGAGATAGGCTAACATGCCCCATTCACATATTCCTGCCCATCTACATGAAAAAGTCAAACTATAACGAAAGATAAACTCCACAATAGGTATTTAACTTGTATCTTTTGTTATTGTTGTCAAAGAGAAAAGCAAACTGGGGGGAGGGTAGGAAGGGAGGAAAGTGTGCATCAATGAACAAACGGAAATTTTTAAAATTTTTTTTTAAAAAGAAGTTGTTATTCTTAAAATTTGCACTGTATGACCTCCTATGTTTGAGTAAAAATATAGTCAACTTATTTCTAGGTATTAAGTAACCTTTACTCCATCAATGCAATTCTCTGGGTCAGAGTGGAAGGAGCACCCATACATATAAAAGTTAATCTCACTTGTACTACATTAGCTGCTGCCCAGTTTTCTGTTACTCTCTTTCTGTACGGCAAAGAGAAACACTGCCTGCCCGAGTTGCATTCAGAACTCGCACTGTATTTGAGTGCAGTATTGTGCTATGGTGCCAAGCTATTTCACTGAAGGTCTTCCTGGTCATCAGTGATCCTCTACCTCACCGAACATAATGCCCTTCTCGACCTGCTGATTCCTCCCAATGATGAGCTACTGAGTCAGACAGTGTTCTGACTCAGTCCTTATGGACTCTAGTCCATAAGGTTTCCAGTAGCAAGTGTTCACAGGTATATCTCCAGCTCTCTCCATAGACTGCCTCAGCTTTGCAGCTCTGCTGACACCTGTCCACCGTGGGTGACTCTACAGGTATCTGAAAAGCTCCCAGCTCCCAGCATCACAGCAACATGGAAGCCACCACGGTCCCACAAACTAACAGACAGATGATGATTATTCATAATCAACATAACCTGGGTTAAATTCTCAGAAGGAGAGTAGTATGACAAGGGCGGTTTGCATGATTTTCGGCTTTTGGTACAAACCACCACGTTGACTTCCAGAGAAGCTGTCCCAATCCACAGGCTCAGTAGCAGTCAATATGACTGCCCTGGTCCTGGTGGCTTGTTGTCACTAGGTGTCACTGAGTAGACTATGACTTGTAGCAAACTTATGAACAATATATGTTGATTTTTTTACTTTTATTATTATTATACAAGTTTATTTACAAAATTTGAATACAATTTTCCAGAACAGATTCTTCCAATTTCCCTCAACCCCCCACCAATCAAATAGTATAACTCCACGATTAGTCCCCCTCCCCTTGTACATCCTCATCTCTCTGCTTCCACCCTCCCCCTGGACCTTGAATCCTTATACTCATTCCACAATAACAGTTTTTTACAATATTTGTTCTTGTGGGACTGAGTTAAGTTTTTCAAAGGCTTTTGGGCTAGCTGGCAATGAAGTAATTTGGGACAGTCTGTGGACAGTGACTTAACCCTTGGTGGATGCCTGGGCTGCCCCTGGCCTTACTGTCACTGCCTTTGGTTAACTGGGATCCCACCTCTCAGTCCTGCTGCTCCATTGGTATTTGCCCTGGAAGCCTGCCCTGCCCTCTGGTTTACTGTGAAATTAGAGTTGCACAGTTGGCCAAGGAATGGATCCGTTTCTTTATCAGTCCCGGAAATGGCAAGCCTTCCTACCTAACAAATATCTTGAGCTCAAAAGGGCCTCTTTGCAACAAGAGCCACGCATAACTGTCCTCAGATAGAGCAGAAGAATGCCAGCATTTGTCTGTCTGCCAGCCAGCAGGCCTTAACGTGAAGCTCCAGGGAGGGTGCCTGGACCCTGCAAGGTGGTTCCAGGAACTTGTTTTCCAGTGAATCCTTCCAAAATAAATTTATCTCAGCATGTTGGCTTCTAACCAGTGGAGAGGAGTGCTGGGGATACCCTACCGCTGGCCTGGCCCAGGCTCTAGGAAAAGCAGGCACGATGTGAGCACTGTTACTTCCCTGTGTTTTCTGTGCAATGAGGCAGTGTCTGTTGGGTAGGGCTGTGGGCAGAGCTGGCTGCTGTTCTGAGGAAAAGCACTATCAGAAATTGTTGTTATAGTTGTTGTGTCAGAGCCAACCCAGAGCTGACCCTCCAGGGGGATTTCAGAAGCAGTATACTGCACGGGAGGAGATCACACATCTTTCTCTCTGTGGAGAAGCAGCTTCCATATTGTTTCTCAGTCTGAACTAACTCGTAGCTGGCCCTTCAGTGGGTTTCCAAGGCTGTAAATTGCATGGGAAGAGAGGGCTTATCTTTCATTTAGAGATTCATCTGTGGCTTTGAACCATCAGTGCTTGGCCTTAGAATTAACAGTCCAACCCCCAAAGGACTAGGCGAGAGCTCCTTCCTCAGTAGTTACATGGGTGTTGCTGGGTCCTGCCAAGTCAGCACTGGCCCACAGCTGACCCTCCATCGGGTTTCCAGCGGCAGTCAATCGTGCAGGAGGAGAATGCTCAACTCTCTCCCGTGGAGCAGCTGGAGGATTCGAATTGCATTCCTTTGCGTTGACAGCACAACTCCTCACCACTAAACCACAAGAGCATAGTTCTAGTAGTTACAGGACAAAGAAAATCATAATCACTCGTCCCACTGGGGTCGTTCTAACCCATCCAAAGGTGCCTCCAAAGGAAGGCCTGAGAATCTGCTCCTGAAGAATCTACTCTGACAGTCATGGGGTCGCTGCGAATGTGAAGTGACTTGACAGCAAAATTTGACCCCTCCTGGGCAAGAAAAACCTCTGGGTAAGCCACAAGTGATGGAAAATGTGCCACCAGAAGTGAGGACACTGTTGGAACAGCTTCTGTGACCTGATGTAGAAAGGGGTGAAACCTGCACAGACAAGAACGCAGTGAGAAATGAAGGTGGGCTGCTCCTCGCCTCTCGTTTTTCTGAGGCCGCCACAGGAGGGTTTCTGAATCACTTAGGAAGTCTGCCATGAGTACTTCTGATGAATTAAAAAACTACTGGGTAAATTTTTCCAAAGCAAACATTAATATTATTATCGGATTATTCCTAATTCAAAAAATCTTGCTGTCTAACTCGTCTTCCAGTGTTCTGCTTTATCTGGTGTGGATTTACTGGGAGAGCCAGCATTTGCCTGAAAGGCTGACGACACACACACATAGGATCGTGTAAGGCATGCAAGTGTCATCTGTCAGGTGCGTAGCAAAAGACAAAAGGTGGAGAATCTCTGAACCAAGGTATCAAAGGGCTTTGAACCCAGAGGGAACCAGCTGCAACAGCTCGGATTAGTAAAGGCTGTGTTCCACTGCCAAGAGTAAATGAATCAGACAGGCAATCACTTTGGCTAGAGAGCCGAGCATGTTGGCCAACCTTGGCCTGCTGAACAGGATGTAAGGGCCTGCCAACGACAGCCAGTTAGCAGGTAGCCACAGAGGAAAGATGCTTTGTATCTGACTCCATTTCCAGGGATATTTCCCTTCAGAGAGAAGAGACGGGGCTAGAGAACAGCTGGTTCCACAGAACCTTCAGACTGGCAAATGGAGAACAGGAGGAATGGAATTTCCATAACACTCAATGGTGACACTGTGAAGGCTTCTATGATAATTCAGTGCAAACCTGCAAAGTCCCCACGAGGGATAGAGAAGGAAAAGCATGGTAGGGAAACAAAAAACAAAACAATGTTACCTTGTGACCTTCTCAAAGCCCCAAGGCACTGTGTCACTCAGGAACTCTGGCACCAAGTAAAGAGGACTTAGATCTGTGGTCAGAGGCTCCCAACAATATTCCACTCAGAGGGCGCACAATGGAAAGCGCTGGGTTTCAGTTAATTTGTGTCTGGCCTGTCGACATGAACTTAGCCTGTTTAATGGTGTTAACTGCCATTAAGTCTACTCTGATTCACAGCTCAGCATACAGAACAAAACATTGCCCAGTCCTGTGCCATCCTCCCAGGCACCAGTGTGCTCAAGTTCAAGGCTGTGACCACCGTGTATCGTGAGTGCCTTCTGGCCTGACCTCTTCCAGCACTGTGTTTGTCAGGCACTAGCCAATTGTGATTCCTTGGGATTTCCGTCACCCCTCAGAAGTAGATCTGCAGACTTTTTATCCAAGCCTGCCTCTATCTAGAAGCTCTGCTGAAACTGTTCTGAGGGTGAGCCCCCTGGTATTTGAAATACTGGAAGCATAACTTCTAGTATCACAGTGACATTCAAGCTACGACACGATGACAGAGTGATAAATATGTAATGGTTCACTTAATTTTGTTGTCGTTAGGTGTAGTCAAAGGAGCACTGGTGGCCTAGTGTAAGGAGCTGTGCTGCTAACTCAAAGGCCCTGGGTTCAAATCCACCAGGAGCAACACAGAAGAAAGATGGGCAGTCTCCTACTGTGCAATTTACTGTCTCAGAAAGCGCACTGGAGCGTTAAGTACATGCCAGTTCTGACTTCATAGCATATAAAAGCTGACTTACTGTACCCTGTGTACAACAGAAGGAAACACCGTCAGCTCAGACTTAGTTAAATGCCACATATCTCCTTTTGAATTAAAGGTCAGAGTGTCTGAAAAGAGGAGAAAGGCAGGAAAACTTTTTTTAGGTGACTAAGGATTTTAGTATAGCATAAAAAGGAAACAAGAGGTCTGACAGTGGTAGAATTTGTGCCATGTGTGTTGCAGACCCAGCTTTAATTCCTGACCAATGTACCTCAGGAATATGAATGCCACAGACGGCTTGCATGTCGACATGATATCAACACAGAGTTCGCAGTGGATCTTCTAGACTAGGAAAGACTAGGAATAAAGGCTTGGCAATATATTGCTGGGGGAGGCAAAAGTCAGCCCAAGGATTTCAATGGCTCAAGAGAACTAAGCATGGAGGACAGGGGTGGAAGTGGTTTGCAATCAGTAGCAGGTAACAACGTCAAAGGAAGCCAGGAACCTGCATTACCTTCAGAGTCATGTGACCCTAGGGAATTTCACACCAGGATACTCACTACCAGGGTGAGGTACCTACTACTACTACTCTCCTACTATCCTTGGTGTGGAGGAGTAGACAGGAGAGGAAGTGATGAAAGTAGAATAACAAGCAAAAGGGAAGAAAAGACAAACAATTTCAAATACTCAGTAAATCCAAGGCCCTCACCAAGATTCATTTCTGACAACACAGCTCTTGGCTCCTAGCATCCAACTCAACAGAGGTTGAAAAGTACATTTAAGAGCAAACACAGGAGCCCTAGGTGACTAACAGTTCAGCTCTTGACTACTAAGCTGACTGGTCAAGACTACCCAGAGGTGCCTCGGAAGAAAGGCCTAGTGAACGGTCACAGCATGGAACACTCTGGAGCACAGTTTTGTATGGATAAAAAGACTGAGGATGACAAATGATGCTGTCTTGTCAAGAGGCCAGGTCCCCTTTGCATGGTCTCAGAGGTCCTTTGTCCCTATACCAATCTCACTGCACCACATCAACACCTCATGGCCACAGACACAGGGCAGGTGAGGAAAAAATGGCATGCCAAAGCATCAAAACAGAGCACTGAAATCTCAAGCTTCTGCCTACGCCCACCTCCATCCAGCTGGACAAAACCTTCTGGATCCAACACTCCAAGGTCAGGAGAGAGGGCAAAAATGACTTGTGCCCAAGTCTAATCATGTCCACTAAACCAGAAGATAACAAGACCATTCAACTCGGCGCCCCCTGAGATCTTTGGGTGGGAGCCAGTCCCTCCCAATCAAGACTCTGGCAGGATTCTGCAGCCCACTCAGAGGACAGTTACCATCTGTTTATGGAAAAAAATGTTAATAACCCCCAATCATAATCAAACAGGCAACCACTTTACTTTAAGTACCTATTAACTAGCACTAATTTACAATGGAACAGTTCTGCTGGTGCTCTTCCGCAGGCCCATCTGAGGCACCAGCACACATTCAAGCGTTAGCACGAAAGGCAAAGTGAGGAGGCCCTTAAGGCATTAGAAAGTCCAAGAGGCAGCTCCTGCCCAGCGCTGCGCAGTCCAGCTGAGAAACCAACGAAGGCCTGCCCCAGCCAGGAGCAAAGTGAGACTCCATGGTCTGCTCCCACCTTTCCTCCAGGCCAGGTGTGGGCCAGGCTGAGAAAGCGGATTAAATTCCAAAGCCTCCATTAAACACAAACATCAAGTAGAGATGATGATGTCAACTCTAGGAAGAACCAGGCTCATTTATTCACACCTCAGACCCATTGCTGAGGCCCTCCTAGGCATTCGGGAGTCCGTGCGTGTCACACAAATGGGGAAATGTTCCACTCCTAGCCACAAGTTTGGCAGTTCAAATCCCCCAAGAGGTATCTTGAAAGAAAGGCCTGGTGATCTGCTTCAAATAGATCATGGTCACGAAAACTTGATAGGGTGCAGTTCTGCTCTGAAACACATGGGGTTACAATGAATCAGAATCCCCTCACAACCACACCCCTACCCCACGCCCCACCCCATGCCCTCCTCTCTGCACATTCCACTCTACACACATCATATACGTGAGGAGGCATGGCATGGATGTCTGAAACTGGCCATGTGTGTTGGCAACTTGCTGTATTTCCCTGGCTCTTAATTTCCTTCGCTGTACAATGGGTACATTCACCTTATAAGTCTAAGGTCTCTTTCAGCTCTACTAAACGGTGATTCTGTGTCCTCTATGAGACCAGAGGAAACCTAAAGTAAGACACTAACTTTTATACTGTCTCCAATTCAGAAATATTTAAAGGTGGGATATATTAGTGTCAGCATCATAGGAAAAAGACAGAAAATCATGCTTACTCTTTATAAGGCTGAGGGGGGAAATCCATGCACCTTCTTCTTCAAATATTAAGAATAGTGATATTATTTTTATATTAAAACAATAGAGTATTTTTTAAAACCTACTAAGCATTTCTTACGGAGTTTTTGTAAGTTACTGGTAAGACGTTAAGCTGCAATATCAAAGGCACACAGTTCGAATCCACCAGCCACTCTGTGAGGGAAGGATAGGCAATCTCCTCCCATGTGATTAACAGCCTCTTAAAATCCACTGGAGAGTCGGCTGTGAATTGGTTCCAACTCGACAGCACACACACCACCACCACCACAAGCATCTCTTACCTTGCTGTTGTCCTAGCAATCATGTGAAACAAAGGTGACAGGCATGCAATGAATGCTCATTGTAGGCAGTCAAAACAAAGGAGAGTTAGGGCTTCCTTTTATTCTCCCCTGGCCCCCCTGCAGTGGAAAGGGGGTAGGGCTACAAGGCAGGAAGACTGTTTTCTAGACCCACTTTGGCCTCAATAGAACATGAAACCAAACAGGGACAAGCCAGTTTCCTTTCTGGGCCTCAGACTCCTCTGGATACTGCAGGGCAGGGCAGAGCAGGACAGGGATGGAGCAGAGGCCAGAAGGCTGGGGGAGCAAGAAGTCAAAGCTGCTGCCTGAAGACTCTGATCACCATCCATAAATCTGCATCAGAGCAAGAGGGCCAGAAAAGGTCCTGTTTAAGGTCTTCAGACTGTGCTATGATGATTGTTGTTAGGTGCCACTGAGTCAAGTAGGACCCAGTGATCTATTGTTCCTTCCTGAACCTCGCCCTGTCCTACACCATCCCCACCAAGGCTGATATCCTCGAGCCCATTGTTAGAGTCACCATGTCAATTTACCTCCCTGAGGGTCTTCCTGTCTTTCCTTGACCCTCCCCTTTTCAAACATCATGTCCTTTCCCAGCAATGCTGTGTCCTACAACATCCCCAAGTTTGTGAGATGAAGCTGATGAGAGAGTTTTAATTCTCCTGGAATCCTGATTGCCAGTTTTGTGTAAGTTGGGAGAGCCCACACAAGTCATCTCTGTGTAATATCCTTTTGACCTTGAGCTATGAGAAAGAACTGATGTACAAAAGCCACTTTGAGTTAAACAAAGGTCTGCATGGATTAGTAAGAATGCTCTGCTCTGGGATCGGCTGAAGAATGCAGACAGTTTCCAAGCCCCAAGAGCCAGACTAGGAGCTATGTTGAGGATAAATAGGTAATTATTTTAATTTCCTTCAGGATAGTACAGTATGAAAATCCTTCTTGACCGCAAATTGCTTTGTCAATTCTGTCCCTACCCTTTTTTCCATGATGTAAGAATTTCAGGGGCTCTCCTCATTCCTGGAGAATTTCTGACACTGGAGTAGAATGTGACCCTGATGTAAAAATCATATATTCAATGACAGCACTCTGGCGGCAAAGTTACACTGCTAACGAAAAAGTCAGCAGTTCAAATTCACCAACTGTTCTGCAGGACAGAGATGGGTAGTCTCCTCCTATAAAAGCTACAGCCTCAAAAACATAACAGAGGGTCATTATGAGCTGCAACTGTCAGAGAGATTTGTTGTCGCTGTTATGTACCATCGAGTCGCTTAAGATTCATAGCGACCCTGTGTACAAAATCCCTAAACCCTGCTTTATCCTGTGCCAACCTTATTGTCTCTGACACACCTACTTCCATTACCTCAGTGACTGAATCCAATCCATCTCATCCAGGGTCTTCCCCTCCTGCACTGTCCCTCCACCCTCCCAAACATGACGTCCCTCTCCAAGGACTTGTCCTTCTTTTGTAACATGTCCAAAATATGTCAGATGAAATTTCATAATCCTTGCCTCCAAGGAGCAGCCTGGATGGGTTGTGGGATATGATAAACTATGGGATGAATATAAGTATTAGGATGAGATGGTCCCTGGCTCAAATTCTAGCTCTACTTCTTACTGAGAGATTGTAGTCAAGAAAATAGTTTTGACACTCTATTCACCTAAACAGCACAGATGTCAATTTAAAGATTAAGGTGTTTCTGTCCAAGCCATGATTATTTTCAGTTGCTTCTTATGCGTCTGAAAGTTGAACAATGAATAACAGAAGAAGACTCGATGTCTTTGAGCCATGGTGCAGGTGAAGGGGACTGACTATGCCATGTTGTTGTTGTTGTTATGTGCCGTGGAGTCATTTGCGACTCATAGCGACCCTGTGCACAACAGCCCTAAACCCTGCTCTATCCTGCGCCAAACAAGTGTTGCCTGGGGAAGTGTTGTCAGGGGGCTCTTTAGAGGGAGGGATGGTGAATTTGTCTAATATGCTGTGGGCTTATTATCAGGAGGGGCCAGTCCTTGGAAAAAGGCATCATCCTGACAAAGGTGGAGCATAAAGAGAGGAAGATCCTTAATGAGATGGATGGACATGATGACTAACAATTGACTAAAGCATGGTGGAGGATGTGAGAATGGTGGAAGACGGGGCAGGGTTCAGAACCATTGCTCATAACGTCACTAAAAGTCATTGTGGACTCAATGGCACCTAACAGTAATAACATCAACCTATGTCTTACTACCTTCAACATCTTGTATATCTCACTCAGATTTGCAAGCCCATCACTGATTTACAAGGTGTGTCTCTTTAATGATGGAAAGTAATTCACAGATGCAGCCAACAAGCATTAGTAGGGTGACCCCTGAGCGGAGTTCCAGCCATTAAAGTGAGTGAGTGACCCATAATGTTTTGTCCATAGAATCAATGAACACTCTAACGAGAATTCAGTCTTTAGCTCTTACGGCTAGAAATACTGAGCACATTCTTGCCTTTCGGCTTTCTGACTCCAGATCTTAACACATTTTGTTAGAATGCTTTGTTTTTCAGAGATGTCTCCTGAAAGCTTTGGTTAGCTAATTTACTTTCTAGTGGCATTTTCCTTTCTTTATATATGATGTCCTTGGTGTCATCCCACAACTTGTTTGGTTTCCACTTATCTGTTACTGTTCAATGTATCAAGTCTAGTCTTAAGATATTTTCAAGTCTCTATTCAGGTGTAATACAGTACAACCTAAAGTTATACTTAAGCTCTCGTGTACATTTTTCTTTTCTTCAGGTTCAACCTGAAATTGCCTATGAGCATTTGATAATTTAGACCCTGGCCACCCTCTAACTGAAGATTGAGAACTTCTCCACCATCTCTTTGCACACATGCAGTTCATCTGACTTTTACATGCCCTATCAGGCAAGATCCAGGTGTACATGAGTCACCATTCATGTTGTTTTCATAAGGTGCTGTATTGTCAAATACTATCATGAGCTCTCTAATGTTCTTTCTATCACCAAGGCTCTATTCTCCAACTACCAATCTATCTTTTTGGCTTCTAAATTTATCTTTTCATTTCTAAGTACTTATAAATGTATCTGGCTTGTATGTTTCATCAACTACATATTGCAGAAGTTTGTAAAATCTTTATCTATATATGCCATTAGTGGTTAGTGCATACAGTTGAATAAAAATCCTACGAGCTGGCCCTCCTTATAGGTAGATGGATAGCCTTCTATCACTGGTAACATTGCACTGCAAGATAAATCTTGGCCTTTGCTTTGTCAATGCATGTGACCCTGTGCCTCTTCAATTTGTCATTCCAAACACATTAGATCACATGACAGCCCAATGGCCAATACCATTCAAAACGGCCCACTCCAGTCCACTGCAGCTCACTAATGCCTAGACCATTGATTTTCAAGCATTCCAATTCCTTTTTCACAACTTTCAATTTTCAAAGATTCATACTTTACATGTATTCTGATTATTAAAGCATGGTTCCAGTTGTTGCCTCTCATTCCAGAAAGCTTTATTCCAGTCACATCACTCATGTTAACTCTGCTTTGAAAATGAAGTTCTCTCCTAGTCATTTTTTCAGTGCCTCCCAATCTGAGGGGCTCATGGTATAGAAATACCTACCACTACCATTCATAATACCTACACTGGCTAATTTTTTAAGAGTAGCTCACCATGCCCTTCTCCTTGGTCTGTCTTGGGGTAGAAGTTCCACTGACACATATCATGGCTGCCCCAAAGAGTATTTGAAATACCTGTGACACAACGTTCAGCATCACAGAAACATGCAAACTATAACAATACAACAAACTCATGATGATGAGTGGTGGTGCATATGATGAAGAACCGATGGTACTGAGGGCAGAAGCCCAAGATACACTGAAGGCATTGAAAAACAAAACAAAAAACAAAACCAAAGCTCTATGAATTGCTAGGATATCAGTTAAGATGTTTCAATAAAATAATGCAATACCAAAAGCACTTACTTGTCTATGCCAACAAATTTGGAAAGCAGCAACCTGGCCAACCAATTAGAAGCAATCCATAGAAAGGAAACCCAATTAATGAAGAATTTATCAAATAATATCATTATTATCATAAGCAATTTTTCTAGAGATCATTTAAGAATGGTTACAGCTTAAAAATTCCATATGACCCAGCTATTCCACTACTTCGAACATACCCTGAGAATATGAGAACTGAGGCACAAACTGAGATTTGTACACCAATGTTCATAGCAGCATTACTCACCATTGCAAGAACATGGAAACAGCCAAATGTCCAACCACAAATGAATGGTTTAAGAAATTATGGTACATTCACATAATGGAATACTATGCAGCACGCAGGATCAATGATTTTGTAAATTATTACCTAACTTGGGAGGGACTGGAGAGCATTATGCTGAATGAACTAACTTAGTCACATAAAGATAAATATTGTATAAAACCATTGTAGTAGAATAAATATAAGGATCCAGGAGGGGTGGGAGAGGCTGGAAGCAGAGGGATGTAGATGTGCAGGGGGAAGGAAGGATTAATCAGTGGGTTGTACAATTTGATGGGTGGGAAGGTAAGGGAAATTGAAAGAATTTGTTCAAATTTGTATTTTAATTTTGTAAATAAACTAGTAGGGAGAAAAAAAAGAATGTTTGCAGCTATATATGGGTGAGGGAATGCTAGAAATTCAGGCCAGATTCAGAAGAGGATTTAAGACACCAGGATGTCAGAGAAATGTCAAATTACTGATAACACTATGAAGAAAGACAATTCCAGAACGTTTAATTGTGTGTTTATGTAGAACCTGTACATAGGCAAAAAAAAAACAAAAAAAAAAACAAAAAAAAAAAACGGTGATTTGAACAGAACAAGAGGATACTGTGTAATTTTAAGTCAGGAAAGGCAATTTTAAATCTCTATTACATATAAGAAGCTCTGGTGGCTTAGTAGTAAGGTACTACACTGCCAACCCAAAGGCAGGTGGTTCGAATCCACCAGCTGCTCCTCTGGAGAAAGACGGCTAGTCTCTTCTCACACCATTTAAAGCTGCTGAAAACCTTCTAGAGGGTCAGCTGTGTGTCTGTTCTAACTGGACAGCAAATAACAGCTCCAAAGTCACCACAGCATGTTGTGCTGATAACCAAAAGCCCACTGCAGCTCTGCAGTTCAAATCCACCAGCAGCTCCATGGAAGGAAGCAGAGGAGGCTCCTCTTGTTAATATTTGCAACTTTGGAATCCTGATGGAGCGTCATTATGAGATGGAGCCAAATCAACAGCACTAAGTTTAGAGACACACCTCAGGGTAAAGATTGGTGCTATGCTTCCAAGAAGTCACACCCTAGAAAATCCTATAGAGCAATTCTACACTTCCCATAGGAAGTCTTCAAGGGCTGGAATCACCTTAAATGTGACTCATATGTGCAACCTGAGGAGAATGCATATCATCTAAAGATGAGACCTGAATACAACTGAGCTTAAAGGAGACAGGAGAGACTCAAGCCTGATTCTAAGTAAAGTCAGTACTGGATACACCATTTTCATCTGTCTCTGACTTTTACTCTAGCTTCCTGAAGTTGATGGATTTTAGGAGGGATGGTATTTCACCTCTACCCCCATGAACATGCTCTTCTAGACCAACTAAGATCCGAGCAGGCAATTCAGCCTTGGAGAGGGGAGCAGAGTCTGGGAGAAGCGCTGAGGACAGCTGAGGGAGGCACTGCCCTCACTGCTGCCTAATCCATCGGACATGGGGACATGCTGTTCCAGAAAGTGGATGACAATTAATAGGAAAAATCTGCTCTCACAGCCCTGCCAAGTAAGTCTCAGGTTCTCAGCTGGCAGTGCACCTCCTTGAAGGGAGAGAGAGAGAGAGAATGTCTCATTCTCCTCTTTGCTCGAGACCCTGATGTTTTTTCATGGGGAAGGAGGAACGGCTAAGGTTTCCTGCATGGTAGGATAACTTTGCACAAGCAATAGTGCCAGCTTTCAATGCCAAGAACTCTATGACTGGTCTTAAGGTTGAAGGCATTGAGTGCTTGCCCAGCCCTCTGTGTTGGCTCAGTGGTCAGATCATCTTTTAAACCTCTGAAGCCCTGTCCAGCACATGGTTGAGTATCAGCAGATAAAAATATCTCCAAACAAGGTGCTCAAGAGTGGTCTGAACTTACTGAAGTCACCTAGCCTATTGGACATGTTGTAAGGAAGGACAGGTCCTTGGAGAGGGACATTATGCTTGGGAGGGTGGAGGGACAGGTAAGAGGGGAAGACCCTCTATGAGATGGATTAATTCAGTGACTGGGGTAATCGGGATGGGAGTGTCAGAGGCAGGGTGACTGGCACAAGATAGAGCAGAGTTTAGGGCTGTTGTACATAGGGTCGCTATGAGTCGCAGGCGACTCGACGGCACATAACAACATAACAAGCCTAGAGCTAGACTTCCATCTTCTCTTTATAAACTGCACATATAGTTCTCAGTTGAAATATTTCTTATGACCCTGGCTTGTCTTGATACTTTTTCAGATTAATCAAAACCAGAAAGAATGTTCACAGGAAGAAGGCTTCAGGGAAAAAAACCCAAACAATCCCTAAGGCTGTCCCCATATTTTCTGTCCTTCTATTCCTTTTTGGTATCACTTATATCTGTGTTCTAGGTTTTTAAGAGAGTCACAGAATCTTCTGATAAAATCAAAAGACATCATTTAGTCCAGTCCTTTCCTCTTCTTTCCCATGCACAATACTCATTTGTTCAGGGAATCATTATCCTAATGGATTTCATTCATATATTCTTATATTTGAGTCCCATGATCAAGACCCCCACCAGACACCAGACCATGTACAGAAGCCACAGGAATCCATCTTTTTAGACACCATAATCTCACAAGAAAACAACAAACTGAATATTGGCTCTGCAATCTGTCAAATTTCTCATCATTTCTACCCACCCTTCAACCCAATATACACCACGAATTGAAACCCCAACCACGAGTATATCTTAAATTCATGTTGCTAGTTTAAAACTGGTAATCTGACTCCTGTAAGCCATTTGGTCAGATCCATTGTAGGATTATGCAGATGGATAAAAACTCATCATGTTAACTCTTTTTTGGCCAGTCCCCTTACCCGAGCCCTGGCAGAGCACCACGCCAACTCCCACTGATAATGGGTTGAGTGTCGTGTGTCATGGAAGCTAGCCAGCAGATTTAGTAGTCACATTACTCTTGGCATCCCTTCTGGGACTCTATACACAACCGCGTGCTTTGATACCATCACACAGTAAACTTTTCAAATACTAGAGTCCAGCACCGTACATTTGGCCATTTTAATACCTTTCATCACAATTTCAAGGATTAGTGCAGATACAAGAGAAACCAAATTACTCAAACAAGTCACTTGACCCACCAACAATGAAAAGAAACACAAGTCTTCTGCATTTACCATCAAATCAAACATCATCCCAAAGTTAACCTCAGTGCAATTACTCCCACCAAGCAACACTGATCATCAAACATGGCAAACAGAGTAGCCTTCAGCTTGATTACCACTGATCCTCATACTGCCTTTACTCCATAAAACCAACAACTGCAGGTGCACACGGAACTCCCAAACAAACCCACCTGGGTCCTCTACCAGAGGCCTGCCTATCAGAACAGAAAGATAACACAGCATCTTATGACCACAACAAGCCACAGCTAGCCCCACAACATCTGTTTTGAAGAAAAATCCCACTTTACCTTTCATTCCAAATTTGGATCGTCGACCATACTTGTTGATCATGATGAAGAGAACCACTAACAGGACGCAAGCAAAGGCAGCGAGTCCAACTGCTATGGATACCTATCAAGAGCCAAAATACAGAGAGTGAGAAACAAGCATGGAAAACATGGGCACCATGCAGAGTCATGCATGTGTCAACTGAGAGCCTTCCTGTGGCAGAAGCAATCATGAAACTGTCCTCTCAGAATACCGATGCTGAAGAATCTTTAGAAGTAATTGGTGAGACCCTACAAACTTTGGTTTGTTGACTCCATGGTAGAATTCTCACCTTCTCTAAGGAAGACTTAGGTCTGATTCTCAGACGTCTGCACCTCATGAGGAGTTACCACCCCTGTGTCAGCAGAGATTAACATACCGAACAGATTTCAGCAGCTCCTCTAGCCTTAGAGAGACTAGAAAAAATGAGCTGGTGAGCTACTTTCAAAGACCAGCCAGTGACAGCCCTATGAATCACAAGAGTCTGCATGAACTCCATCTGACTTTAAGATGGCACAGACCAGACTAGTGTTCCATTGGGTATAATGTCACTTGGAGCTAAGGGCTGAAACTCCAGCAGCTAACAACCACGGCCAAAGCACATTTAAGAAAAAAAAGAACTCAACTTCAAGAGTGATTTCAATCTCTTTGGAGATGCAGAACAGCATCCTAGATGGGCTTGTCCCTTGTTGTTGTGTTACTGCCATCTTAATGAGCAGGCAATGTCTATGCCTTCACATAATACTCTTACCCAGGAGGTCTTGAGATCTAGACTCTTAACGCGAGCCCTTTGCTCTCCAGCCCAGAGCAACCTCAGATGCTGAGGGAGCAGTGGTGAGAGGTAGCTTTTAAACCCACCCAAGGAGATAGCCTGGGCCACAGGGACTCTGTAGAGGCTTGTACCCCCTAGCAGCCTTTGTGAATCAGGCCCAGTCAGGCTCCACAGAATGAAGATTTGGAAACCGCTCTCTTCCCAACCCTAGGGCTCTCTGCAGATCCTCAAAGACTTCCTCAAACAATGCTCTATTCTCAGTCAAACAAGGGAGGTTTAAGCTCCTTGAAAGGAGGGCATTCATCATCGCTTTCCCTTGCCATACATACTGTGGTTCCAAAGAAGACAGCACTTGGAAACGTTAGCTACCAAAATGAAGTCAGAAATGACACATGCGAATACATTCTCCTCTTGCTCAAGAAGGTACTCACCCCAAAAGTGTCTTCCTCTGGTTTGTGGGTCACAGTGATAGGAGGCGTGGGACTCACGTCAACTGGAAACCAAACACAGAGGAGGAGGCTGGTTAGCTACTAACCCTGCCAGATCCCTTCCTGCAACCCAAGCCCAATCCTGAAGCCAAGAGCCTATAGTCTGATCTCCCCTTGCTCTGCAAAAGACCATGTCTCTGTATGGCCATCCGGCTACTGCTGATGGCCAAGGGCAAGCACCAGAGTGAATAAAGGGTCTTCATGCTCATATTCTACCTTCACCCAAGAGGACAGAAAGGAACCTGAGGAACGTGAACCAGGAGCTACTGGACAGAAAAAAGGTTTGGGATCCAGGCCAGGGTCTGGATTCGGCAAATTCTACTGCTGGCAGCAGCTGTTGCTGACATTCAGACACTGCATCCGAGGCACTCCTTCTCCTAACCCTGGTTCTCCACACCTGCCCTCTTTCCCACTTTCCTCCATGGTGAGATTAAAGAGGCCTGAGCCATCAAGACACGTCCTGCACCATTCCTGACGCCAACGGCTTAACAGCAGATTCAAGTAACTAAGGGTACTTGACCCAGCAGAGCCTGGGAGGGGACCACGTAATAGTGTGCCCTCTAGCTAGACTCACTTCCTTGGCTAGAGATGCCCCAATTCAGGATTATCTAGGGTCATTCTGTGAGACCCTAAGTCCCCTAAGACTGAGAACAAATGAAAGAATTATTGATGCTATTTACATCCCTGCCAAATGGCTGGGTGTGCTCCGAAAAAGACTGGTCTACTATCTCAGGTCACGCCCTGGACCCAAATGGCAGAGATTCTCTCTGTGAAAAACAAATACCCATAGGTTTCCCACCACGCACCCAGGAAAAAGTTACAAATCCTTAGGATTATTTAATAATCACTCTTAAACTGATCCTCAGAACTCCCTTTTAAGAACTCTCTTTCAGGAAAGCTTGTAAATTACAGCACAACAGAAGGTGGGTCTAGTTCAAGATGAGAACCAGGCTCAAAGCAGAGGAGTTTCATGGGTTGCACATCCACTCTGCAAGAAAATGCTGTTCTGACCATCAAGGGAACAAAAGGGCACAGGACACCCACAGCCTCCCTATCCAATGCCTTCCAACCAGGCAGGGGCACCTCGCACAGCATCAGACCTTGCAGAACTCTCTGGGGAAAACTGAGGCACAGAGCCGTCCAACAGATGGGGACTTGAAAATGGGTCCATAGTTCAGTTCCTCTTACTGATGTTCCCAGCTATCATGGGGCTGGGGACAGCAGTCAACAAGGGCAGGGGCCGCTCTGCATTCAAGGGTCACAAAAATGTATCCCAGTACAATCCGTTTCAGAGCAAAAGGTAAAGCAGACTTACAAGGAACAAAGCTATCCGTGTTTTCTGGAAAATAAACAAACAAAGACAAAGAGATGATTAGCAAATGAAATAAAAATCAGAATAGCCACTTTGTATCTTCCTAATCGCTATGACCTCTCCCCTCACCATGGCTGCCTGTTACCGTGGTAACTAACAACTACTATCTTTGGCCCTAAGCTTCTCCTCCCTCAGCCTCTACCCTCCCTCCTTGGAGTGTGGTCCTCAGAGGAGGAGAAAGAATCAGAGATAAGGCCTCTGGTTTCTAGGGAAATGGCTCCCCTGGGAAATAGAAACCAATATAGTTTCATGATAAAAATGGGGAATTAAATTCCACCTCACTCTGTCATCCAAAGCCCTGCTTCCCTCAAATGGCTAGAACACCAGCCGGGTGGTACACAGACAGAGCCAAGAGGAATGCTGTGAGGGTGGGCTCCCCAGGTGGATGAGCTTCTGGAACTCTGCTGAAAACATCAGCTGTGATCTCAGGACAACATTTTCAAATCACCACATGCAGCAGGTCTCTGTGAGCTCCTCGGAAATTACCCTAGAATCTGCCCACGTCCCAGAGCAGTTACCCCTCCAAATAAGTTTCATTTGGCCTCTGACTTCTGCAAGTGGCTCACAGAATAATGAACACCATTCTTCATTGGACACTGATTATGCCCAGGGTCTGTGCTAAAGGTTACATATGGGTATAACACATAGGCTTTATGTGTGGGGTGCTGGTGGCAAAGTCTGCAGGAAGACATGCTATATCCTACAGACAGCATCTCTCCGGCAGTTCGAATATCGCAGCAGCTCCTCAGGAGAAAGATGGGCAATCTCTTCCCATGTAATTTACACTTTCAGAAACCCAATGGAGGGTCAGTTATGAGTTCTTTGTTTTTGTTTGATGTGGTTTCTTAGCCATAGACTTTATATTATCTGTTCTGTTATGTTATCTAATGTTGGGAACTGACACATAGCTAACTCTCCAGGTGCTTCTAACCCTGGTTCTCCACACCCATCAGGGACTTCCAGGGCCAGTAAACTGCACAGAAGACTGCCTATCTTTCTTCTGTGGAGCAGTTGGGGGGTTAGAACCACATGTTTTTTGGGTTGGCAGCGCAACTCCTTACCACTAAGCAACCAGGGTTCCCTTTTATATGATGCATATTCCTATAATTCTTATACCATCTGTACTGAGCTGGAGAGTATTTCTCCCCCCAATTCATGTTCTTTCTGGTCTTTCAGATTATTGCCTTATGTGGAAATAGGCTCACTGCAGACGTAATGAGCTACATCAATGTGAGCTCTACTAGATGAGGGTGGCTCTTAATCAGGGCTGGCAAAGAGAGAAGAGAAAACACAGAGACACAGAGGGAACATACATGGCCATACAAAGGCTAAAGAAGTCTTGCATTTTGCTGCCACAAGCTAAAGGACACCTTGGGGTTACCAGACCTGAATGAGGATTGGCCACTATTGCTCTAGAATTCAGAGGGACAATGGTTCTGCCAGCACTTTGATTTGGATTTCCAGTTTCCAGAACTATAAGAGAATAGAGTTCTGTTCTTTTAAGCCATTCAGTGTCTGGTACTTTGTCATGAAAACACTAGGAAACTACCGCATCCTACTAGGTAAATGACACTATCTCCACTTAACAGACAGCCACCAAGGCTTATACAAGTCAGTAACTAATTCAGTACCACTCAATGAGGAAGGCAGAGCACTGGATTCAAGCCAAACTTTAGCGTACAACTGAATCATCCAGATGACTGCAAACCTAGGCAAATACCATGACTTCTTGTCAATAAAAGGAATAAGGGCTTCCTGGAGAAAGGGATGGTTCTAGCTCTACCACAGAAAAAGAACAAAATTAACTTAGAAGATCCACTGCAACTGAGGAGAAAGGACTAGAAGATATAATGAGAACAAAGGAAAAAAATCCAAGCATCACCTTGAAGGGGTATCCAAAGGCCATATTTGGGATCATTTTGAGCCACTGAATAATGGCAACACAGGCATACCACAGAGATATTCTAAGTTCAGGTCTAGACAGACCATTGCAATTAACTGAGGATGGCAATAAAGCAAGTCATGGAAGCTCTGGTAGCATAGTGGTAAGAAACTGTGTTGCCAACCTGAAGGCACTTTGTTTGAATCCACCAGCGGCTCCATAGGAGAAAGATGGACAATATCCTCCTGTGTAATTTACTACCAGTAGAGGGTCAGCTCTGAAGTGCTTCCAACTTGATGACACATAACACCACCAACAACATACATTTTTCTGGTGCACATACCCTACACTGCAGTCTATCAAGTGTGCAACCACACTGTAGAAAAACGGGAAATATTGTGAGAATTACCGAAATATGGCACAGAGGCACAACATGAGCACATGCTCTTGGAAGAAAGGACACCAAATGACTTGTATGACACGGAGTTGCTGCAAACCTTTTATCAATAAAAATGTGAAATCCACAAAATGCAGTGAAGCAAAGAGCAACAAAACAAAGTATACCTGTAATGAATTATACCCCACAGAATAAAAATAGAGAAGTTACACAAAATAACAAAGGTCCACGCTAATGTAAACCAATAAACATGGAAGAAGGGAACACTCATTTTTAGTGGAATCTAGCTACCAATCATAGACAGGATGATAGAAAAACCACCACTTGGCAAACACTACAGTGAATAACTGCTGCAAGCAACAATCTCCAAAGGATGCAAAATGATGAGAAACCAAGTATTACATAGTTTAAAATACCATGCTTATTCATGACAAGGGGGTAAACAGTGCTTCTTTGCTGGGAAATCTGGCAGGCACAATCTTAACCAAATTATCAAAATTAGCATCCCAATCAGCAAATAGGAACATGACATGGATAGCTGTTTAAAAAGGGAAAGTGGAAAAAGAAGAAGGGAGTTAGAAGAAGACAGGAGGGAACCACCAGGGCAGTAGGGATTAGTGGATGGGGGAGGGGGAAATAGGCAAGGTGCAAGGGGGGAATTGATGAGATGGGGTGATAAAAGGTATTGCATAATGCTGTTGTGTACCACTGACCCAGAACTGACCCACAGCTGACTCTTCAGGGTTTTCAGAGGCAGCAAATCACAAGGGAAGAGACTGCCCATCCTTCTCCCAAGGGAGCAGCTGGTAGATTCAAACTACATGTGTTTGGGATCACAGTGCAGCTTTTTACTACTAAGCCACCAACAGTCAATTATTATATAAAACTCAATGCACATTAATAATTGTGTAAAACATAATTAATATGAACGATTGTTTAAAAAGCAAAAACTCAATTTTTAAAAACTAAGCATCACCAGATCCTTGATGAGATGGATTGATTCAGTGACTGGGGTAATGGGGGTAGGTGTGTCAGAGACAATAAGATTGGCACAGGATAGAGCAGGGTTTAGGGCTGTTGTACATAGGGTTGCTATGAGTTGCAGGCGACTCGATAGCGCATAATTACAAAAAAAAAAAAAAGAAGCATTACCAGGAATAAGATGTATCACCATTATGTATCTTTCTACCTCCTGATGTGCTGAAGTCATCTCTGATAACTCTTGCCAAATATGCATAATCTGAAAATAACCACAGACCTGAAATGTCTGATACAGAAGGTCAAGGACTACAGTCTTCAGTACGGATTGAAGCTCAACATCAAGAAGACAAAGACTGTCACCACTGGGCCAATTGGCAACACCATGGCAGATAGAGAAGAGATTAAGCTTCTTAACAAGGCATCTAGAAGAAAAGGCTGATAACCCAATTACAAAATGGCAAAGGAATGGGAAGAATTTTCACAGAGGAAGACATTCAGGTAGCCAAAAGACACATGAAGAAATGTTCAAAATCACCGGTAACAAGAGAGATGCAAATCAAAACCACAATCAGATACCATCTCACCCCAGTAGCAGAGGCAAAGTTTAGTAAGGCAACAAGCAATAAATGTTGGAGAGGATGTTGGTGGAATTGTCATACACTGTTGGTGGAACTGCAAAATGGTGTAACCACTCTGGAAGGCAGTTTGATGTTTCCTCAAAAAATTGAACATAGAAACTCCACATGACCCAGCTTTTCCACTACTAGGAATATAAGTCAAAGAAATTACAACTGAGACACAAATGGAGATTTGTACACCAATGTTCATAGCATTATTCACAACCACAAAAACATGGAAACAGTCTAAATGTCCAACCACAACCGAATGGGTTGAGAAACTGTGATATACTCACACAATGGAAAACTATGCAGCACTACTCAGGGTCAATGATTTTGAAAAATACTATGTTACATGGGAAAGACTGGAGAGTATAATGCTAAGTGGAATATTGCATAAGACCATTATTGGAAAAATAGAAGGATAACTAGTAAAACATAACAGGAACTCAAAGAGGGGAGGAGGGAGCAAAGGGATGAGGATAGATAGGGTTGAAACCACAGAGCTGCAGTTTGGTGGGTGAGGGGAGGCAGGGAAGCATATGGGAAGAATTCGGGCCAAAAGACAAGGTAATGATGGACAAGGTTCAATGGTGACTGATTTTACAAGACATAATATATGAGAATGATTGTATGAAACACAATGTAAATGAAGAATAGTATGAAATACAGTGTATATAAACTTTGTAAGCAAACCAATTTAAAAAATAATGTAATATAGAATGTATATATGAATGTATGAAACACAATGTATATGAATGAAATGTAATATAAAGGAATTATTATATGAAAACCAATAAAAATATTAAAAAATAAAAATACAAATTGCTCTGGGGTAAGCTACTGTCAGGGACCTCTCAAAAGTGCTAAAGAGCAATGCTGTCAGTCTAGTCTAGAGACAAAGGTATGCCTAATTCAGGCGTTGGTCTTCCCAATTACTTGATATGCATCAGGGAGCTAGATAATGACCAAAGATGATAGAACAAGAATTAATACCTTTGAGTTGTGGTGCTGGAGAAGAGTCTTGATCATGTCTTGTACTGCTAAGAGAACAAACATGTCTGTCTTGGAGAGGATGAAACCAGGCTGCTCCTTGAAGCAAGGATTTTGAAGTTCTTCTCACATATTTTGGGCATGTGGCCAGGAAGGACCAGTCCCTTGAGAAAGATACCATGCTTGAAAGGGTAGAGGGCAGTGCAAAAGAGGAAGACTCCAGATGAGATGGACTGACACAATAACTAAGGTAATGGAGGCAGGTGTGTCAGAGTCAGTGAGACTGGCTTAGAATAGGGCACGGTTCAGAGCTGTTGTACACAGGGTCATTATGAGTCACAGGCAATTTGATGGCACGTAACAACAACAATCATTAAAAAACCTCAAGGCAACTCAAACTCAAATTGAGAGATACTCTACAAAGTAACTCCAGAGTGTTCTTCACATGGAAAGAATGAGAATTCCAGAACACATAACTGTGCTAATACAGAATCTACACATGGACCAAAAAGCAGTCATTTGAACAGAACAGAAAAGTTACTGGAAGATTTAAAATCAGGGAAGGTGTGCAGCAGGCTTACATCCTTTGCCCATACCTCCCACTATGTATGCTGAGCAAGTCATTCAAGAAGCTATATAATATATAATTCAAGACGCTAGACTACAGGAAAAAGAAAACAGCATCAGGATTGGAAGAAGATTCATAAACAACCTGCAATACACAGATAACATTACTGCCTCACTGAAAAATGAAGACTTCAAGTGCACTTAATTATGAAGATCAAAGACTACAGCCTTCAGTATGCATTATACTTCATTACAAAAAAGCAAAATTCCTCACAACTGGACCAAGACACAATATCATGATGAAGAGACAAGGCCAAATTTGTCAAGGGTTTTATTTTACATGGACCCACTTGGAGGCTGCAGTCAAGACATCAAAGGACACACAGCACGGGGCAGATATGCCGTGAAGGACTTCTTTAAATCACTGAAGAGCAAGATATCACTTTGAGGCCTAACGTTCAACTGAGCCAAGTCATAGTCTCAATCACCACCTACACATGTGAAAGCTGGCCAAGGAACAAGGAAGCTGGAAGAAGAATCGATGCCTTTGAGCTGTGGTGCTGCTTTAGAATATCAAGCACATCACAGACTGCCCAAAGAACAAGCAGATCTGTCTTAGAAGAATAATAGCAGAATGCTCCTTAGAAGAAAGGTCCTTAGAGAGACTCCTCCCATACTCCAGGCAGAGATTTCTGGAAGAGGTTATGTCCGTGAAAAAGATGAAGATTCTCAGCAAGAGGGACCAATGCTGTTTCTTGCAACAAAGGGCATGAACACAGCCATGACTTTGGGGAGGGCACAGAACTGCGCAGTGTTTCATTCTGCTGTAAACAGGGTCACTATGACAGTTGACACCTAACAACACAACCACAACATTCTCCAAAAGTGCCAAAGTCATAAAAGATACAGAAGGGCACAAAGAATTGTGTCTGCAGTAAAGGAAAGGAAGGTAACTTGGTAACTAAATGCAGTGTATGACCCCACAGCGGATCCTCGAGGAGCAGGTCAGGGGGACATTTGATCAAAGAACAAAAGTAAGGTCTGCAGATGAGAGAAGAGTGTAGCAGTGTTAATGGCCTGGCTGGGGTAACTGTCCTGCACCTGTGGAAGGTGTTAGTGGTGAAGGGTATAAGGATGTTCTTTGTACTCTTGTCTAACAGTCTCTGGTATTATACTATCCAAAATGTAAAGCTAAAGATCTGTAAGAGTTTAATAAATCATTGTTGCTTTCACCACCAGAGTCTCTGATCTTGCAGGTCTGGGGCAAGCCTTAATGCTTAGACTTTGGAGTAAATGCCCAGAGGATGCTATGTTGCGGGTCCAGGGACCACACTTTGGCAACCACCAAACTCTGAGGGCCTAGTGGTAGGAAGTTGCACCGCAGTCCCAGCATGCAGTTTTAATCCATCAGCTGCTCTGCAGGAGAAAAATAGGCAATCTCCATCCGTGTGATTTATAGCCTCTGAAAACCTGCTAGAGGGTCAGCTGTGATGGTCAACTCGATGGTACACAACAACAACATGCTGTACTACAAGGGGCCCTGGTGCTGTGGTATGTGTAAAGCTGCAAACTAAAAGGTCAGTAGGGCAAATCCCTACCAGTTGCTCTGCAGGAGACGAGAAGAGCAAACTCAGAAGCACAATGGAGGGTCTTCATGAGTCAGAATTAACTAGGTGGCAGTGGACTTAGGTTTTGGTCTCACTTTATACCTCCTCCTAGGATCAAACTAATATCCTGAAGAATAAGAACAATTCCCTCCTTAATTTATGCATTCACAAGATTCTCGTCTCTGCCAAGTCTTTGGCTTTGCCCTCTAAGCCACTGTCATCACAGCTCTGTCAGCAATGGCCCAGCACACAGTCTTCTCTAACTAACCTGTAAGGAAAAATGATGCTGACTTAAGAGACCACTTCCACAGAGAGAATCCCATCAGGAAAGAAGCGAGTATCTTATCTACAGTAAATGCACCTCGCTTGCCTTGTGTCTGGGGACAGTGGTAGAACTTTCTCCATATTCCTGAGCATGCCCTTCATGCCACCACCTTCTTTCAAATTGCAGGTGATTGCATGCCTGATTTAGGGTGAGGGGCACAGAGCAGGAGACTCTGGCCTTGGCCTCAAAGCCCGAGACCAGAGAGGTAACACGTTAACTCTAGGTTTACCCTGATTTGCATATTTAACATAAAATTCATTGTCATCAAGTCAGAACCAACATAGCTGACTCTCCAGTGGGTTTGCTGAGGCTGTAAATAACAGGGGAGGGGATGGCCCACCCTTGTCCCTTAGAGCTGCTGGTGGATTTGAATCCCCAAGAGAACACAACTTTGGGTGAGCAATGCAGCTCCCTGCTGATGACCCCACCAGAGCTCCTTATTTCTCACGAGGCTCACACTTACTTACTACTCTAGAGCATCCTATGTCATCAAATCATAAGGCTCCCACTTATTAGAAAGCATCCTTATATCATCCAAATGGTGTTGGTGAGTCTACTGGATCCTGGAATCTCTTAATTAGCCCATGCTTAACTAGTTTGCAGTTCCTGGGAACGTTTACAAGGGAGTCTTGGAACATGAAGGCACCTCTATAACCTTCTGACAGGGGAGAGGCTGAGACCATCACACCGACCAGGTGTCCAGAAGTGGTCCTCACCTCGACCCCCCACTGGCTGGTGAGGAGGATGGCCAGATCAATATGCCAAGCAGCTATGATGGGACAATAAACTGTCTTTTTTACAGTGAATATAATGGACATGTCTCCAATAGTCCCAGACACAAAACTCCTCAGGAAAAGGCCTATAGGAAGAGCCAATGAGGTCCAGGATGGAGAATGGAGACATCAATTTGTGCTCAGAGGAGAAGAAAGAAGTGATGACCAAAAGAGAAGCCCTGGCTTTGGATGCATGAGAGAGGAAGGAGATGGTGCTAGACAGTCTTATACAGGGCCTTATTTCATTCTCACCACACCAAGCTTACCATTATGTAAGGAACTGCACTGCCAACCAAAGGCATGCAGTTCAAATCCACCAGCTGTTCCACAGTAGAAAGATGGGCAATTCCCACCAATATGATTAAACTTCCTCTGAAAATTCACTGGAGGGTCAGCCGTGGGTTGGTTCTGACTCTATAGTACACATCAACAGCATCATCTGGGAAGAAATTAAATGGCTATCCTCCTTTCTCCAGCGGCCCCTTATGGGATAGTCAATATGGAGTTGTGCCGCCAACCCAAAACCTGTGCCTTTCTGCTGGTTCAAATCCATCAGCAGCTCTGCGGCAGATGGTCCATTTCCCATGCAATTGACAGCCTTGGGAACCCACTGGGAGTTAGTTGTGAGTCTATTCCAACTGAAGGCAGTGAGATGATTCTTTACAACATTCTCCTTCCAAGCTCAGCCCCAGCAGATAAGGCACACTGTAGACTCAAATATCAAGCTGTCAGGGGAAGAAGCCATCCTGAGGAGGTCAAGGGTGTTGACCAGTGGCTTCTCCCCTTTTTATGTATTTATCTAGGTACCCAGGCCCATGAGGGAAATCTGATATCTGCTGTCACAGAAACCATAATGTAAGCCCTTCTGAACCAAGTAAAAACAGAGACTTCAAAAAACATGGCAGCTCATTAATTCCTAAATATTTTGTCAGGTGTGCTCAGCTCTGTGCTGTCTGCGCACACTCAGGTACATGCACACACACACACACGCACCTGGGCAACCATCCCCATTCTCCCTTCATCAGGCCACCACTGAAGGATTCTCCACCTGCTCTGGGCTCTGGGGCTGCCACTTCCCATCCTGACAGGATTCTCAGCTCTTCCTTGTCACTCCCTCACATTCACTCTGCTCCCTAACTCCTCACAGCTCTCATTCCCACCCCTACAGACCTGTCAGCCCTGCGACACCCGAGAGGATCTGCTTCAGGCTTCTAGACAAGGTCTTCCCACCAGTGTTCTCAGGGAATGCAGGTCCTAAGGTTAGTCCCAGGCTAAAGGTGGGAGCGCCCCTCTGGAAACGCAGGAGCAAACACCAGCTCACAGCCATCCATATATGTATGGTTCAATATGAAAATGTTTAGCCATTGTACATAATATTATTTTTTCATACTGATTTATTTACAAAGTTCAAATAGTGTTTTTCATACCAGATTTTTCCCATTTCCTTCACCATCTCCCTATCAAACTGTGCAACCTTATGATTACAAAGGTGCACCTAATCCAGGCCATGGCATTTTCAATTATCTGTTATTCTTCAGAGAGTTGGACAATGACTAAGGATGACAGAAGAATAGATGCCTTCGACTTGTGGTGCTGGGGAAGAGTCCTGAACAAACCATGGACTGCCAAGAAAACAAATAGGTCTACCTTGGAGAGGGTGAAACCAAGTCTCTCCTTGGAGGCTAGGATTTTGACGTTCCATCTCACTTACTTTGGGCATGTAGCCAGGAGAGATCGGTCCTTGGAGAAGGACATCATTCTTGGAAGGGTAGACAGACAGCACAGTAGGGGGAGACCTCGGATGTGATGGATTGATACAGTAACTAGGGCAATGGGAGTTGGTTGGTGTGTTAGAATTATTGAGACTGGCTCAGGACAGGACAGAGTTCAGAGCTGCTGTACACAGGGTCACAATGCATTGCAGGCAACTCAACCAATAACATTCTAAGACAGGTTTGGAAGCAGGAGTGGCATCCATGTCCTAAACATGCCTCTGGAAACTCTATGAACTTTGATAAATGTCAATGGTAGTAGAGGCGCTTCAGGCCTTTTGTTCATAGGGCCGCTACGCTCCACTTGAAGGCAATCAACAACAACATGACTAACAAACCACTACCCCTTTGCCCATCCTCACCCCCTCTACTCCCACCTTCCCTCCCACTTTGAAAAAATACCCCTGACTCATGAAGCCTGTGTTTGTAGAATGTAGTCTGAAGAGGGTCATTCTATTTAAATCTTCCCACTGGTTCTTGGGTCCATGAACTGCCAGGAAGGGAGAGCCACGCCACAGGTTCCTGTTCTTCCCCGAAACACAGAGACCCTTCAGTTGCCCTCCTGTATGCATAAAAAATTAACTAGAGCTGTCACAAACACACACACACACACACACACACACACACACAGAGCAACCAGTATTATGATACAAAATGTGTATCAAACTGTTGAATGAAAAACTAATTTGCACTGTAGACTTTCAATGAAACCAAAATAATTCTTTTTCCAAAGAAACAAGTACCAAAAAATCCAGTTTCCTTGCTTGCCAAGCACTACTGCATGGATTTACATGGATTAGCTTATTTAACCCTGTGAGGTTCAGGCTGAGGGCTAAATCATCTGCTGAGTCTTAGGGCTGAAAAGTAACAATTCTTATACACTGTGAGTAGAGGGGGTTGTGAGAGGAATCAGCCCTGCTTCCTCTGCCTGTGCCTCTGTGTTGGCAGTGTTTCCTGGCACGCTGGTCCCACCACCACTGCCCGAGGGGCACTGCCTGAGGAGCACTGGTGGTCAAGGGGTGGAACTCTCACCGTGACACTGGGGGACTTTAGTTGGGTCCCTGTAGAAGCACCTGTTAGTGAAGGTATGAATGATGCTGTGGTGCTGACCTGATGCTAAACAGATTTCAACAGCGATTGCGGACTAAATTGGACGAGCAAGAAAGGCCTGGCAATCTACTTTTGAAAATCAGCCAACAAATGCCCATTGTATCAAATCATAGGGTGGACATGAAGATAGGGTCAACGTGATGGCCTGTAACAGCAACTACCTGAAGACTATCTTAACCAAAGGGTGACTACTTTTTCTAAACTCCTAAACTCATCTCTCTCCACTGAAAGAATAGTAATTATAACCAACACCTGTTAAATCTTCCTCCCATCAAGGAAGAGTATTAGACACCTGGTGTCCATTCATCCATTTAATCTTCATGGTAACTGTCTGAAGTGCTATGGCCACTATTCCCATCTCCCAGATGGATATACAGAAGAATAGAGCAGTGAATGTCCTTCAGTGAATGCCACGTGCAAAGCCCCTTTCTGCATCTGATATCAGAGCCCTTGCTCTTAACCTCTATGCTTTGTTTTCTGGGAGTGTAGGAAGGTATACACAGATGTCTCCAGGCTCCCAGCAAACAAGAAAAACAGGTGTCCTCACACTGACTCTGTGTCCAGAGTTTAGCAAGCATGAGGCTAAGTTTAGAGGGTTTATGGTATATCCCTGTCCTGTTGCCCAAAATAATGTACTCTCATGAACACTCAGGTATGTTATTACTCAACATTAGCCCATCTTTTCCCTGTCACTGCCTTTTCATCATCATTGATTCTTTCATATTAAAAAAAAAAATAAAAAGAAAAAAACAAAAAACCCCACCCCAAACCATAAAGTTCACAGGCCTCAGGTCAGAGCTGACTCACAGTGCCCTCTAAGAACACTCTAGGAACTACTACTTCACCAAACCTACTCCTCTAAAAACAGGTGTAAATATTAGCCCCAGCATCATTACAATTCCACTTGGGAATGAGTTTTCTGTGTTGTATCAATCAGATGGTCTCAGTTCTTTAACAAAGAGTTCATAAAACAAGCTAACCTTCACATGGGGGCCACCGAGCATAGTTTAAATGAGACTGAGGACGTGACCTGCAACTCTTTTGTGACCTGATCCTCCCTTTCTGCCTCCCTATTCCTGGAGCTGGAATCCATCCAAATGCCAAGATTCTTGGTCATAAACTTGAGCAAGTAGCTAAGACAGCTGGCAGGTTTGTCAGACATAAAGTGCTGGGCTCCATCCCTGAATTTCTGACTCAATAGGGCTGGAGTTACTAAGAGGAAGGTTGAAAGTTCAAATCTACACAGAAGTGCCTTGGGGGAAAGGCCTGATGACCAAGGAGGATAGAAGGAGAATTGATGCCTTTGAGCTGTGGTGCTGGAGGAGTATTGAGAATACCATGGACTGCTAGGAAAACAAACAGGATTGTCCTGGAAAGAGTTAAACCGGGTGGGTCCTTGGAGGCAAGGATTCTGAGGCTCCGTCTAACATACTTTGGACATGTTGTGAGGAGAGACCGGTCCTTGGAGAAGGACATCATGCTTGGGAGGATGGAGGGACAGCACAGGAGGGGAAGGCCCTCTATGAGGTGGATTGATTCAGTGACTGGGGTAATCGGGATGGGAGTGTCAGAGACAGTGCGATTGGCACAGGACAGAGCAGAGTTTAGGGCTATTGTACATAGGGTTGTTATGAGCTGCAAGCGACTCGACGACACATAACAACAAGTATCAACCATTGAAAACCCTTTGGAGCACAGTTTACCTCTGTAGCAGATGGTTTGCCAGTCACAGCTGACTCAAAGGTCTGGATAGGACTGGAGAATGAATTTAACAAAGTGTCATGTGATGCCGATGCTTGCTGGCTCGAGGAGTACCCACCTAAGGAGAACTGACAATCAACTAGGCAGGAACAGGTGTACAGGGACCATGAAAACAAACTTATTTGTTTCATGACAGAGATGGTGCCTACATGGCTGGGGGAATGCAGAGAACAGCTTCTCTCCCAAAAGGGGAGAGGCAAGGGAGAGGCCAGGTCCACCATACAACTCTACCCTTCCAGCTGTCTCAGGACACCTTCTGAAGAGAAGGAAGTCAGAGTGGCTTACCCTCCCTCCTGAATATTCTATGGCTCCCTGTTATCTCAGATCCCAGGAGCCTCCCTCTGAAAGCAGAAGCATTGTTGTGACCGTCCTGTTCCTCACATGTTATAGAATATACACCTTATTCTCTGAAAACAGACCTCTTCCTCTAGTCCACAGATGGTGACAGGTAGGATAAAAGGCCACCTGAGCCCTTATGTCAACAGACCTGTCTTGACATTGTGTGACCCTTAGAGCAAAGTGTTGCTGTATCTACAAGTTACAGAGCACTCAGAGAGAACCACAGAGATTAACTTCCTAGAGAGCAATGGCCTGGCCCGTGATAAAACCGTCCTGAGGCGGTGATGCAGGGACCGTGTGACCACAGGAGAGCCCCAGGATCTCAAACACCCACAGGGCCACACCTTCGCCTAAGAGCTGGCTGTTGACACCCTGGGTCGCAGGGACAAGAGTTAGCTCCCCTCCTGGCAGCCTCACGTCTCACTCCTGGCAGGGGAGCTTCCGCCAGCCCCCCTCAACACCCTGTTATGTGCAGGCTGTGACATCACCTTCATGCCGGCAGGCACTGCGGAACACTAGCTCTCGCAGCCTTTACACGTCCATCTCAGCAGACTCTTGATTTCTAAGGACTGAAGGTCAAGTGAGCATCTAGTCTACTTGCCAGAAAGCACCAAGGTTATTAAAGATACACAGTTTCATGAAGAGAAACTTACCAATTGCAGAACCCACTATGAAATAATGCAAGTGTTCTTTGTAGGTTTGAGCTTCCTACTACTGCGAAGTATTTGGGGGCATTCTGGCTCAGAGACAGCTAGAATCACATCTCAGATAATCAAACAAAGGTCTTCAACCGTTTCAATTGCTGCTGCCCCTGATCCCTGTAGCAGCAATGCCAGCCCTGGTTGACAGCATGAGGACCCCTCTCCCCACCACTGTTGCATGAGGAAAAGGGTAAGGAACCGCTCTCCTAGAGGTCCAATGTCTAAGGCAGCATAGCCACTAGCACAGATAAGGAGGCTGAGTTTACACTGCTACACCTCTATTTAATCTATAGTTTATAGAACTTAACTTACTTATTACAGATTTACTGAAGAGACACAGACTCCTATGAGAAAAGTGTAATTGTGTCCATCTCACAGATAACAGAATAGAGACTCAAAAAACGTAAACTCTGAGCCGGGGACTCCCAACAAGAAAAGATTTGGGTCAATATTCTCCACTAGTATTATTCAACTACTAAATCACTGCTTTCTCAGCCACCACACAATGTGACTACAGGGTGGACTTCTGAGGGACCTTGGCTTTCAACATAACAGTGATTGGAAACCAGACTTTATCCTAAGGCACAGAGCATGTCAATGGTTCTGGGCATGTGCCAGTGTGTGTCTGGATACTCGTGAGAGCAGTATTCCTGCTGACAGGGCTTCTTCCCCCACCAAGGGGCCCAACCCCAACCTGGGCGAGTTCCGCTGATCCCGAGCTGGCCACAGCACCCTCACCTGGAAAGGGCTCCTTGAGGAAGTGGCCATTGATGGTCTGGTTGGCTGTGCCCAGCGGGTTTTTGGCAATGAGGGTGTAGTTGCCATTGTTGTAGTGGGTGGGCTTGTTGAAGAGCAGGCAGCCCTCGGAGACCTCACCCTCCTGGTAGTACTCCACATGGATGATCTTGGACTCGCGCAGAGGCTGCCCGTTGTGCAGCCAGTGCAGTGTGGGCGGCGGGTTGCCACGCACCACAAACTCGATGCAGTGCTCCAGGCGCAGCTCGGGCTCCTCCAGGCTCACCACGCGCGGTGGGTCTATGAGAGAGGCAGGCTGAGGCCGGGATGCTCCAAGACTCTGGGACAGTCTGCTGGGAACAGTTCCTCCCATCCCAGCTAGTAAGGGGCCTAAGGGAAGCAGGGCATCCCCTCCACCAGCCCAGCAAAGGGAACGAGATACCCTCATGCTAACTTTTAGGATCTACTTTGGCAAGAGAGTTCCCTCTTAGGACCTTTAGAGACTTAACAGAGGGGCCCCTTGGGAGTGTTCTGAGTTGGAGTGGAGTCAGGAAATCTCTGATACCCACTGAGGTTACTCTCCACTGTAACAGGCCCTTGGGAGTTATTACTTGGGGAATACAGGTTGGCCTCTGCCCCTCTTGTGGCCAAGCCCACTCCTCTAGTTAGTTCGTGGAACCTACAGCCTCTATCCCCCTCTGCACTCTCCTGCCTCAGTGTCCCGTGCTGCACATGCCTCGCTGGTGGAGGTCACTTACAGTAGACAGTGAGGGCGACGCTGGCATTGCTCATGCCCACCACGTTCTCTGCGATGCAAGTCAGGGTGAAGCCGTTGTCCTCACTTGTCACATTGACCAGTGTCAGGTTGATGGCGTGCACGTTGGTCCAGTTCAGATTTGTCTGGACGCCCCAACAGAAAAGCAACACTTAAACCAACCAGCTTTATAAAAGTGGCTAACTCCACCTAACCCCCAACATGTTGACCAAACCAAAAGAAAGCTGAGTGGAAGATGCAGGGCTTTCTAGCAGTCACACAAGTTTAACATGTCATCAACAGGATACCAACTAAATGCCTGGGTCTTTGTAGTCAATGTCTCTGGTAGTCTTCACATTAATGCTATCAGGTGAATGCTAGTTATGCCCATTTTGCAAGTGGATAAGTTAAGGTACAGAGACAATAAAACAGTATGTAGAAGGTCAAGATAGCTGGAGCTTAAGTCTCTTTCTGTATCTTTAGAATCACAAATTTTCCCCTTCTCCCTTTTTCTCTTACTTCTTAATTCTGTTTATGTTTAGCTCATAAAAGCTATGAGATAACAGCTCCCCTGGTCTCCCAGATGGGGCTGGAGCCTCAGATGCCTACCTGGTGGGTGTTGATGGACTGCAGCCCAGTGACAGTCCAGTCCACATCAGGCAGAGGTGACCCAGAGCCATTGCAAGTGATGACGGCATTGTCACCCTCTCGGACAGTCAGGTTGACGTGACTGACGCTGATCTCAGGAAGGTCTAAGGGAAGGAGGATGAGGAGGGTGAACAGACAAGTGCAGGCCTGTGGCCCAAAGGAGGGTCTATCCCTGGGCCGATGGAGGCGCTTGTCGCCACATCCAAGAACCAGTCCAGCTCATCCCATGAGGGGCTTCCAGAGGCCCTGAAGCCTCAGAAAGTTCATTTCACCACCACCACAGGAGATGTCAAGGCCCGGATTTAATGTTCATGCAGTTGAGCTCTCTTATGTCACTGGGTGGGCACACAGTTCCAGCCACTAAACCAAATAGCATCATGCACTTGGGGCCCTGGGTTGCAAAAACTGCTGCACTTCAGACTTGCATGTTGGAAATTTAGATTTCCAGAATGCAACCCTAGAGATCTGGGGATAAGAAGTCGGGCCTATGAGTCAGCATCTTGTGTTGTTGTTGCCACCTGATGGTGAGTCAGAACTGACTCATAGCTGACCCTCTAAGGGGTTCCCAAGGCTGTAAAAGTCACAGGAGGAGACTGGCCATCTTCCTTCCCCAAAACAGCTGGCAGATTCGAAGCCCCTGCCTTTGGAGTGACAGCACAACTCCTTACCAGTAAGTTACCAGCGCTCCCTGCTAAGCACCTTAGATACTGCTAAGATAGGAACATAGAAACTGTATTTGGCCAATCCCTTCCTTTAGGTTGGAAGAAGGCCTGCTGGTTAAGCATTTTTCTGCTAATGGAAAGGTCGGCAGTTCCAAACCACCAGCAGTTCCACAGAAGAAAAGGCTCAGTGATTTGTCCCCATGAAGATAAAGCCCTCCCCAGGCTTTCTTGTACCCTGTGACACGGGGTCACTGAAGGAGCACGCCTAGCTCCATCTGCAGTCTTGGAATCACCCTTCCTATGGCTGCTCTCAGAAGGACCGACATGGTCAAGCGACCAAAGGCGGGCTAGGTGTGCACCCAGCTGCAGACCCCAAGGCTGGAGGGACACTCACCACACTGGCTGATGTTCATGCGGAACAGGGGCAGCTGAGAGCCGTCGGCATTGATGCAGTACAGGTTCTGGCTGTTGAGCTTGGCCTCCCCCTGCTCCTGCCACAGCTGCATCCAGCGGATGTCACAGCTGCAGTTGAAGAAGTTCTGCTCTAGTCTCCTGTGGATGGGAACAGAGGGAAGGGGACCCTGAAGTGGAGGGGCCAGCTCCCCTCAAAGGCAGCCAGGTGAGGAAGCCTCCACCACCTCATCAGGATTAGAACAGAAAAGTATAGCAAGATCTTGCAAGGGAAATAAAACATACTTCTAAGTCTATGCTGTCATTTAATTTTTAAATAATTAAGTTAAAATTTTAGGGGGGAAAAGTCACCCTGCTTAACCTATCCTTTTTAAAAATTAGATTTGAGCTTATTCTTCTCAAATTCCCATCTCTTCTGAGAATTAAAGCCAGGGCCCTACATGATTTGTGCAAACCCCATCACTGCACACCTTCATTTCCTGCCTCACCCTTCAACTCCTGTTCAGTAACTCACCTCCTCCCTGTCTGTCAAGTTCACCAGCATGGTCTGTGCACACTCCCACCCCAGGGCCTTTGCATTTGCTGCTATCCTCTCTGACTATCGTGATTGTAATTAATATATGCAGGACTGGAGCTTTCACTTCACTACGGGATCATGCCACCTTCTCTGCCAATCCTCTGTGAAAAGCTGTCCCTCCTGTCCTAATAATGCCCAGTCCCTCACCTCATTGTATGCTTCTGTGCTGCGTAATGCTGGCATTACAACAAATGCTGATTTGCTTGTTCAATTAGGACCCATTCTCCAAACAGACAAAAAGCTCTATGGTGGTGAGACACAGCACCCATATGATGGCAGCCACATCCCCAGCATCTACCTGGTACATAAATACTGGTTGGAGGTGATAATGAATGAGTAAATGAGTGACTCTCCCTGAGGCTGATTAGTCAGGCCCCTCATTTGCTCAAAAGACATGCAGGAATCGTTTTCATTCCTTCATGAATTCAACAAATCCTTCATAAGTACCTACTCTATCTCAGGCCCTGGGCTAAGAACTGTTGATAAGGAGGAAATAAAACAGCTTCTGTTCTAAAGAAGGCAGCTCTGATGCGATGGCCTGCGGGCACTTGTGCTGCTAACCCAAGAGCCACTCCTTTCCAGTAGTTTGGATCCACCAGTAACTCCACAGGGAAAGGGAAACAATCTCTTCTGTGCAATTTACAGCCTTGGAAGCCTGCAGTCAGTCATGAGTTGGTTCTCACTCAACAGCAATGAGAGAGATTCTCAAGGAGAAGCCAGCTTAATAACAGGATATGCCCAGTGTAAGCCCCGCCTTCTCCAGTGACTCTCCTTGTGACTTGGAGCAAGTCCCCATGCCTCTCACAGGATTTGCACCTGAAGGACAGGATGGGAGTATTCACCAATCTCAAGCTCTTAAAGGTAATGACAGGCAAGGTCCAACAGTGGTTAATTTTTAAAAACATAATGCATGCTAAAAGGAGGAACCAAGAAATCAAACAGCTGAACAGAAAATCTCAAAAGGCAGCTTGGGATGATTAAGCAAGATACTTTAATGAAATGTGCAGAGAGCTGGAGTCAGAAAATCAAAAGGGCCAGAGTCGCTCAGCGTTTCTTAAGCTGAAGGAGCTGAAAAACAAATTCAAGCCACAGGTGGCAATACTTAAGGACACTTTGGGTAGAATGTTAAATGATCCAAGAAGTATCAAGAGAAGATGGAAGGAGTCACAGAATCACTGTATCAGAAGGAATTGGCTGACACAGAAGAATTTAATGAAATAACATGAGCAACAGCCTATGATGATGAAGGAGGAAGTTCAAATTGCTCTGAAGGAATTGGCAAAAAAAACAAGGCTCCAGGAGTTGACGGCATACCAATTGACATATTTCAACGAACAGACACTGCCCTGGATGTACTAAGTTGTGCCAAGAAATCTGGAGGACAGCCAGCTGGCCGACTGACTGGAAAAGATCGATATTTGTTCCCATTCCAAAGAAAGGTGACCCAACAGAGTGTGGGAATTATTGAACATTTTTTTGTTCCCATTCCAAAGAAAGGTGACCCAACAGAGTGTGGGAATTATTGAACAATATCATTAATATCAGATGCAAACAAGATTCCGCTGAAAATTACCCAAAAACGTTTGGAGCAAATATGTCAACAGAGAACTGCCAGATGTGCCGGCTGGATTTAGAAGAGGTCGTGTTACTAGGGATATTATAGCTAATGTTAGATGGATCTTGGCAGAAAGCAAAGAATACCAGAA